>NC_066343.1:66730174-67032808 GCF_022539315.1 Serinus canaria | reverse complement strand
TAACAAGTCCTGGGGACTAGAAGAAAAACCCTGTGGTTTGCATTGAACTGGGCACAGAGGGCTGCATGCAGCCAGCAACCACCATGCCCCTGCTGCACCATCGTGTGGGAAGGACAGCCTGCCTGCAACACTGACCAGCAGACATTGGGTTAAAGCAGGTGCAGGTAGCCTGTGACTGAGGCACTGGTCTGGGGAAGACCCCACAGCGGGGGCAGATGAGACCTTTGCTCATCCTTGGACGCAGTCCCACCTCTGTAATCCTTGAGGTTTTTTCTGAGAAAGGCGGTTCAACCCAGGGGGCCAAAGGAGATGCAGGGAAAGCTTTTATTGGTATCTTCCAGCACACGTCAGCCCGGTTAAAAAAAATCTCCGTTTCTCAGAGAGCTTTTTAACACGGCTCGGGCAGCAATTGGTACAGGGACAGCAAACCAGGCTGCATCTGCTCAGCTCCAGTCACAAGCTCCCTGCCTCCTCTGAGTGTGTGTGTGTGTGTGTGTGTGTGTGTGTGTGTGTGTGTGTGTGTGTGTGTGTGTGTGCGTGCGCTAGACACAGGCATCCGCTCCCAGCATCTCGCTGCCTCCTGCATCCTCCGGCAGCAAGTGCAGGGCTCTGGCTTCCCGGGTACCACCCTCGCCGCTCCATCCATCCCCTGACAGGCATTTGCACGCGGGGCACGGCATGCGGTGAGCACCCGCGGGCACAGAGGGGCTCCTGGCCAGAGGCAGCGGCGATGGACATCGTGTGAACTGCTGTCTAGGGCTCGTGTACCCAGACCGACCCCAATCCTGGTAAGTGGGGTTTTTTTTGCATTATAGGCGCTTTGTGGGGTGCGTAGCGTGGGCTGTCCACACATTGTGTCACCCTTCCATGAGTTCCCCCACTGCCCCCGGGATCCTGGTGCCAGGGACTAGAGCTCCTGGGATGGGATGCCTGGGAGTGGGGATGATGATGGGGTGAGAGGGTCCTGCCCAGGCATCGGGGTCTTCATGTGTGTACTGGGGAGAGGGGCTGGGGAGGGAGAAGAGAAGGAGAAGTGCAGAGCTGGGCAGGAGCTGTGTCTGCTGCAGAGGAAGGGACTCTGCTGTCACGGCATTTTCATCCCCCTCTGGGAGATGAAAGAGTGCGACACACCTATAAAATCTGTCATAGCGCGGCAGAATGGGCAACCTGATCCAGCAGGGAGAACAGCCACTGGCTTGGTGTCCCCAGGACTGGGACACAGCACCCCCCCCCCCCACCCGACATCCCCACTGAACTCCCACAGTCCTGCAGAGGGTGGGAGGAACCATCAGCCATAGACCTCTCTGCCCCATGGCAAATAGATCATCTCACAGCAGCAGTCCCAGCAGTGCCATAGTTCTAGGATGTGCTGTCTGTCTGTGAGAGGGGACAAGAGGATGCTGGCAGACCCCTGTGGCCATCTGCAACCAGCTCAAGGAGGTGGAATGCGATGTCCCCCAAGCAGAGCCTGCTGCCTTCGCAGCCTGGTCCCCCTCACCCCAGGCAGGCAGCAATTGGCAGGGTGTGCAGAGATGTGCAAGAGCCATGGTAGAGCCATGGCAGCTCCTCACAGCCCTGCTTCATGCCCTTCAGACTAAGACCTGGGACCAGGCTGCCATAGGCTCTGAGGTCCCAGGGTTTTCCCCTCTGTTGGTACCCCACCCCTCTGTCTCCAGGGCCCCTAATGCTGCTCTAAGTAAGGCACAGCACTGCAGGGCAAAAGACCTGGAGAGGGCAGGGAGGAGGCCTGGCCCCCTGGCAGCCTGTGGGGACCAGGCACATCCTTCCCTCCCGATCAGGGAGCCAGCTCCTGGCATATGAGGGGGTTCTGGTGCACGCACACTCCTGATGCATCTCTCTGAGAGTGGGTGCCTGCTCAAGGGTGCACCATCCCAAGCACTGCTGACCCTCATTTGCTGGGAGGGCCTTTCACCGAGGACACACTCTGAGGCAGGTAACAGTCAGTCCTACAGACCCTGTGGCTCCACACCCCCATCTCCCCAGGCCACCACTGCACACCACAACAGCTCACCCTGCACCCACAGCCCCCAAGAAGCACTCGTCCCACACCCCCAGCTGCCACAGACACCACCCCATTCCCACAGCTGCTGCAACATCCCTGAACCCAAAGCCACCACCCACCCCACAGCCCACAGCCTCTGCAACACCCTCCGTGGGCCGTGACACCTGCCCTGCACTGCCAGCCACGCCGTGGCACGTTCACCCCGAAGCACATCCACCCCTCACACCCTGTGTCACATCCAGTCCTAAGGAACACAGCCCCCCTGCGCCGCTCCCGACGCGTCCCTCCTGCGCTCCCAGCCGCCACGTCGCCCCAGCTGCGCCGCGTACGCCCACCTGTGTGTCACCCGCCGCCACCACCCACCACTAACCTGGCACCCCCTAACCCAGCACAAGCCATGTGTGCTCTGCCGTGGGAGAGAGATTTTGCAGCCGTGCAAAATTCAGGGACCACTGGTTCTGTTTGCATCTGGATGTTCTGTCCTGTTCCCTCCTTCCGGGGTGCCTCCCTGATAGCCACCAGCTCTCTCCCCATTTGCACCTAACACAGGCTTAATTCTCACTCCAGCTGCACCAGCCTTGCTTCCATGCCTCAGTTTCTCCCATGCAGAGAGGAGCATGAAGCTGAGAAAGATGTGTCCCTGGGTACTAAGAGGATGAAGCGCTTTCTGGCTCAGTGTTTTGCTGCAGGAATGAAGCAGTGAGGAGCAAATCCAAAAGAGAAGAGTTAGGGGAATGGGTGTCACCCAAGGTTCAGGGCAGGGGTGCAGGGGGCTGGGGGCAAGGGAAAGGAAGGGGTTGGGAAGTTTCCCACCACCCACTGTGACAGCCCCCGGTGCTGGCAGGGCTCAGTGGAGCCGGGTGTTTGCAGGCAGCTCCCGCCTGTGCCCAGATTTAGCTCCTCTGTGGGGGCGACCTAAAAATAGCCCCACCGTGCAGCCTGGCAGCAAGGTCGAGGCCCCCGCACCTCTTAGGTCACGGTGAGACAGGTGGTGGTTCTGTTTGCCTCGGGGGGTGGACACAAATAGCACTGGAGACACCTTCCCCCAAGGACATGTGGGGACGCAGGGGCTGCTCAGGTTTCTGGGCTGCTATGAGGCAAGACTGCCCCTAGTCCTCCCTCCCCAGGAGAAGGGAGACTCCCAAAGTCTGGCAGACCCCCAAGTCATCCCAGGTTCTATGTGAAGGTGAAGTCCCACCCCACAAAGCCAGGTGAGGCAGAGCATGGGGCACAGGCAAAAAAGGGTCAGGACAGTGCAAAGCAAGTTTGGGGTATCTGGGGAGCAATGGGCCTGTGGAAAGGCAGTGGAGTCTGGAGACTGTGTTCAGGGTGAAGCCATTCAGCCCTGGCTGTGCAGGCAGGGTCCAGCTCTGCAGCACTAGCAGGGGCAGGGAGGCAAGCATAGCTGAGAATAGACACAAGTCGTGACAGAAGTGACACTGTCCAGGCTCCAGGCACACAGGAGAAAGTGGCAGAAGGCACTTGGTGTAGGCTTGGGAGAGGACAGGAAACAGCGAGGTGGGCTGGGATCTTGCAGCAGCCGTGCAGTGCAGGTGGGTGACTGTGAACACACAGGAGAGCCAGATTTGGGGGGGAATACAGCAAGTCCACACACCAGCCAGCCTTCTAATGCCCAGGCTGCCCCACTGCACTGCAGGGTAGCTGGGGTTGGGGCACCCAGAGCTCAGCAGCATCGTGGGGAGAAGCTGCCAGCATGCTGAGATGAGTAACATCGATGTGGGTACCAGGGAGACTCGGGTGCTGTGGGCTTTTTTCACTCTTCTGTGTGAGCCTAGCCCCTCTGAACCCTCTCCTCCCCACTTCTACCCAAACCTTAGGCAGGAATAGGCCTGGATCTGGTCAACACTCGGTGGTGCAGGGACCTACAAAGGCAGATCTTGGGGGGATTTCCCTGTGACTTCTCTGACTCTCTCGCTCGCAGGCAGAGCTGCAATGCTGCCCAGCAGCAGAGCTGATCCTGACCACGGCAGACGTGATCCTGAGCCAGCCAGGCAGAGGGTGGTGGCACGGCGAGGAGGTAGAAACACCCAGGTGTTTTCCTTCCCACTGGCACAGCCGCAGAGATGCTGTTGCTGTGGCTTGGACACGTGCCTCCAGCTCTGCCCTGCTCCCACCCTTGCAAAGCCCCGGGAGCTGAAGAAGGCCGGGCTCCAGCTCCGAGCCAGGCACTGTGGCCAACAGGTGCAAATACCCCAGCCCACACACACGCCCGCTGCTGGGACCCCCACGCGCAGGATGGGGCCCACACATGTTGCATCCCCGGCTCAGTGCGTGGGAATCTGCAGGCAGATGGTCCCGCGGTGGTGGGGAGAGGCTGGGGAATCACATGCGTGTGCACGCAGTGGTGTTTGCCGCCTGCCAGCATGCTCTGCTCCGCTCCGCTCGGCCCTGCTGCTGCGGGGTACCTGTAATTACCCTGACCAGGCTCCCTGCCACAGCAGTGCCCGCGGTGTGGAGTCCTCCCGCAGGCAGTGAGATCCTGGCGGTGTGCACACGTGCTGCTAATTATCCCACTACCTGGGGACTTCCCTGGTGAGGCTGGCGGGGAGGGAGATTGCCGTTCCAATCTCCTTGCTCTGCCTCCCGGTCCCTGGGCACCAGCTGGAAGTGGCTTTTTGCTGTAGCATAGAATTAGAGAATAATTAAGGCTGGAAAAGACCTCTAAGATCATCGGCTCCAACCATTAACCCAACACTGCCAAGGCCACCACTAAACCACATCCCTAAGTACCATGTCTACATGGTTTTTAAACCCTTCCAGAGATGGTGATTCCACCACTGCCCAGGGCAGCATCTTCCATGGTGCAACCCCAGCATGGCACGAGGGAAGCCCTTGGACCCATGTGAGGTGATGCTGTGCCCCATGGTGCTGGAGGCCAAATTCTGCTTCTACCCAGCTTCAGCTCACACCCAGTGAGACAGAGTCCAACTTGTTATTGCTGCTGCTGTCGGCCTCCCCACCTTATCCCAAGGTGATCTTCCCCTGGCACGGAAGCGAAAAATCCTTCTTGGGTCCCCTGTGCCCCTGTCCCATACATTGCTCCCCTTCCCTCTTCTACCCTCAGAGTCCTCCTAGGGCTGGCCCAGCCTCCCCACATGGCTCCTTGCAGGATGCCCAGCGATCACAGCAGCTGCACACACACGAACATGTGAGTGCAAGAAGAGGCAGCAGAGAGAAGAGGAATTTAAGGAAGGTGAGGGCTCAGCACCAGACCTGCCACGACCTAGTCCTGGGCAGAATTGCAGGGAGAACATCTTTCACCCTTGACTGGCCACAGAGATTGTCTTTAAGGCAGAAAGGAGATGCACGCAAGGAGAAGGATTACAGCTGGTCCTAGTAGTCCCTTTGGGTTTTACTGATCTGGCATGGAAAAAGCCTGGATGTGTTTCTTGTTAAGCTGGAGTCTAGAGAGCAAGGGTGGGGAGGCACCCCCAAACCATCTCCCTGCCTTCTGTCCCACTCCCCCACCCACTCAGACCCTCCATGGCCAGGAATCCATCTCCCCACAGCCACCACCATGATCCCAGTGTCAATTTGTCACAAAGACCCCACTTCTCCCTGCCCTGAGCCATTCCTCACGCAGCTGCGGGAAAACCACCGGGACACCCTTTTGGGGGTCAGGGACATGTAACCTTCCTTCCCACCGCAGAGCCATGGGGGTGCTGATGTCCAGGAGGCAGACGGTGGAGAGGGTGCAGAAAGTCAGCTTGGCCGTGTCAGCCTTCAAGGACGGGCTGCGGGAGCAGCCATCGACACGGCGTCGGGCGGAGGCGGGGACTGCACGCCAGGGGACGCTGGAGCAGGAGGTGCAAGAGGGAGAGGAGGAAGCGTTGGCGGGACCTTCCCAGCCGGAGGAGAGCAGTGCCAGCAAGGCAGCCTGGGAGCGGCTGCGGGATGGCCGGGGCGTGGAACCAGAGGAGTTCGACCGGGCCAACAGGTTCACGCCGCCAGCCTTCATCCGGCCCAAGAGGGAGCTCCACGATGATGAGCCCCCGGACATCAGCCTGGAGCAGAGGGAGCAGGTGAGCTGATGGAACCACAGAGACAGTGTGGGAGGGATGGGGACAGGGCTGGAGGTGGACAAGGACCTGAGTATCTGCCAGGGAGTGACAATCTCACAAAGCCCTTCAGAGGTGGCTCAGTGGGGTACAATGCCAGTAGCCAGGCTGGGCAGGTGGAGGTGCCACACTGGGAGGGGGTTGCAATTGTTCAGATGTGCCCTGGAGGCACCCTGGGGTGTCTTGAAAAGGAGGAGTCACTGCTGGGCACAGGCAGTTCTAGGTCTGGGGAAGAGAGGCCGATTTGATCTACATGTTCATCCACCTACAGTCAACCAGATTGCAACTCAAGCCATCCCTGCATACCTGCAGCCCCTACAACCCTGCCCATCTACAACCCAACAGCTTGTCCACCCAATCCTACAACCCACCCATCACACTCACAACCATACCCATACAGCCACCCACCCAACGAGCCTAACCCCAGCCCACCTACACCCTTATATAGCACAATAAAGACATGGAATATCCTGAGTTTAAAGGGACCCACAAGGATCATTGATGTCCCACTCCTGGTCATGCACAGGACACCCCAAGAGTCACACCATGTGCCTGAGAGTATTATCCAGGCTTGGTGCTGTGACCACTGCCCTGAGGGGCTTATTCCAATGTCCAACCACACCCTGAGCCTAAATGACACAGGGTACCTAGATTATATACCCAGGTTAGTATCTGTTTGGAAGTGGAAATGGAAATGTGTGGAAAGACTTACAGCTTATCCATCGACAATTACAACCCTAAAGACCAGCCAGTGTACAATCCTACAGTCCAGCCACCCACATGTAACATGCTGCAGAGAACCTATGACTCCACAGCCCCACCAACCCTATAGCCAGACCCATCCACCCACCATTCTTCCCCACAAACACACCCACCCTCCTCTAACTTGACCAGCCACGTCCACTACAATGACCTCTTCCCTATGCCAGCCCCACACATTCCCATCTTCCCCCCTCAGCATCCACCCCCACCTGCAAAGCACTGCCCAGATGGAGAAGCCAAGCCCCTGCCCACACTGCTCTGCTGAGCATGTGCCCATCCCTCCCAGATCCTGAATGATGAGATGTGTGAGATCTGCGAGGTGTGGACAGCCGAGAGCCTCTTCCCCTGCCGCATCTGCCACCGGGTATACCACGATGGCTGCCTGCGCCGCATGGGGTACCTGCAGAAGGACAGCGCTGTGGAGGTGACAGAGACGGCGCACACCGAGACCGGCTGGAGCTGCTACTACTGTGTGAGTGCCTGGACTGGGGGACACCAGGCTGCTGCTGGGTGGTGGGTGCTCCCCAGGGAACTGTGCCCCACATGGATGAGAGCAGGGATCCCACCACACAGCCTGCTCTGGGGCAATGGGGGATATGCTGCTCTCTAGTTCCCACCACCCACCTTGGACTGATGGGGCCACCAGATGCAGGGGACAGTGGCCCTTTGCCACCTCCCCACCTCTGCAGCCAGCTCCTCAGAACCTTGGTGCAGGATGGGACACTGTGGGCACATGAGATGCCGTACCAGATCTGGAATGGCCAAAGCCCAGGGGCATGGAGCCATCCCACTGCAGCACCCTTGGGTGATACAGCCCATCTCTCTGGGTGTCCTCACTCACTCGCCTTCAAGGGATCCTGGTGCTGCCATACAGAGCAGGTGCTCCCTCACCCCACGTCTTTCCCTCATGGCTTCTCTCTGCCCCCCACCCCAGGACAACCTCAATCTGTTGCTGACAGAGGAAGAGATGTACAGCCTGATGGAGACCCTGAGGAACTGCAAGATCATTCCAGGTGTGTACCCTCCATGCGGCGGGTCCCAGATGGCTGCAGGAAGCAGCTGGGGAGGTGGGTCCCCCCTCCTTCCTGGGCTCAGCACAGCCAATCTGTCCCCTGCAGAGAGCTGCCTGACCCTGGATGACTTCCTGCACTACAAACACCAAGTGCACAAGCAGCAGTTTGAGCGGACCATGCCTGAGGCACAGGAGGAGCAGGCAGCCCTGCAGTTCAACGCCCTGGACCCTGACAAGAAGGGGCACATTGAGTGGCAGGACTTCCTCTCCCACGAGTCCATCCAGCTGTTGCAGAAAATACGTCCACAGGTATGGTTGTGGCATCCAAAGCTTGCTCCTATGGCTGTCACACATGGTCATAGCACCCAGGGCTGGCTACATGGCCAGCAGCTGTGGCAATGGCACCTGGGTCCAACATCCACTGCCACAGCACCCATGGTCATGGCACCCAAAGCTGGCTCCTACAGCTGATGTCCCTGGCTGTGGCACCTGGGGCTGACTCCCATGTGCCACAGGGAGCATGTCCTAGCCATGGCACTCAGGGTGGAAACCCCTACAGTTTTGGGAATATAAGGACGGAGGTTCCCACAGAATGAGTGCTCCACCTTTGCTTCTCTGACCCCCTAGAATGCCCTTCTGCGGCTGCTGACACCCAAGGAGCGGGAGCGGGCACGGACAGCCTTCCTGGCCCTGGATCAGGACAATGACGGCTTCATCGGGGAGGCTGAGTGCCGCCAGGCCCGGCACAGCTGGTTCCGCAAGCACCAGAAGGAGATGCTGTCCTGCAATGTCAGGTGAGGGGATGCCCACCCTGGTGTAGGGGTGATATCCCAGCCAGGACTCCCAGCACAGTCCCAACACTTACCAAAGGTGCCCAGCACACAAATGGTTGCCCCTGCTTCCCACCACCTCCCCCTCCATGGCCCCTCAGCCCTGTGCATCCTTTTCCCCCACCACCACCATTTGGGGTGCAAGGAGCAGGGATGAAGAGCATCTTCCTCCCTGCCACAGCATCAGCCATGTGGGGCCCATATCAGAGGGCAGCCCCGCCAGCAGCAGGAATGGCAAGAGCCCGGAGAAGATCCTGCCAGCCACAAAGCAGGAGGAGACCAGGTGAGGCTGGGATGGTTAGGGGGATGATGGACACCCCCATTTTTTGGGGAGACCCTGGAGGAGCAGTGTTTCCAGAGTGTCCAGTGAGCCCACATCTGCCTGCAGGAGCATCGACTGGCCCAGATTCCTGCGGGAGAATGTCGCCTACATCCTGGCTGCACGTCCCAACAGCGCCGCCCTGCACCTGCAGCCCCTCGCCTAGAGCCGGCCACGCCTCGAGGGCACAGTGCCACGCCAGCCATGGTGACCTGCCCCGCCCTCCCCGCGGGCACAGCCAGGCGCCGATTGGCTGGCGGGGAAGCGGCCATGCTGCCCTATGCCCCACCTCCCCCTTGGATTGGCTGTGAAGAGGATGGGTGCCAGGCTCTGATTGGCTGAGGGAATGGGAGCGGCTCTTGGGTCTCTGATTGGTGGGGGGAAGCAGGGCGGGGCAGGGCTTGTCCTCACTGTTCCCTGCGTGCTGCAGGGACCATGGTGGGCAAGGGTCCTGTGCCCAGGGTCACCATAGGGCACAAGGGGCAGGGAACATGCTGCCCCCATGATCCCTGTCCCCACAGCACCCAGGGACCCGCAGACAGAGCAGGGGCTGCCCTGGGTACTTGTGGGGTGACAGCAGAACCCAGAGCACCCATGTGTCCCCAGCCTCCCACAGCATCATGGGGCAGCACAGCTGAGCCTCTGCGTGCCACAGGCAGCACCCACAGCTCTGCGGCAAGTAGTGTCTCAGCTCATCAGCATGGTGGATCCTCGGGATGTGGCTGACTCCCTTTGGGGTCTTTCACATCCCTGCCCTACTCCAACAGGGGTTGGAGCCCAGTAGGTCCATTCTTGCATGCACAGCTCGTGGCTAGAAGAGACAGTTTCCTGGCATGGCTCAACCCTTCCCTGCTGGCAACCAACTATTTAATGCCAACAGCGATGGTGTAGGAAGGAGCACTGGTAACAGAAAGCATCAGAGGATAGGAAGGCAAGGTCAGATGTAGGGGAACACTCCTATGCCTCTGATCTTGCCAGCAGCACTCCCCTGCATCCCTCATCCCTTCCTGTCCCCCTGGTTCCAAGGGATGCTCTTCATTTGCTTGCCATTCCAGTCCCACACCAGCCCTGTTCAGTCTCGCTCTCTACCCTCTGCATCAAGTGGGCAGCCTTGCCTCTCTGGGAGCACTAGTGCTAGTGGTTGGGAGGAGGAGGCAGAGCCCAGAGCCCCCCCAGGTGTCAGCTGCAGGGATGAGGCATTCACTGGGCCCGTTGGCAGTCCACAGTGATAGATGCACTCAGCCCACAGATGAAGGAGCAGGAAGCCCGGAAACCTTGCCCCAGACACACCAGGGGTTGGGATGCCCAGGTCCCATGGCAGTCCCAGCAGCTGCTCCTGCCCCTCTAATCCCTTTCCCGCAATGCCCTCAGCCTCTCCCTGCCTGGTGTGCCATGGCTCAGCCAGGAGGCCCCAGGATGTACACAGGCCAGGGGTGCACTTGCAGCAGCCTGGTCACACCCTCTCCTCCATCCCTGATGCCCTGTGGGCATCATCCCAGTCAGCCCCCTTCCCCCAGCCAGGGCACAGTTCCCCTCTCCAGGGTCTCTCCCACTGCAAGACCAGGAGGCGCACCAGTGCCACGACATCTTCCTCTACCACCCTGGCATGCCAGGCCAATGGGGATATTTTGGATGCCAGGTCCGAGATGTGGCCAGAGCGCCAATGGGGATATTTCGGATGCCAGGTCCGAGATGTGGCCAGAGCCATGGCGAGGAGGCGGCCGTGGGTGCGTGGATTGCAACTCCCTATCCGTACTGAGATACATTCATTAAACAGCTGTGTCCAGCTAGCCTCTCTCTGGTGTGCTCACAGGGCTTCTGGCTTCTCTGCGGGCATTTCTGGGCACCCACAGCTTCCTATTGTTTAAAATTCCACCCCAGACATCAGGCAGTCTTGGCCTCCTGTCCCCAGAGTGTCCCACAGCAGTGACAGGGGGTACTGCGTGTGCACCTAGGACCCAGCAAACTCTGGGTGCTGCATGAGTCCCCAGGAAAGCAGACAGTAAGGACAGTGCCTGGCTGATTGTGGAACCACCCCAAACACTGCAATGAAAGGGACACCCCTACACAGGGATGAGCGTGCTCTCCACCCTTAGAGGCACTGGAGGATGAGAACTGAACATTGGAGACAGCTGGATGCTGGGAACAGGCTGTCTGCAGCAAAATAACCCTGCAGAGACACCAAGATTCCCCAGGAGAGTGGTCCCCATGGCTGGAATGCTCCAGCTAATCACATCCACAGAGCTCCCAGGAAAAGCTGCAGCTATTGCTGGCAGCACATGGTCTGTGGGAACCAGGCTGCCAGTAAAAAGGACCCTCCAGCCTGTGGGGGACTTTCCTTGCAGTGCCCATGCTGCAGCTGGGAGGGGAATGGGATTTGCGAAGAGGATCTGGGAGGGAATTAGGAGCGGGGAGTTCTGCCCTGACAGCATCAGTTCAGTCTGTGGGGCCACAGAGCTTGCTGCTGAAAGCTTGACTTGGATATTTGAGCTCACTCCCACAGTCACAGTGGGATACCATTGCGTACAAACCACAGCAGGGGTGTCCAGCTCACCCACAGAGCAAATCCAGCAAGCATTTCAGGCTCTGAGAGCCAGATAAGCCTTAAAATTATCTGTGTCACCTGGGAGACACACTCATCACCTTGGGGAAGAGGATGGACATCTGCAGGAAGGGGGAGGGAGGTTTTGTGGCTGGGGGTGGGATATCATGGATTGGTGATGATGCGGGCTCTGCCAGCGGAGGAAAGCCCAGGGAAGCCCTCGCATGGTGAGAGGGTGTTAAATCACTGTGTTATTGCTCCGTCTGCTGGAGATGAACAACCAAGCAGAGAGCAGAGGCTTTATAACCCTGGGAGTGGGGCATCCACTCTTCACCTGGGGAACAAGACACAAGAGCTCTCCCAGCCCCAGCCTACCCTGTCGTGCCCTGCAGCACGACACCCCTGCCAAGACACATAGCTGGCTGTTGCCCCCTGGAAGCTGGATAACAAGGGCTACAGGTGGCTGTGGTGGCCTGTGTCCTGCAGGGCTGTGCTGTCACCACTGCAGCACCAGCTTCACAGCTCTGTCACAGCTACAGAACCCCAGTGAGTGACCACCACACAGCCCAGTGTGCCCCAGCCACGTCTCTACAGAGGCAGCATCGAGGTCTGGGCAGAAGCGGGAGGATGTGGTGGGGGAATGGGCAAGGTGTTGCTGTGGCTCCTCTTTGATGTCACCTGGTCCTTCAAGACTGCTGATCTCTGAGACACAGTCCCCAGAAAACCTCTGTTGCCCACAGACCACCCTCCCTAATGCTGGGGCAAGCCTATCTGCAAATAGTGGAGGATACCTTCTGCTGCATTTGGTACCAAACACCCGAAAACTGGCACAAAGCTCTCTCTGGACACTCATGCAATCTGCTCACCTCACATTGATGCAAACCTCTCTCCAGATCTCTCTGAATGCTGGTGCAAACTGAGTGCTGTTGCAAACCTCTCGCTTAAAAGCAGTGTAAACATCCCCATGGTGATCCCAGGCCCTAAACCAAAGGATCAGGATGTTCATGTGGGATTTAAGTCTGGGGCAAAACCCAGATGTCCAGCCCAACCCTCCCAAGCTGTGCTGAAGTCAGAGTGTGCAGCTCACTTGCCTGTGGTCCCACATCTGTCACCCACCACCAAGTACCATGCAGTGGATGCTGTGCTCCCCACTGGGGGTTCCCAGCCCCAGGACTCCAGTCCAGCATCATTCTTCATGGAGCCAGGAACAGAGTCCCAGGGTCCTGGGGGGCAGCTCTGGCTCCTGTGTTTCACAGCAGGCAGTGGTCAACATATTGTTCACCTTTTACCTCACTGGTCCTGCTGTCTGGGAAGGGACTGGCAGATCCTGCCTGGCTCAGGAGCACCCCACAGGTGATGGGGTACTGCCCCATGGGAGACCCAGGAGATGGGGGAGTGTAGTGCCTCACTCTGTATTGAGGTTGCCCCCTCTGCCAGGCTGTAGGGCTATTGATCAGGGCTTCCACTCCCTCAAAAAAACTCTGTTAGTGGGGAGGACTTGGTTTTGCACCCCAGGGGGCAGGACAGCATCCTCCTCCAAGCCTGGACACCTCTGTACATCTCTGCAGCTCCCGTGGACTTTGCCAGATGCCCCCAGGTCTGGTGTGTCCCAGAGGGAAAGTGGCCATGATGAGCCCCACGCCGAAGCCAAACAATCTTCAGGAGAGTTGTGCTGGCATAGAGGGGAGAAAGATGACCAGAGGGACTCACTGGACTGTCACTATGAGTCCTGGCACTGACTATCACCAGGGCAAGAGGTCAGAGCCTCATCCCATCCCTGGACCAGTCAGAGACCACTGGCAAGAAAAGAGGATTCTCTGGGCAGCGTGTGACAGTGACAACAAAGCCACAGCCCGTGGCCAGAGTAGGAGAGACCATGCAGAACAGGGATAAATGATGTCCCCATTTAGCAACGTCACTGCAGATGCAAGCAGGAGAACGAGGGGGGGAAGCTGAGAGGATTTGGGAGAACGGAATTGCGATAAGATTGGATTACCCAAAAGTGATCCCCCCACCCCAAATCAGGGTCTCTAGGGACACCAGGCCCTTCTGGGGACAGTTGAGGGAGCGCTGGGGGTGAGTGGGCTGCCGAGAGGTACGAGGGGCCGTAAGAAGGGCGCGTGTCCTCCGCAACAGAGTGGTGACCACGGGGTGTCGCCCCTGCTCCACGCCGGGAGCCGGCCGTGCCGCTTGGGAACCCGCAGAAAGCATACAGGGAGCGGGGATGCAGGGATGGAGAGAGGGGGGACGCAGGGACTCGTTTCAATACCCCGAAATAATTGTGTAGGCTGGTTTGTGACCCCCTTCCCCTCCTGCGCCAAACCCAGCTCTAACTCCTACCTCTGCCTCATAGCACCTTCCTCCTCCCTGGTTTTGTGCCCGTGGCTGAATGGAGGACTACACCTGCTGCCCAGGGAGCTGGGACTGAGCCCGGGCAGCCCCAGGCTCTTGCAGGGATGGTCTCTATTCTCCACAGCCCCCTGAAGGTGGGAGACCCTGGGCCTTGGAGAAGAGGGATTGACTCAGGGCTCCCTCTGGTCTAACAACTCTTCCCATGAGTTGCACGGGCAGGTAGAGCCCCCTTCTCTCCTTGTCCCCCGGCAGGAGCCCTGGGCACCACCTCCTCTGTACAGAGCCACTGAACCCCCCCAAATACCCACAGGGTCTGACCACACCCGGCACTGCAACCTGGCTGGGAAAGCTGTTCAAGCGACGGAAATGAAGCCTAGCACTAGGTGTGGTGGCACGGGTAAGGACAGCGACGCCCACCAGCACCTGCTGGGAGCAGTCACATGCTGCTCAGATCCACAGGGCAGTCTGGAGGGAGCCGTAGGGCACCTGAGTGGGGAAATTACATCCCCTCCCCAGCACCTACCAAGCATGTACCCAGCCCACTGCAGCTGTTGGATGAGCTGCCCCAACAGGACACAACCCCACAGGCACTCCAACATGGGAACGGTGTGCTCCTCTCTGAGGAAATGCACATGACCCATCCCACCCACAGGAGCCCACAGAGGGCTTCTGCATGGTCTCCAAGCTGCACACTGTGCCACCAGCTCCCACCACCCCCACATTGCTGGCTTGGTGGCCCTGGCAGAGTGCAGGGCTGCCAGACACTCCCTCCTGTTCCCAGCGCACTCTCTCCCACTTTCTCCTGCACAGCACGGCTGCGCGGGGGGGACACGGGGTGTCTGCGTGGTGCAAAGGGTGCAGAGGAGGCCCTGGGATGGGGGGGCACAGCGCAGTGCCGGGCATGGCAAGCATCTTGTTCCCACAGCAGCGTTGCTGTGACTCATCCTGGCAACCCACACAGCACTCAGGCATGGTGTCCAGGTCCTCTCCTGCCTCGGAGCAAGGCCATGCCAGAGCAATGCACTAGCAGCACTGGTTGCCCGCCTCCTCATCTCCCTGATCCTACTGCCCTGGCATTGCAGTGGGACTGGGAGCTGGCCCCCCAGCCCTGAGCTTCCATGTTCCTCTCTGCACCCCATAGTCTCCTAAGCAGCTGCTACCAAGCACCAGGCCTGGTGTGGCAGGAGCCACTGGGTGCCAAATGAAGCAGAGAGTAAAATTATTTGGGGTACAGTGAAGTGCTGCAGTTGACACTGGAGCACCTGCTGATGGCCCCTCTGGATAGCACAGTGGGCAGTGCCATGCGTGTCCCTGCGTGCCCCAGCATTCATTCCTCCTCATGCCATACGTGTGCTGTGCACCCCACTATCCCCTCTTCATGTAGGATGTGCCCCTGGACCCATAAGACAGCACACACAGTCCTCTCAGCTTACCCTCAAGTCATGGGACACTGATACAAAAGCATCTAATGTGGGAGCTCAATGGGGCCAAGATGTACCCTGCTGGCCAGGGAAAGAGGAAGTCAGCCAGAGTACCTGGAAAGCAGGGATTTGGATCTGAGCCACTCCAGAAAATGAGCACTGTGCTAGCACTGGCAGAGGCACCCAGCCCTCAGATGACTGGGGACACAGAGATCCATCTGGGGTATCTGCCAACCCACGCAGCATCAACTGGGCCATTCACTCTCCAGGAGTGGGGCCTGGGGCTCTGGCAGCAAGGATGGGAGTAATAAAGGGGGGAGGCACCTCATGTTCACCATGGAGAACCCCGTGACCCAGCAGGAAAATGATCCGGGGGCTGGAGTGACTGATCCGCGAGGAGCCGCACAAAACTATATCTGTCTTTCTTGGCTGAGTGATGACTAAGGGAAGGACAGGAGAGCAGTCTGCACACCGCCAGGCAGAGGAGGAATTATTTAGGCTGGAGCATGGGGGTGGAGGGATGGGGGCTGGGAGATGGGTGGAGGGAAGGTGGAAGTTAGGTGGGATGCTCTGGCAGTGCTCCCCCTCCCTGCCTGAGGGACACCAAGTACTGGTGAGAAACAGCACAAGAGCTGGGGAACTGGAAGCTGCTGTCTCACTTTTGTGGTGAAAATACTTTCAGTCAAGGGAGTGTCCTGCCCTGGCTCCAGCCCCGCAGCCAGGCATGGAGACCAACCATCAGCACTGCAGGACAGACAGCATCTCCCACGCAGAGGATAACATGCAGCAGCTGCCTGCACAGGGTGGGTCCCAGAGGGTGGAGACAGGGTCCCACTACATGGCATCTGTTCTGAGCTCCAGCCCACAGCTGTGCTCTCATGTAACCACCTGGCACTCAACAAAAATCAAAAGAAAGGAGAAGGGGATGTAAAGAAAAAGGGGCTCATCATCCTCTGGGACCAATCCCTTCTCACAGGAAGGAAGGAACCTCACCAAATTCCCAAAGCCAAAATGTACCAAATCTATTTTGTGGAGTCATCTAGTGCTTGAGGATCTGGCATCAGGATCAAGAGCAAGTGAAGTACTCAGAGTCACAACTCAAGCTGATACTTTGATTGGACCACCCTGCCCCATTCACCCTGCTACCCACTTTGAAAAGATTTTTGCAGCATAACTGTGGTACAAATATCCCAACCCAGCTGGCACGTGAAGCTGTGGGAGCCTGCAGGCTGCTCCATGTGTGGGGAGTACACCCAAGTGACATTTGTGCCCCCCAGACTGTCCAGCCCAAAAGGATGTTTGCTAGGGAACATTATTTTTAGGTCAAAAAGTCCCCGACACTTGCAACCAGGAGTTCCATCAGTTGACCATAATAGGCTACAAGAGCAGGACCCCACCCCAGGATGGTGCAGGAAATGAAATTAAGGAAGAGACTATAAACCAGCATGACTTCATGTCCATATATTCAACAGAGCTTGTCAAATAATCCTAGCTTCTTTATTTGATGACTTTATAAATTCAGTGGCTAAAATACCATCATGGACATACCAGGCATGACAGTGATGCTGTCATGCCAGGGGAGCACTGGGCAATGCCACGGGGAGCACTGGGCAATGTTGTGGGAGCACCAGGCAATACCAGGGGAGAACCAGGCAATGTCAGGGGAGCAGAGCAATGCCAGGTGAGCAGAGAGCAATGCCAGGGGAGTACCAGGCAACATCAGGTGAGCATCACAAGGTCAGTGACCTGCCAGGACCCAGCCCCAGGGACTTCCACCTGTCACTCCAACTCCCACAGGCAGCAACAACTCTGTCACTGCCCAGCACCATCTGAGATGGTCTATGTCCCTAGGTGGGCAGCAAGGTGGGGGTCAGAAGCCACAGCATCACCCTTGTTTCATCTCCTGTATTCTCATCTTCAAAGCACCTGATGTCCTCTTCCAACACCCTCGCTGTAGCCTGGCAACAGCAGTACCAGCATAGAAACAGCTGTACTGGCATGGAAATGGTAGCACTGGCATGGCAACGCTTTGGTAGAGAGATAAAAATGTCAAGCAGATCCCCTTTTCTGCTTCCCAGAGCAACAAAGCTGCCCTGTTTCCCTTGGATACCTCAAAAGGGTTCTGGGCACCAGACATGACGAATCCTGCCAGCCTCATCTCCCTTGTCCATCTCCCCTCCCCGTTGCCCAGTATTGTATGAGATGAGTTGCTGGGTCTCAGCCGGGGTCTCACAGTCCTGACATACAGGGAGCCACGACAGCAGGCAGATGCCCTTCGTGGGTCCCTACGGGAGCAGAACCGTGCCCCCAGGCCCCCCCCCCCCCCCACTTCCAGAGCAAACATCTAGTTTGAGGGGCACAAATCCATAAAAACAGAGAAGGTTCCCGGCTTTTTTGGCTGCCAACGGCATTTCCCCTGCAGCCAGTTCCTCTTGTTGCTCAGGGATACCCCTGCGGTGGGGAGGAAAGACACATGGGACATTACGACTGCCCCCCTCATCCCACTTGGATGAGGGGAAGTCTCCGCGGCGGCAGGCAGGGAGGGCAGCCCAAGCATCCCACTCTGCCGGGTAAGGAGATCCGGTGGGGCATCGGAAGTTACACAACCCTGCGCTATGCAGACAAGGCAGCGAGAGCGGCGGGGGCGCACGGCAGCCCCCGCAGTGAATTCCCTGACGTGGCAAACATCTCCCGAAGCCCCCTCCATGCCCACCTGCACACGCAGGCAGGAACCCACGCACATACGCAGGCAGGAGCCCACACGCCGGCACACGCCTGCCTCTAAAGGAAAAGCCTCGCCAGAGCCAGAGCTGAAATAGTGAATTGCCTCATTCATTCACCCTCTCCGGAAGCTTTGCCCGTACATGCAAACATACGCGCAGGCAGACATGTGTGGCAGACACGTGCGACCATCCCTAAGCCCTCCAGGAATTCCGGCGCCCCCCCACCCCACCCCCAAAGCCAACTTCTTCACCCCCCTCTCCAAACTGAAGTATATTCTGCACCTGTGCATGTCCTGCCAGGAGAACCCCAGCTCTGTAGGAGGGCAACCCTGACTGGGGCAGATTCATGGCATGGTGGGGGATCCCACATTCCGTGGGGGGAAAATGCCCCATCAATTTTTGGTCCCAAATCCAGAAACTTTCACATGGTACATATCTGCTTAGCACACATAAAAGCATTCCCAGCCTCACTTGTCCCCACAGTTCAGTGGAGAGAGGGATGCTACTGTAGCAAAAAAACTTACCATGGCCACACAGGTCACCCTACCCCAAAAAGCCTGAGCTGGACCTGGCAGAAGCTGTGCAGGGCCTGGCACATGCATGACACAGATGTTATATAGGTGCATGGCAGGGTGTGTGAATGCCCACTGACACATCCACATGGGAAGGGCATGGACAGAAACCTCCATTACTGAGCTGGAAGGTCTGCCCTGGGGCTGTCATGAAGCAAACACTCCCCAGGATGCGTAGGCTCACAGGTGCCACAGGAGTCACAGAACACACCAGTGTGTGACCCCTGGCACACACAGTCTGTGCCCACATGAGTGTGCACATACCCGACACACTCCATGATGTATGAGCTCTGCTGACCCAGCACACACGGGGCACACACAGGCCAGGCAGCAGTGGGGCACAGTCATGCCTGTCTGTGCCTCAGCACAGCCCTGCTCTGCTGGTATGTCCTCACGTAACTCCAGCTGAGTGTGGGACAAGCCACCGCACCAAGCTGGGAGTTGGAGCAGATTCAGCTCATTACTTTTCCTAGAATAACTTTGAGTCCCTTGAGGTGCCCAAGAAAACATCCCATCTCCACCTCCCTCGCACTCAGCAGCACCAACCTGCAGTGCAGCAGTGGCAGCCACCACAGTGTGTGTGGCATCCATAAGCATGTCATCGTGCCCTGGCATGAGATCCTTTCCAAACCCAGAGCCAGGTCACAGATCCTGGCACCCATGATGCTCAGTTGTCATGACACATCCCTAATCCTATTCTCCCTCCCTTCATAGAGGACTGATGAACACTGATGCACCCATGGGTTCCCTAGGACCGGCAGGACAGGTACTCAGCTCAGATCCCCCCTCTAATTGCACAGACATATGCCAACATCTGTCCTGGACAGGGAACATTTCCTGCAGTGGGTACTGATGACCCCCCTCAGAGGGACACAGGGATTCAGACCCTGTTGCAGTGTGTTTTTATTTTGCAGGTTATTGTTTGATTTGACCTTTTGGGTTTTTTTCTCCCCATGCTTTTAGAGGGACACAGACTTGTCTTGTTATTCAACTGAGTCAGGTGTCTTATCTTTCTGCCACTTAGCTACTTTTCTGCCAAGTTTCAAACCCCTTCCTCCCACATCCAGTTGTTAACCTCTCCTATCCCAAGCAGTTTTCCTCCCTTGTATCCCTTGCCCTTGTGTTCCACCCCCAGTTCTCCTGATTAGTTGAACATTGTATCCTCCCTTGAGACCTGCCCCCCTTTACAAGCTGTTGTTTGCCCCCCGCTCCTTGCCTGAGACCCCAGGACTCGGGGAGTTTAACATCAAAACACCAGTGCCCCCCCAGGCTCGGGCTGCTGCTGTCCTTTAGTTCCGCGTTGCGCCTCCCCTGGTAGCTGGGATTCTGCGGAGCCCTGGAAAAGGGGGACTGTCGCCCCCCCACTGTCACCATCTAGCCGGGACGTGCAACAAGACCCTGCATGCCTCAAGGAAGCAAAAGCACCCGCACCTACTGCATGCCCTGTCCCTGCCCACTCCCTCAATGACTGCTCTTCCCATTTGACTGAGCATTCCTATTTCTCCTCAACCTTATCTAGAATCTGAGACCAGACACAGGGACTTGTATGTGCTCAGATTGCTGGTTTGTCCTGACCTAGCCTGCTGTGTCCCTTGCTGAACCCTCCTCCTGCACAAACACAGGTCATTCAGTCCCATGCCAGCTTGAGTGACATTTTGTAAAGAAGGTGGTTTGCAAAAGAAGAACCCTGCCACTGTCATTGTGTGGCAGCAATCCCGGGTCCCCTTGGTGCAGCTCAGCCTCTCTCCCCAGGCCCAGTACATTGAACCTTCTGTGGTTTTGTTCCTTTCCAGCAGCAGCAATTTCTCCTCTCCACCTCCCTCCCACTCCCCCATCCTCTGGGCTGTACTTGCAGTGCCACTGCCCTTACTGAAAGTTGAAACAAAGCAGGCAATCAGTTTGGGACTGGTTTTCTGAAGCATTAATTCTTCTATCCTGTTCTCATGTGGAGACGCTGCTGCTCTCCTCATTTACTCTGTAATTACACAGCACTGTAACTTTTCCCTCTCCATTATTTCTCTCCCAGCAAATCAGAAGTGAGAGGTTGCAAAGCCTCCCTTTCACTCACCACCATCCCTGACCAGGCTTGGATGTATTTTCTCTGCATGTACTTGATTCTTGGATGCACCAGCTTTATCCTGGGGTCCAGCACCACACGCCAGGCTGAATCCTCTCTGCAATCCTCTCTGCAGTTCTCACCATGGGAAATAGGACAAGGCTTTGGGAATGAGAGCCCCAGTGCTTCACATGTGGACCACACACCTGGTCAGCTGTGCAGGCTTCCAGATACCTTTGCATCCCTAGGGATTTGGCCTCTCTGGACTCTCTGGAGTCCCACTACACAGAGCTGCTGGGAAGCACTGGTGGGCACTGGGAAAGGAACAAACCCTTGTCCTGCCCTTTGGCCTGGGCTGAGGGCAGAATGCACGGCTTGCGCTGTTCTCGGGGTGTCCTCTCATGTCTGTGTTCCAAAGGGGGACAAGCACAGCTCCAGGCTCGACCACCAAACCTGAGTGATGGAAGTGATTAGCAGGAGCCCCATTCCAAGCTGGAGAAAGTGTGGAAGTTGGTGGACACCTTCAAGGCCACCTGGACAAGACCAATCTCCTTTCCCCAAGAAGCAGAGCAATGCATCCAGCAAAAACACATACTGAGAGCAGCCACTACAGACATGTCTGCCAGGCAAGAGAGGATGACTGTGCTCAGATACCTCGTGACAGGCACCCAGGGAGACCAGATCCAATTGAAACCCCAAAGGACTACCCTCTGAATCAGAGGGCCATGAGAAAGCTACTTGACTTGCAGATGGTGACCTACAGCACACTGTTAACCACTCCCCATTTCATACACTGCTTCCACACCCTGCCCCATCTGCCCATCCTCTGTCTCCAAGCAAGAAAACAGGCAGAGAGAAAAAGCTTCCTTGCTACAGCCTCCAGCAAGACTGCTAGATGCTCAGCCAGTCCCTGACAGCATCCTCAGCTCACTCACTAGTGCATCCCCTCCCATTTCAGCATCAAGACTGGCTGGTGTATTGGGCTTCTGATGCAAAGCTCAAGGCAAGACTGTTCCCTGCCAGGAGCAGACAGTGACCTGGAGATCTCCAGAGCCATCACATGACCGGCACAATTCCATACAGCAAGTCCAAGGGCTGAGAGGCACAAAATCCCATGAGACCAAGTCAAGATGCCCAGAGTCAGGCAGCTCCACATGTCTGCTTTTACTTTTGAAGACAAGACAGGGCCACCTCAGCATCCTCTAACATTCCTGAGGGAGTGTTTGGGAATCTTAACCCTGTCCTTCTTCCTCTGAACAGGGTTAGAACTTTACCTGCCCACTATCCATAAGAAGATGGGATACTAAGGAAGCAGCAAAATAAGAGCAATTGTAGTTATGGGCTCTGGGTAGACAGGAAACCAAACCACTACCACTGCAGCACCAGCAGAATCTTCTGCCCTCAAAAAACATCACCTGCATCCCTTTAAGCACCACCTGCCATGAGGCCAGGGTAGACACAAGGAAGGAGGTTTGGTAGGCAATGGTAAACAGCCAAGACCACAATAAAGGCAACCTAGCCTTCAGGAAAATCTTCTTGCAGACAATTCCTGTGATATTTTTATTTTTATTCTCGAGGTCACACATTTGGTAGCCCCACAGAGATATGAAGATTCCTACAGCAGTCAGCTGGGCACCACTTGCTGTCCCGATTAACTCCTCACAGCTCATTTGGCACGTCAAGAATTAGATGCCAGGCAGATCTGCAATGGAAAGGAATCAGATGGACACACTTCCAGTAGATGCAGCAGGGTTTATCTCCAACCTGAGCTTCAGGTTGGAGAAGCTACCCACCTCCAGCTGTGACTTTCAGGGACAGCACCTCTGCTGGAAGCACCTGGCTACACCCCTGCCCTGGAAAGAATGTTTCAGGGCCAAAATTTCTAAAATGATGGAGTGACTGAACAGACTAGAGCGTCTCAGTGAGCTTGACACCCAAACACAAAGCAGAAACAACTTGGTCAAAATGTAACTTGGAGAGAGAAAGACATTCCTAGGGGAAACCAAGTAAAATAGCTCGGTGAAAATGTAACTTGGAAGAGACATGCCCAGGAGGAACCAAGTGCTGCAGGACAACTTTGCTGACGAAAGCAGGGCAAACGCTGGAAGGTGAAACAGAGCCAACCCAAACTTTAGCAGGCATCCTCCACGTGCAGATGGGTCCCCAGGGGAGACTGACGCTGTCTGAGTTCCCTGGCACAGCTGGCCTTCCTCCCAGGGAGATGTGGAGGTCAGAGGTGAGTGGCAAGAAGGATGATGGGGCTGTGGGGCTGCTGCTGGCTCTCATTTATTATCATCCGCCTTGCTGGGTAGCACCACAAGCAGAGTCAAGACACTCCAGATTCTAGTCCCATGCCTGCTGCTAATTCCCAGAGCAGCTTGGGACAAATTGCCACATTCCAGCATGCCAAGCTAGGGTGGGGACACTGCCTTCCCTCTTTCAACTGCTTGGACACAGGGCTGGCAGAAAGGGCTCCGGGGGGGCTTTCCCTGCCCACACAATCTGCACGCCCAGTTTAGACCTCTGAGTTTGTGGTTCAGTGAAGGAGACAGCAGGCTAGGCCAGGACAAACCAAGGTGTGCAAAGGCAGGATCTGCTGAGTACAACCTGCCTTTTCCCCAGGCTCTACCACAGAAAAAGCACTGCTGCATCCCCCATGCTGCCCTTTCCTCCCACTCACTCCTGCCTTCAGGATTTGGCCCCTCCAGCAGCGCATGAGCACAGGTGGGGACAAGGGACTGGAGAAGACCCAGTCCTCCCACACACTGCCACTCAGAGCCGCTCGCATCTCACCCGCGCACCTGACGTGGGTGGCAGGAGAGCCCCGCTGTGCTCATCCGAGGGGGTTGGCAAAGGTCAGCCCGGGAGATGGTCTCCAGCAAGGGCTGCCTGCCAACCACCGGCTGGGAACCACTCAAGAATAGCGGTAGGAAGGCAAAAAAGAAAGGAGAAAAAAAGAAGAAGAAAAAAAAAATATGAAAAAGAAAAAATAACCCAGCTGGCAGCACAGACGCTGCTGGGAGAGGAAGCGGCAGGTTGAGACAAGGACATGGCTCATTATGCCACCCCCGCAGGTGCGGAGTGCCAAGCGGAGCGGCCGGCTCGGCTGCCTCCGGCAGGGCTGGCAGGGGAAAGACAGCGGCCACCAGCCTCATCCTTAGCCCCAGCCGGGGAGGACAAGCCAAACACCATCATTACGGCTGAGAGTAGCTTCCACCCCCTTCCTCTGCACGCCCTGGGAGGCCAGTCAGGCTCTGACACACAGCAGCACAAGGACATGGAAGATGCTGCTGGAACAAGCTCTTCTAGTGCTATGACGACTATCCTTGGTGGTTTGCAATGTCAGCCTTGATAAAGCCCCAAGCAGCACATGCTGACCTTGTGGCTGATCTGGCTTGCTAGCACAAGACTGCTGGGGACCATTCCCATATGTTTTACCCCATGCTCAGAGCCGGGCAGACACAAACCTACCACATGCTGAGGCTACCAACACAACCAGGGTGACTGGGAGCTGGTGAGAGCTGGTGGTTTCCTCAGAGGACAAGCCAGAGGATGGATGAATGCCAAGGATGCTAGTTACCAGGTCTCCTGGACAGGGTTCCCCTGTATGGACAGCAGCTTTTGTAGAACATAAGAGCCCAGCCTGCCCTAGAAGGGGACCCACTTAGCATCTCCTTAGAGATGGATCAAGCTCAGACCACAGCCAGGACAGCAGCAGGCAGGGAATGGAGCATTAATCCCATCATTAAAAAAAAAAAAAAACAAAAAAACCCAAAAAAAAACGAGCATGGATTTTTTTTTTTCCCTTGCAGCCTTTTCCTCCTGCTGCAGCTCAGGGTGCTGGAAAAGGCGGGCGACACCTCTGAGGATGGGAAGAACAGGCAAGAAGGAGAGACAGCACCAAATGCGTGGGTGCTGCTCTTGCCGAGGAGAACAGAGCGCAAACCCTGCTGCTGCCAAGCCCAGTGTCCTCAGATGCATCTCCCCAGCTCACCCAGCCACAGACACTGCACTGCACTGGGCAGGGGATTCTGAGCAAGGCAAGGGAGCAGTGCAGCAAGGAGCCAGTGCCTTGCTCCTGCCCCATATGCTCAGCCATGGGGAGATCCAGATCCAGAAGGAGGTGGAAGCAACCTGGGAAAAGTCTTTAGTGCAGTGGCATGGCACTCAGGTAGGTGGTTGCAGAGGTAAGTGGCCTTCTCCTCTGCTCCAACCTTCAGACACTAGGTAATGATGTTTCAACAGGAAAACAGCCCAGAGAGTGGTTTCCCACTTCCCCATCACTTCTGGCGGTGAGGCACAAAGTTCCAGGAAGAGCTGAAGCTCCAGGTGAACACAGCATGCTGCTCACGCCTGAAGTCTGGGGATTTCCTGCACCAGAACCAACATCAGTGGGCTCATCAGCCCTCGAGGATTTCTCTTTCCAGGAATTTACTCAATTGCCTTTTCATCCCAAACAATTTTCCTACATCTTCACTCCACCACTTCACCTAAGGCCACCATTTCCACAGGTTAATCCCAAACTGCTTCAGGAAATGTCTTCATGTCCTGAAATGTCACTGCGTATTCTGACACAAGATGCCCAATTACAGGAACTCAAGCAACCCTTCCCTGCTCACCTTCCTTCCCCCCACCACACAGGATTTTATTATTCCCCATCATGCCTCCCTCAGTCATCTCTTCCCCCAGACGGAAGAGAGCCAGTTTATGTAATTGTTCCATCTATGGAAACGGCTTCGTACCTTTAATTATTCCTGCCACCCCTCCCTGCACTTTCCCGGCGTGTCTTTAAAAGGGTGCGGATGTGCTAGCAAGGGAGACGGGCTGCGAAGGGGGCTCGGTTTTGGTTAAAACACCCTCTGCCCCCAGGAGGGTAGTGCTCTGCCCTGAGCCCGCTCCTGCCCAGCGGGGCAGCAGCCAGCCCCTGGCCAAGAGCCCTTGTTTGTCCCCGGGCAGGCTGCACACCAAGCAGATCATTTGTGAGCACGGGGACGGCCAGCACCAGCTCCCCCAGCCCGGGGCCTCCAGTGCTCCCGGCGATGAAAAGCCAGAACAAAAAGCATTTGCAAGGCCAGGGCATGGGCACGGCGCGGGACGCGCAGCACGAGCCCCCCCGCCACGGGGACGGGGCCGCCGAACAGCGCAGAGCAAAACAGATGGGCCACAGTAAGTGCTGGGTCAGTACCGCGATGACTCAGCCGCTCCACGGGCAGGGCGAACTCCGACTCTCCCAGCTCCGAGGGGCTCCACGGACAGGCCATGGTGGCGAACGAGGAGCCCAGGTGGCTGCGCACACCTTGCCACGGGGACTCCGGAGAGTCAAGGACCCCGGCCCAGGCAGGAGGGAGAGACCAATGCTGCGCTCAAACCACAAGGGTGGGACGAAACGTGAACTGAAAGCGCCCTTTTAAATGCTCCATCAGTAAGGAAGCACCCAGAGGTTACAAAAGGACAAACATCCAAACAGCCTCAGCCTTTCACTGCAGCGCTCAGCTCCACCCACGAGCTGCAGCACCTGCACCACCAGATGCTTCCTCCTCAGTCTACAGACAGGTGTACAGGCAGCATGCTGTCCCCATGTTCTGCACTAACTCGACAACATCAAGACATGGGTTTTCTTCTCAAGACAAGCAGATTTCCCAGGACAAAATCCAGGTCACTGGGCCCAGACAGCTCCTCCAACCAGGAGCCTCCTTGTTACTGGTCTGACCCACGCCGGGATGCTGAAAAGATCAACGGGGAGACTCATAAGGCAAAAGTCCAAACACACCCCCACCCCGGAAGGAGATATGAGACAGGATTTGCAGAGGGACAGTGCTGGCAGCGTTTGTGGCTCAGCTACCCATTTTCCTGGCTAGATGGCCACAGACTCTGTGGAGCTGGGATGCACCACTGTCAGAGCAGAAGCTGTTTTAAACACAGACACTGAGCCTCCCACTGGATCAGGGCTTTGGAGTCCAGTGGCTTTTTCATGATGAAAAGGCCTTGCACAATGTCAGCCCTCACAGCCTAAAGAGGCTCAGCCACCATCTGTTGCATAAGGACCCTGGCCCCATCACACTGGGTGTTTGATCTGGCTATGGCATTGTTCCTGGGGAGTGCGCGCTCACCCATCACCTCGTCAGACACCTCAGAATCACAGAACCAATTAGGCTGGGGAAGACCTTTGAGCTCATCGAGTCCAACCTATGACCAAACACTACCCTGCAAAGCAGATCATGGACCAACTGCCACGTCCAATCTCTCCTTAAACACCTCCAGGGCAGTTGGCTCTACCACCTGGAGTCCACGAATGAGGAGTCCATTCCAATGTCTAATGATCTCTTCTGTAAAGAAATGCTTCCTAATGTCGAACCTAAACCTCCTCTGGCACAGCTTGAGGCTTTGTCCTCCTCTCCAGTCCCTGGCTGCCTGAGAGAAGAGACCAACCCCCATCTGGCTGTACCTGCTGGGAGTTGCAGAGAGTGATAAGGTGCCCTCTGAGCCTCCTTTTCTCCAAAGACCTCCAGCTCCCTCAGACAATTCTTCTTTCACACAGGACTTGAGCTCCAGACCCTTCACCAGCTCCACTGCCTTTCTCTGGACTCACTCCAGCACCGTAATGTCCGTTCTAAGCTCCTCAGGGTCTTGCTGTCCCTTCTGCCCCACCAGTCCCACATAGAGCAGGGCACACCTTATTCGGGCAGGGCTCTTGAGATGCTTGCACTGCCCTGCATTCCCCCAGCATGGCCCCGCTACTTCAGTACCTTCCTGACACCTTCTCCTCACAATTCCCCCACCCCGGATCCAGCCCTCCTGGCCCTGCCAAGTGCTTCCAGGACCTTGAACCTCCTTCACCAGAGAAGGGCGATGGAGCTGGGGATGAGGAGCAGCTGAGGGAGCTCAGAGTGTTCAGCCTGGAGGAGATTTAAAGGGGAGCCTTTTCACTTTCTGTGACAAGAGGGTGTAGCCAGTTGGGGGTCAGTCTCTCCTCCCTGGGAACAAGCGACAGTACAAGAGGACAAAGCCTCAGCCTGTACCAGGAGAGGTTTTCCTTGGACATTAGGAAGATCTTAGCCACAGGAGTGACTGGGCTTTGGAATGGGCTGCCCAGGGAAGTGGTGGAGTGACCATCCCTGATAGTGTTTCTGAAAAGACAGGACCTGGCACTCAGTGCCATGGTCTGGTTGATGGCGTGGTGCCCAGTCACAGGCTGGACTTGAGCTCAGGGGTTTTTTCCAACCTCACTCAGGGATGCTGCTCCACCACAGCCCTGCCTGCGCCGGGGTCCTTGTTCCAGGATGGGGGAAGGGGCACGGGCCCTGCACAACTCCAGCCTCTGACAGCGTGCCGGGTGCCCGGCGCTCTCAGAACCACCCACCGCCTCTGCGCCGCCCGGGCCGGGTCACGGCCCCGTTCCCCGAGCCCCGGGAGGCGCGGGCGGCGGGGGAGGGGGCGCGCACACGAACGGCTTGAGGCGCGGCTCCTCGGTGACGTAACGCCTTTCCAGAAGATTCCCCCCGGGGATCCCGCCGCTGAGAGCGAGCGCCCGACCAATTAGAGAGCGCCGAAAGGGCGGTGCTGGCTTGAACTGGCCAATGGAAGGCGGCAACTGGGAGGCGAGGTGGGGGAGAAGCGGGCAGGTGAGCGGCGGAGGCCCTCCTTCGCCCCGCCTCCCTTTCAGGGAGAACCAATCAGCGCGGCGCAGAGCGGCGATGGACAGCCCCCCCGGCCAACGGGGGCGTGGCGCTCGCGGGCGGGACTCCCCTGACGTGGCGGGCGGGGGGCGGGCGCGGGGGCGGCCCAGCGAGCGCGCGGCGCCCCGGGACAGCGGGAGCGGTGAGTGCCGGGGGGGCCCCCGACCGCCCCCGCACCCCCACACCGACCCCCGCACCCCGGTCCCGGCCGTACCTCCGCGGGGACACGCCGCGGCCGTGGGGGCCAGTCCTCCTGCCCTGCGGGGTGGCAGGGTGTCACTGTGGGACTGCCGTGGGGTGACAAGTTGTTGCCGTGGGGCCGGGAGGAGTCAGTCCCCGTGCCGCACAGAGCGAAGCGGCTCGCTGTGGGCTGGGAGGTCATGTCACCCCGCCCTGGGGGGTAAGAGGGTGTCATCGTGGGCTGGGGCCTCACTCCGCGCCGTGGGGTGACAAGGTGTCGCCGTGGGGCTGGGCGGGGGTCAGTCCCCCCAGCCCGGGGTGACAGGGTGCCCCTGTGGGACCGGCGGGGGTCTCACCCAGTGCCTCGGGGGTGACAAAGTGTCACCCGGGGTGGGGGGCAATGCCCCTGTCTCGGGGTTAACAGGGTGTCACTGTGGGGTCAGTCCCCCTGCCCAGGCGGTGACAGGACGTTGCTGTGGGACTCAGGCGTTAGTTCCCTGCGCCGTGCGTTGATAAATTGTTGCCATGAAACTGGGGGGTCGTCAGTCCCCCTGCACCGTGGGGTGGTAGAATATCACTGTGGGGCTGGGGAGGATCAGTCCCTCTGCCCCGAGAAGTGACACGGTGTCACTGCGGGGCTGAAGGTGATTGGCCCCCCTGCCCGTGGGGTGACAGCATGTCCCTACAGGGCTGAGAAAAGGTGCTTGCCACACTCCACCCATGGGGTGACAGTCTGTTCTGATCTGGGAGCTAAATCTTTGCTTTATGAAGTGGCAGGGTGTCTCTGGGGGCTGGCAGGACTGGCCTCTCTGCCTCAAGGGGTGACAGGGCTTTGCAGTGGGTCTGGGAGCTTAGCCCCTTTGCCCTTTCATGGGTGGGGAGCAGAGGGTAGCCACCCTGTTCTGTCACCATGGGGTGACATGGAGTCTCTATGGGGCGAAGGTGGGGGATGAAGGAGTTGGCATCTTTGGCTCCTGTGGGGTGTCAGGGTTTCTTGGTGGGACTGTGGGTCAGGGTTAACTGGGCACCTTATGACTGCGTGTCCCTGTGGTCTGAAAAGTGTGTCAGGAAGTGGTTAATCCCCCGTGCCCCATAACAGAGATAGTGCATCCAAATGGGGCAGAGAGAGAGGGTAACACCCCCTGCCATGGGGCTGCAGGACAGCCCTGTGAAGTTGGAGAGGGTGGTGAGGTTAGGGTTTATCCCTCTCTCCAGTTTCACTTTGGAGGAAATAATGTGCTGTTTGAGCTATGTGAAGTGGCCTGGAAGGGGTCAGCACCCCTCCACCGGCACCTTGTGGGTACCTGTGTGTTCCAGTGGGACTGAACTGGCTGAGAAAGTTGGTAACCTCCCACCCAGGTGAGAGTAACACGGTTAGAGGGACCAGCATGGAAGGGGTTAACCCCTGTCCCCAGTCAAGGTGACTGTCTCCTGGGAGGGCTGACCAGGAGGAAAGCATTAACCTCCTTTCCTCTTGAGGCAGACAGTGGGTCCCAGTGGGGCTTGATCATGGCAGGGGGTCACCCCTGGACCCCTATGGGTCTGTGCACTTGGGCACAACACATGAGTGAACCCCTGTGTGTGTGACAGCCCCTAAAAAGGATAGCACCTCTGGGCTTGGGAGGGGGATAAACCCCATCCCCATGAAGTTCTTAGCACCACAGTGGGGCCGCGTGGGGGGGCATGGGGTGGTGGTCTGGGCAGTGAGGGGGTTCAAACCCATCCCTATGCCACTGTGATCATCCTGGTGAGTCTGGAATTGGGGTACCCTACACAGGGAGGCAGCATGGGGGGCTTGACCCTATCTCCACACAAATGTGAGCAGCCGAGTGTGGCTGGGAAGAGGGGAACCTACTTGGGGAGACGCTGTAAGGGGCTTGACCCCATCTCCACCCAAGAGCCAGAGCCAGATAGGTCTGGAAAATGGGGGACCCTGTCGGGGGTGATCACAAGTGATACTTGACACCATCACCACGCAGGAGACAGCACTTCGTGGCTGTGGAGATATGGGACCCTCTCTGGGGAAATTCTGAGCGGGGGTCCTGATCCGTGCCCACACAGGAGGCGGCCGCCGGCGGGGCTGGCAGCGGGGGCTGTGCTGGCAGAGGCAGCGAGGGGAGGGTTAACCCCGTCCCCACGCAGGTGCCGGCACCCCAGTGGGGCTGTCGGTGGGGAGGGGGAGGCGGGCGGCGCGTGTGGGGGCTCGGGGAGGGGATGATTCATTGCGGGTAGTCATGACATTGCTGCCTGGTTGCCTGCGACTGCCATCCAGCACGGGCACGGGTGGCTCTGCCTGCCCCGGCGCGACAAGATCCCCACCAGCTCCCTGACTGAGCCCGGGATACGCTACCATGCCGGCAATTCTGCTCTTCTGGAGCCGCGCCGAGAGGTATGCGCTGCCTCGGCACCCGCGCCTCGCCGGACCCAGCCGGCTCGGAGCCCGGCGGGACTCCAGCCCCTGGGGACACAGCGGGATGGGGGCTGTCGCCCGCCCGGCTGTTTCGCTTGCCGCGGGTGGGATGCAGGAGCTGCCTGGTGATATCCCCAGCACGGCTGCCTAGTTTCGGTGTAGAGCTTCTGGAGAGGATGCTCTCCGTGGCCTGCGAGTGACGGTGACAGACGAGGGGACGCGGTGGCATTAGCTTTCTTTGGCGTGCCTGAAGGTGACTTCTCAGAAGTAGGTTTTGCGCCGTGGGCTCGGGGGACTCACCGTCCCCGTCCCGCTGCCCTGCCGCCACGGGTAGCCCCGGACGCCGGGCGGGAATGCGGCACTCAGAGCCCTTCTGCCGGGGGACCGGTGCCGGCGGCCGGTGAGGGGGACACAGGGACCCCCATGCATCCGAACGGGAAAAGCTGGGGAGGTGCACATTGGTTAACGTGACTTTTTTCCATATCAACGCCGCCCTACTTTTCTCCCTACCCGATTCGCCTGGCGGGTGCTCAGCCCTGGGCGTCAGCAAAGTCGTTTCTGGGGACACCGGGGGGCTCCTGGCTGCACTCCCTGTGCTCCTTGGAGGGGGCTGCGTGGGGGACGTGACGGTACCAGGCGGCTGGGTGCCTTGTGGCAGCGGAGAAGAGGAATGCTGGAGCTGACGGATTAAGCAGAAGTGTCTTAATCTGTCGGTTTAACGAGAAAGCGTCAAGAAACCAATTAAAAGGAAAATTACGGCACGGCGAGTGACTCCATTGAAGGGTCTCTCCGTGCGCGGCTGGGAATCACACAAAGGACGGCAGCTCCCCGGCGGCACCGCGTCGACCGGAGGAGCCCTTTCGGAGCCATCCTGGGAGCGAGGTCAGAGCCAACCACGGCTGCCGGGCTGGCGAAGAGCTGCCCTTTGGGTGTGCCGGAGGAGGTGGAGGGGGAAACTCGCCAGCAGAGCATCCCTTGGCGGCGGCGGCATCCCCGGCGGGAGCCAGCACCTTTTGCCCCACCACCCTCCTCCCGCCCTCCAGTGCCTCCCGGCCGGGCACACAACACCTGCCGCCGCCTGCGGACAGCCGCGATGTTTAAAATAAAACTAGAGCCTTTAAAAATGACAGCTTGGACTATGAATGTGTTCGTAAAGTTTCGGTAAGTGAGTTTCCGCCTCTCGACCTTGTGTCCTCGTTAAACCATCAGTGCCTGTCCCTGGCATCCCGGGGTGACCTTGCACCCCGAGATGGAACAAAAAAAAATCTTGTGCCGTTGCCAGGGTGGGTTTGTTCCCTTAGATGACTGCCGAGCAGAGGAATTATGTCAAACGATCGCTATTCAGCTGGCACGCTAGCCCAGCGGTTGCTTGGGCTGATGTCATGTGCGGGGCCGGAACAAAGATTTATTCTTTATTTAATTATTTTTTTTCTTTTGGTGTGGTTGCAAGAGGAGGATGGAGGTTGGGCTAGCTCCGCAGGGCAGGGGAATGCCTGTGGTTTTCACCAAGGCAGGGTGGCCGTAGCTTATCTGGGGGCATCTGATTTGCAGGGATGATACAGGAATGCCTTTGCCAGCCTGAAACCCCCCACTGCTCCCGAGGGGGTTAAATGGGAAGTCAGGAGAGGATGACTGAGCAGAAGGGGGAGAGGATCTGTGGCAAGGCGCAGCTGATCCCAGAGAGGTGGGAGGGAAGGAGGGAGGCTCTGCGGGGACAGAGTCGTGTTTTACCACCATTGTGCATGTGAGCTGAGCCTCGGGAGCATGCCTTAACCCACCGGGTCACCCTCCGGCACCTGGTCCTGTCTGGCACGGTAAACTGCAGCACTGGGATGCATTTCAGTACAGAACTTCCCTTCCCCATGCCCAGCCAGACAAAGGGGTCCTTGGTCAGGTCAGAGATCCTCATCAGGCATCCCCATCCTGGCCAAAGACCTCTCGATGGGCAAAACCAGAGATCTTGTGGGTGGAGACAGCATTTTGCATTTTTGAGATGTGTTTTCATGGGAAACGCTGTGGTGTTTTGGCCAGATGAGGGTGTTCCAGTGGTGCTGTCAGGGTGGGCTGCGTGGGGTCAGAGCCAGCACTGTGGTCCCAGGGCAGGGACAGTTGAAGGTTTGTCAGCTCTGTGTTGCTGGAGCTAGGGTGTGATGGGGTTGTCTTTAGCACTGCTTGGTTTGCTCTCGCTGTGGGAGGGTTGGCAACATCCAGACAGGGCCAAATTGTCGTCCCAGTAATAACCTCAGGGAGCCCCGGCCCCCCACTGGAGGTTGCTGTGGGGAAGTGAGGTGTGGGGGAGTGACCCTTGGTGGGGAGAATGGACAGGATAGCTCTTGGTTCTCCTGCTGGTTACTCACCCCAGGGTCTCCTGCAGCTTGCCCAGCATTTCGGGAGGGTAAATGGGGAGGTGGATGTGGGCTGGGGGCAGAGCATCCCCCAGCACCTGCGTGGGCTGGGTGCTGCTGGCATCTCTGCATGCAGGAGCTGGTATAGAAACGTGCTGACATCCGGGAGCTGCCACAGGAGATGCTGTCAGATGCTCTTTATGCCCCCAGGGGCCTCCTCCCACCTCTTCTGTGCCACCTGAGATATTGTACAGTATTTGCAGATGCCCCCATATCCCTTCACTGTGTCCTTCAGGGGTGCCTTAGCCCACCTCCTGTCTACAACAAAGCTTCTTCCCCACATCTGGAGCAAAAAAGAGCAGAAGTTGATGGTTTGGGTGGAGGTGGCCAGTGGCACCAATTTCCAAGCTCCTGTCATTGCCCAAGGCAAATGTTGGATGCTTGGTGTGGCTGCCAGATGAGCAGCACCCAAGCTTGGACCCTAGGGGAGCATAACCACCCTTGACTGAGCTGTGGTGGTTGGGAGATCCCTCTGTGACCTCCAATGGGAGCTCATGGATATAGAGTAAGGGTGGGAGAACCCTTAAGAGTAAGGAAGGGATCTGGTAGCTTGTATGATGGTGAAGAAAAGGACCAAACCTCACACCCCATGCCATAATCCCTCTGCTGGAGGGGCACAGTGGGTTGGGGCGGCTCAGGTGTGTTTGGAGCAAGTATAGGGTGAAACCTGGATTGTAGCAGGGAGCAGGTTGTGAGCAGTGGGAGTGCAGGTGTGCAAGGGCAGCACCTGGGAGAAGCAGCATCAGCATAGAGTGTGAGAGGGGCCAGGCCATACCTGGGGTCTGTGGTTCAGGGTGTCAAGTCTTTGCTGTCAAATAACTAAAAGTCGAGGAGCAGTAGGAAACATCTGTGGAGAGGCATGGGACTTGTTAGCTTTTGCCTGGAGGAGTGACCCTGTCATCTCCCCTGGCTGCTCCCTGGGTGGCTGCGACTCCAGCAGTGACTGGGGGATGAATTACAGCCACCGGGTTTTCCATGCCTTAGTATAGGCATGGGCATGGCCTCAGCCCCCGCGCGATGCAGCGAGTGAGCCCTGAGTTCCTGCCTTACTGCAACATCCAGTTGGAGGCTCTCAGGGAGTGCAAGTCAGGCTAGAAAGTGTTGGGGTTTTTTTTAAACAGAAAATGAAAAAAGCCCTCCCACCATCACAAGATGTTTCTGTCTAACGGCTCCGTTCTCTCTCTGCTAAATACAAATTATGGCTCTGACAGCCGGAGGCGCTTATCTCCAGCTGAATGCCAATTGCTTTCAGGAACAAAATGTTTGAAGTTCCTTTAAGGTGAAGGCACAACGTGGTCCCTGCCACTGCTTTCAGCCTCCAAAACCTGCTGTCATCACCCTGACTTGGGTCTCGGGTCCCCGGCTGCGAGAGAACAAGGCAAGGGGGTGGACACAGGCTGGCAGCTACATTTGGACATAGCTCAGCCCTCCTGACTCAGCCGGGGGGGGACGGACAGGGACGTGGTCCTGGCCTGACGTTAGCAGTGGCGTGGCCCCTATAATAGCGCCGTGCCCCGACTTGAGCTCTCTCTCCCTGTCAGCCTCAGAGATGAGTCTGTCCATCCCAGCCAAGGGGCTCAGCGGGATAAAACCAGAGCTGGGATACATTCTGGCACCGGGGCTCTGACCTCTGTTGGGAAGCGTGGACTTGAGCCGTCTCTGGTGCTGCTGGCCCGTGGGACACAGGGAGCATCGTCTCCGTGATAAGTGTGTGCCAGTCCCGTCCCCAACTGCCCCTGTGTGATATTCACCTTACGAAGAGCTGTCTTTCTCCTTTCAGGAATAAGTACTCGGCTCCCAGCAGTGTCGCCATCATGGGGAAGGACTATTACAAGATTTTGGGCATCCAGAGCGGTGCCAACGAAGATGAAATCAAGAAGGCCTATCGGAAAATGGCCCTGAAATATCACCCTGATAAGAATAAAGACCCCAACGCTGAGGAGAAGTTCAAGGAAATTGCAGAGGCTTATGACGTCCTGAGTGACCCCAAGAAACGAGCTGTGTATGACCAGTATGGGGAGGAAGGTAAGGGGTTAGGCACTGCCCACTGGGAAGCAGGGATGTGGGGTCCAAATCAGAGGAAAATCCCCCTTTAGATGTGAGGGGGGGGTTTCACAGGGAGTGTTTCAGTGTTTCATGCCTGCTTTTGAAATGGGACTGGTTGCCAGAATCAGAGAGAGTGAAGGCTCCACAGGTGGCAGAAATCACCTCTCATCCCACTCATCCCCAGACTGCTTCACTTTTCCAGCAATTTGTCAGCTTGCTTCCTGGAGTGGCTGGGCTCTTCCTGCCCTCTGCCCCAGAACTTTGGGTGCCAGCTGAGAAATTGAGGGAGCTCACCTCCTGGGTTGTACCTAAGGTAATTCGTTAGCAGCTCATTAAATGACCTAAATAACACAGCAGAGACGTACTGCTTCTGCCCACATTCCCCCTGCACTTGGGCACTGGTCCCACTGTCCTCCCTGGTACAGGCTGACCTACAGGATTCAAAGCTTTTCCCAATTTAAGTAATAGGCCCTTGTTTTGAAACCAAGCGGCTGCTGTTGTCTGGTGGTTGGCATGGAGGAGGAGGAGGAGGAGGAGAGCCGCTCCAAGGCAGGCGGCCTTATTAGTCGATGATGGAAGAGTGCAGCCCCATTCAAGGAGAGTGCCGAATAGCATCTGCATTAATCAGCCCAGGGCTTGGGTGCTTAAAAGAGCAGGAGAGCTGGCAGGAGCAGGCTGCTGGGTGGAAGAGGCAGCTCTTCTCTCGGGCAGGTGCATCCCCTCACAAGCCACTGTCGGGATTAAGCAGCAGTGGGTTAATTGTTGACCCGTTAGTTATGTCAGGGCTGTGATGGATGCACCGGGCACAGTGATTTGCTGCCCTGTAAAATGAGAAGAGACTTTCTCAAGTGGGAAACCAGCTTTTTCCCAGGAGGCCTCAATGAAATTGGACCCTGCTCAGGCTGGCGTCATGGGATTAAAGGTGAAACCTCTTGGCTGTACGGTCTATTAGGAGTGGGGCTCACTGGGGATTTGGCAAAATCCCTGTCGCCTGCAGGCATCTAAAATAAGGTGAATTAAGGAAGAGTGTAAGAGCTCCCTCACTGCCCCATCCAGTTAAAGACTATCTTCCCCCCTTGTGCCATCAATATTGAACCTTTCACGTTCCATGACCTTCCCCACATGTTTTGTTTCCCATTTTTTTGGGGCAATGAAGATCAGCATTTTGAGGAGCTTCAGGAGCATGCTGTGTAGGCAAGGTGAAGTGGGAAAGCCCCTTCAGCCCACCCAGAATACCAACTTCAGTACTCAGAAGAGACCCCCCAAACTTGTCCTGCTGTGGAAAGGGCGTGGGGGGTTGGGACAAAGGACAGCCTGTCAGAAATAGTCCTTCACTGTCACTGGTGTGCACTGAAAATAGTCCCTGAGCTAGGCTTGGCTTAACCCTTCCCAACCCTACTGATCAAAAATAGCCTTGCAGAGCATGTGTGACCTCTTTGGGGGGCATTTGTCATGTGCCTTGACTCCTTGGGAGTTGGGATGAGTTGCAGTGACGTCAGGCTCAGCCAGGGACCTGGCAGGGGAGTTTCCCGTGGGAAAGGTTGCTATATGATTCAAACCTGGAGCTTACCTGGCATTTTATACAGCCAGTGTGCAGGCAGCTGCATGCTGACCTGGAAGTCTTCTCACCTCCATCTGCCTGTAGAATCATTGAGGGTGGAGAAGATCTCTAAAATCATTTAATGAAGCACTGCGATGTTCATCACTAAGCCAAATGTCCCTAAGTGCCACATCCACATATATTTTAAACACTTACAATAATGGTGACTCTATCACTTCCCTGGTCAGGCAGCCCCTGACCAAATTTTTCCTAATATCCAGTCTCAGTGACAAGGCTATTGGGGCAGGAAGGAGCCTGCTCATGGGGAAAAATAGAGATGGGCTGGTCAGGGTATGTTTTAAATTAAAATTTGGTGAACAGGGTGGAGAGACTCAAAAAGGGCCTTCAGCAGGGCTAGAGGGAATGAAACCTGAATGGATTCTGAACTTGCAGGGTGTAGGAGTGGGACTGTGTGTCATGGGTGGAGATGGTGCCTTCACAGTAGTTGGGCTGGAGGTGTTCTGCACACTTAGGAGAGGGTGGAAGGAGGTGGCAGAGGCCATTCTCCCACCGGGGCAGTGCAGTGCTTGCAGAGCATTCCTCCACAGGGAGCATTCATGTCTCCTCTTCCCCCTTGTCTTCCAGGTCTCAAAACTGGAGGTGGCTCTTCAGGTGGCTCAGGGAACACCTTCCACTACACCTTCCATGGAGACCCCCATGCCACCTTTGCATCCTTCTTTGGAGGCTCCAACCCTTTTGACATCTTCTTCGCCAGCAGCCGCTCCCGGATGTTCAATGGCTTTGACCAGGAAGACATGGATATGGATGATGATGACGACCCTTTCAGTGCCTTTGGCCGGTTTGGCTTCAACGGCATTAATGGGGTTCACCGGCGGCACCAGGAGTCCCTGCACACGCGCAGGAAGGTCCAAGACCCACCTGTCATCCATGAGCTCAAGGTATCCCTGGAAGAGATCTACCACGGATCCACCAAGAGGATGAAGATCACACGCAGAAGACTCAATGCTGATGGCCGGACCATGCGGACTGAGGACAAGATCCTAAACATTGTCATCAAACGGGGTTGGAAGGAGGGAACCAAAATCACATTCCCCAAAGAAGGGGATGCCACCCCAGACAACATCCCTGCAGACATCGTCTTCATCCTCAAGGACAAGCCTCACTCACACTTCAAGAGGGACGGGACAAACGTGATCTACACGGCAAACATCAGTCTTAAAGAGGTGGGTACAGGTGGTAAATCCCATGGGATGTGAGGTGGCACTGGTTCATAGCCTTTGGGGCCAAGATGGGAGGCTGTCCTTCTGCTCTGGATAGGAAAGACCAGGTAGGTTGCAAGATAGGAGCTGCAGAGGTCAATACTTGGTCTTGGCTTTGGAGGTACTTGGCTTCCAAGCCAGATGTGAGACACTGATGCTGCGGTCCCTGCTGAAACACCTCACTTCTTGAGCCAATTCAGGTGGCTCATTTTATCTATTTTCTCTTTTCTCCATATGTCTTGTTCTTCTGTTTTAGCATAGAGTATTCACACATGGAACAAAGGGCACATCCTCTGTAGGAGCAAGAGAAAACCCAGGTTGGGTGGCATCAATCTGATTCCTGCTTTTCCTGTAGCTGAGCCTGCTTTGGCTTAGTTACTGCCTAGGTTGCACCAGGTGCCTCTTCCCATGGGCAGAGAGCAGGATCATGTGGAGGAAAGTGATCCCCTGCCCTCCCCGAGCAGTGCTTTGGCAGTTTTCCTTGATTCTGGCTTTCCTAGATAAGCAACCAAACAAATTAAATACCCAGGCAGTGAGTAAAACTCAACACTTCCAAGCTGCCAGTCCTGGAGGACACGGCAGGGCTGGATGGGTGCATCAGATCATCCAGCAATCTGCACGAAGGTGGGAGAGGAAAGGAAAGATTACCTCAGTACAAGATGTGCTGTTCGCCACTGCTGCTGTAAAACTACCTTTTAATAAATCCCAGCTGGCAGCTGCATTTAACGTTGACATTTTTGGCAGCTGCCATTTGCTGTTCCTTTCAGACGGTAGACGCTGTCTGTCTTCTTAATGAGCTGATTTTTTTTTTTTTTCGTTCCTGAAGGCAGATTTATGTTCTCAAATGTGTTGAATAGAAATAAGCTCAATGGGCCAGACCTGAGCTAGGAAAACGTGATCTTGTGAAGTGTGCCAGGAAGTCAGGAGAGCTCTGTGATGGCTCTGCATCCCAGCTCGGGCTGTGACTGAGGGCAAAAAGCCCATGGACCAGGCAGAGCTGGGCACTCCTGAAGCAAACTCAGCTCTACTTAATGTGCAGACTCAGGAGTTTCCCTCACAGTGCAAAGTACAGAGGTTTATTCCTGCAGTAGCTGGTTCTCCTGGCCAATCCAGAAATACTCAGGAGAGACTGCCTTATTTATGGAGAAGTGCCTGCTGTATCTCAGCTATTTTCTTCTGTTCATTCCTTTTATCTGACCTGGCTGTGCTGATGCCCAGACCATGTTAGCCGAAGTCTGTGCACTGGTCCAGGGTGGAGGGACTCCTGCCTGGAGTTGACTTTTGAGCAGTAACTGGAGAAATGGGCTTGAGAAGTGCATCAGAAGTGTTGGACACCATGTGAGCTCCATGAGCAAGGCCTGCATGCTGGCAGTGGATTTGCACAATGCAGACACAAAGCAGGAAATTGGTGGTCTAGGCATTTCCTTATCTCTTTCAACTGGAACTTCTGGTCTCTAACCTCCCCCAGTACAAACCCAACATGCTGGGCATCCTCATGGGGCTGCTGGTCTGGCTGTCTGTCATCCCCAGCCTGCTGCTTGCCAGGACAGTGTGATACTCTGCTGCGTTTGTCTTCCAGGAAAAGAAGTTCTTTAAGTGCTCTGGAACATGAGCAGATGCTGGGAGCTCTCCAATTCTGTATGCTACCACCTCAGTATGTGACAGAGCACAACTTCTTCATCTCCTCAGCCTCTGGCTGTAGCCTTAGGTGTCTCCTTGCACCTTCTGCCTTGCAAGGCTGCCTCTTCTAGCCTGAGTTTTAGTCTCTGCCACTGCTGTGAGAGAACATAATGGCATCAGGAAAGCTGGCAGGTGATGGGCACTGGAGGGTCTTCCCAGCCTTTGAGTCCTGGCCCTGCTGGGTGCCTGGCTGGGGCAGTGCTGGCATTTTGCCACCTGTCTGCTGCAGAATTGCAGATGTAGGAGTGCTTTTCCAGGGATTTGTTGTCTTCCTTCCTAAAATCAGAGGCGCGTGCCGCAGCAGGGAGCGAGACACACAGCTCTACCAGCAGCTGCCTCTGCTGGAGGCAGCGCTGCTGGCGGGGCGTCCTGCTCTCCTGGCGGGTGCCTGATGCCTGCCCTCGGCACCATCCCGCTTTGCATCCTTTACCTGGCTTCACCTTCCTCGAAGCATCCGTGCCTCGGCTCATCCCAGCTGGGACGCGGCCGGTGGCGATGTCCTCCCCGGTGGCTTCACCGCAAGTGGAGGAGGACACAATGGTGACCTAGATAAAGCTCTGCTCACACAGCGCAGTGCTCAAACCCAGGGTGATTTCATCCCCAGGGATAAACCAAGCCTCTTTCTAGGATGCGGGGTAGCTCCCGCAGTTACTGGTGTTACTTCAGCAACCGTTTTCCCAAATGCCAGCAAAGTTGAGCAAGAAGAATGAAAAACAGGGACATACGGCGGAGGAGCGATCTCCTCGGATTCTTGCGTCTTGGCTCTGGGAAGGAAACATTAAGATCCTGTCTGTCTTCACTGTTACCGCCCGCTTCTGCTCACATCTCTGCCTGCTTTCCCCATCCACGTGTTCCCACAGGGACTTCTTGTTCTCCTTTCTGTTTTGTGGCTGGACGTGTCCTTTCTTGGCACACATGGGCACTTGCAGCCATGGCACACTGCATTGGGCACCAGTGAGCAGGAGGGCTTTGGCATCCGTGCCTGAGTGCACAGCACAAACTCCTTGATGTGGGGAGATTGTCCTTTGTTTTCCCCTCAACCTGCTGGAGATCAGGCAAGCACCTGCTGCTCACACAGAACTGGTAATGGCATCCTCCTGCAGGCTGAAGACTTCATCCCTGGAGGACACCCTCTCCAGGAGGAGGCCTGTACAGATGAGCCATGCAAAGGAGATAGGACCTTCTCCCCTGTTCTCCACTCAACAAAGACCCTGAACCAGCTCTGGCACAGATCCCACTGCAAACGCTCTAGTTCAAAGCCTTGGTTCTGCTGCAGAAGCCCCATCCATCATCTCAGAGCCAGTGGCCAGCATGAGATGTTTCTCCTGGTGCCTGTTGCTGCTCTGCCTTTAGAGACTTTTCCTGGGGGAGGGGGGAAATGCAGAACATTCCTTCACCTACCCCAGAAACAGCAACTGCATCTTTCTCCACTCCCCTTGCAGGCTGTTTTGGGAGGGCTGGGACCCCCAGGACCCAGTTCAGGGGGACAGACCTGTGCCAGCCCCCACATGGAAGCTTAAGGCTGTAGCTCAGCAACCCCCCAGCCCCCACCCGCTTCCAGAAGCATCGTTCCGCAGTCCGCTCGCTCAGCCCTTGCTGAAAGCCTGGAGACGATCCTGCCCACATGTACGACAGAGCTGTCTGAGTTATTTAAGGACACAAGGATTTTCTTGCTGCATTCCTGCATCACGTGGCTTGCCAATGCAGGCCGGTGTGCGGCTGCTGCTGGGGGCTGGGGTGCAGAGGAGTGGCACCCCCACACCGGCTCCTGGCTGTGCAATAGGATAGGGAGACAGGAACCGGCCCCTCCAGCACCCCAGCTTCCAGGGAAGCTCAGTGCTACAGCCACACCATTGTGCCATGCTGGCCTAGCCTGTGGGGGCTGTCAGTGACAGGGGACATGGGACATGGGACATGGGCTGTGCTATAGATAACCCCAAGCACCGGGCAAAGCTGCCGTGCTCTGGAGGGTGACAGCTGATGGGCTGTGGCAGCATCCCATGATCTCAGCTGGATTTTCGGCTGCCTGAGGCTGGGTGACAGGGCTGGAAAGGAGCTAAATTTAGCCTGCGTTGTTGCTGTGGGTGACTGGGTGCTGGTGGTGCCTTCTGGGCAGCCCAGCAGGTGGGGAGGGGAGTCCTTCCCCCCATGAGAGCTGGGGCACCCCTCTCCTGGGTCACCCCTCTCCTGCACAGCTCCTTCAGCCCAGTTCATGGTGGCTGGACCAGGCTGGTGCCAGCAGAGAGCTGTGCTTGCACTGGTGAGCATCATCCAATGGTCTTGGGCAGCATCCAGAGGAGCAGGGCAGTTCAACCAGGGGAGCAGCCAGTGGGGGTACAGGGTGTGGCTGTCAGGATGCTTTGGGGAATCAGCCCCATCTGATGGCCTGTTCCCTCTTCCTTTCTCAGGCCTTGTGCGGCTGCACTGTGAACATTCCCACCATCGATGGACGCGTGATCCCGCTTCCCTGCAACGACATCATCAAGCCAGGGACAGTGAAGAGACTACGCGGGGAGGGGCTGCCCTTCCCCAAGGCCCCCAGCCAGCGAGGAGACTTGATCGTGGAGTTCAAAATCCGCTTCCCAGACAGAATAGCTCCCCAGACAAGACAGATCCTCAAGCAGCACCTCCCATGTTCCTAGAGCCGAGGGACTTCCTCCAAAGCAGCAATACTCCAAACGCATGTGCCACAGCACCTGGCCTGCACAGAGCCAAGGTGTCACAGCACTTTTAAATGCAAAAAAAGAGAAAAAAACAACCCCTCACACTACTTTTCTCCCCCAAAAAACCCATCCGACCCACCCCCTATCCATCCATTCTTGGCCGGTTTTTTACTCCAACAACGGGGAGACTCCTGTCTGCCACAGCTCTCCCAACTGCCAAACCTTTTCTTTCTCCCCAGAGGTCCATTTTTTTCTGCCTCGCAAGAGCGAGAGCTGTGGGCCCTTTGCCCAGGGAGGTGTGTCGTGTCGTGGGTTTTTTATGTCACCTGCTTTTCAGGCCACTCTTCCCACAAGAAGCTGGACTTGTCGGGGTCCAGCGCTGTGTAAATAGGACTCCGCAGGATCTGGCATCCCCGCTGCTGGTTTTTCTCTTCCCCTCTTTGATACTTGCTGCTGTTTGGGGTCCCGGCTGTACCGCGGTGCCGATCACTCCTGCCTGTGGTGGCCCCCCCAGTAGCCGGACAATTTCTCTCCTTGGGGCCACGGTACCAAGCCCAACCGTGGTCCACTCTCCTGTGCCAAGCCTACACCCAGCCTCGGCTGTGCCAAACAACGGAGCACGTGGGGATGGTCCATCCGGCCTCCTGCCCCCGCCCGGGGATGTCCCCAGTGCCCGTGGGCAGCACTTGCCTGCGCCTGCTGCCCACGGGGCCCAGCCAGCAGGAGGAGGGGGGAAAGCCCAGGGTGGAGCTTTCTTTTTTCAGATGTGTTGAGTTTGCATTGCTGCTTTTATTTTTTAAATACATATATATAGAGCTCATTAGATAAACTTCGTAAGGGTTTTCCTCTGCCTGTATTGGGGATACTGGCCTGACGCACCCAGGCTTTTTTTGAAAGGGGGATGATTCAGCCACACGAACAGCAAACCTCCAGAGTGGGGTTGTGTGTGCGTGTAGCACTAATCTGGGTGCAAAAGCAGAGCCAAGCGTGAGCAGAGCTGTGGGTTTCACTAGTGTTTCAGGTCAAATTAGGGATTCTAATAAGAAGAGAGAAGCATGTGTATATATTTTTCTACAGGGACAGTTCATTCAGGAGGTGTTTCTGGACATCAGGGCAGATCTGGGAGGTGCATGAGGCAGTCTGTTTAGTGGCTCCGTTTTCAAATATTGTATTTTTTTAAAACCTTTGGATTTCCATCAGGAGAATTTTTATATTTCTTACCTTTCTCAGCCCACTCTGCCTCATGCCATTTTTTTTCTCCCAGGAAAGGGCTGGTGTGGAGCTGGAGGTGCATTCAACCAGGCTTTGTACAGCTCCTCTTTCACTGCAGCACTGCCAAGAAAACCCCTGCCAAAATATTCCCCCTACTCCTGCCTTGGGAATATTTTTTTTTTAATTCCTAAAAAAAAAAAAAAAAATTACTGACTTGAAGCAGGGGGTCCCTTGGGGTGAGAGGGCTGTGCGTGGGGTGTCCGTGGGGCTGGGGGTACAGGTGTACAGTGTTACCTGTGGGGCGAGGAGACCTGTGAGGCACTGCTCAATCGATCACCCGCTTTGGCCAGCGAGGGGTGGCCACTGGTTCCCTCCACTGGTCCCTGTGGAGTTCAGTACGAAGAAATGTGGTGGACAACATGATGAGAAGACAGGCCAGCATGCAGACGCAAGCTGATTTGTTTTTCTCGGTTTCAACGAGACCTGAATGTTTTATAGTGGGGTTTTTTGTAATTTTCTTTTTTTTTTTTTAGTTTTCTTCTTTTTTTTTCTTTTTTTTTTTTTTTTTTTTGTAATGTCGGTATTGAGAGAAATAAAGAAGTATTTTGAAAAATACACTTTCTCCGTGTGTGTGTTGTGATAGGAGGTTACTGGCTGGGCTCCAGCAGACAGCAGAGTGAGGGCTCTGTGCCAGGGTCATTACCACAACCATCACCCTGGCCAGGTGCCCTTGAGGCTGGCAGGGGGAGAGAAAGAAGAAATCTGTTTGTTTTGGTACTTGTTGCACAGGACCTTCAGAGCCTGATAAGGAGGGGCAGGGAATGAATACATGAATGGCTCCTCCCCACCTGCATGGCCTCAGTGTGCTGACCACATTGCCAAGGATTGGGAGCAGTGCTGATGAGGGGCTCTGAATCCTCTGAGGGCTCTGGGATGTGACTAACATGGGCAGTGGGATAGTCAGTGAAGGGGTGCTATGGGAGGCTGGAGAGACCAGTGCCCATCTCTTCTCAGAAGGACCTTGGGGCAGGGTGAGAGCCAGGGGCATTACTGGCACCCATGGAAAGTCCTGCTGATACCAGGGAATGTTTGCACAGTGCTCCCATCAGGAGCTGTGCACAGGAACGGGAAATGAGAGCAAAACCCATGGGCCTTGTGCCTAAACTCTCAAGTCCAGTGTGGCTCAAGAGGGTTTGATTTTGGGTGAGAATAGTCAATGAATTAAACTGGATGATGTTAATTGCTACATAGCACTGCACATAGTTTCCATGGCCACTAATATGCCCATCACCATCACTGGGCACCTTGCCTCTCTGAATTTGGGGATGTGAACCCAGCTCTCCTTTGATTGCCATGCTAATGAAGGATGAGCTTTGGTGAAACCAGCCAAGCCCTGCGCTGATAGAATCAGAACTGGCTTCTACATGTGACACCACCACACACCATCTTTCCTGCCCTGAAAGACTCTTAGGACAGATAAAGCCCAAGGTCATGAACTAAACAGCTTCAAGGGACTTTTGTAGGGATGGTCCATAGACAGAGGGCATGATGTCATTGCAGAATCAAAGCATGGTTTGGGTTGGAAGGGACCTTAAAACTCACCTTGTTCCAACCCCATGGCATGGGCACGGATATCTTCCCCTTGACCAGGTTGCTCAAAGCCCTGGCCTTGAACACTTCCAGTGATGGGACATCCACAGATTTTCTGAGCAACCTCTGCCAGTGCTTCACACCCTAACAGTAAAGAATTTCTTCCTGATATCTAATCTAACCCCCCCCCCTTTTACTTTGAAGGCATTACTCTTTGTCCTGTCACTACATGCTTTCATCAAAAACCTCTCCCCTTCCTTCTTATAGACTCTCTTTAGGCAATGGAAGGGTTCAAAAGATTGATAGCAAAAGACCGGAAGGGTGATGGGGTATTGGGAAGCAGGGGACCTGGCATACTAAAAGGTATGGAATAAGTGGTGGGTTCATCTGGGACAGAGTTCATTTTCTCCCCAGTATCTGGTCCAGTGCTGTGACTTGGATTCAGCTGAGAATAATGCTGATAACACACTGATGTTTCAGCTGTTGCTCAGCAGTGTTTAGCCTAACTCAAGGACTGGTCAGTTTCCCAGGCTCTGGCTGGGCCAGGTGCACAAGAAAGCAGGAGAGGGCATGACCAGGAGAGAGGTGTTCCATGCCATAGAACACCATGCCCAGTACATAAACTGTGGGGAGAATGGGTGAGTGGCTGCATGGCACTTAGTGAAACCTCAACAGCCCTTTCCAGTGCCCAGTGAGGGTCCAGAGATTGAAGTAACAACAGATCTGAGCAGAGCTTGTTAGACCAGGTTTGTTACAAGCATCAGTTAATATTTTCTGGTCACAATGCTGTTCTGCCTGCGCTCAAGTTCCTGTGTGTGTGCTTGAAGGAGCACCTTGCTTTGCGCGTATCCCCTCTGGTGACATTGATCCTCCATGGGGCCTGGGTGAGCTGTTCTTTGCAGTAGTGGCTTATAGGTGTCTCCAAGTGCCACATTTACACCATTCCAGAAAGTCTCCAAGAAGATGTACAGATCTGGTGCTTAGGAAGATGGTTAAATGGTGGACTTGGGAGTGCTGGTTAAATTGTTGGACTTGATGACCTTAGAGGTCTTTTCCAACCTAAACATTCTGTGATTTGAATGTTTAGGTTGGAAAAGACCTCTTTTAGCACATCTTTTAACTATCCCCAGGGATGCACCATGCTGTGGCAGCCTACTTCAATGCTTGACCACACCTTCCTTGAAGAAATTCATCCTAATATCCAACTTAAACCTCCACTGGCACAACTTGAGGCCATTTCTCTTGTCCGGTCACTTGCTATTTGGGAGAAGAGACTGACTACACTCTCCTTTCAGGTCATGTAGAGAGTGATCAGGTCCCCTCTGAGCCTGTTTTTTTCCAGAATAAACACCCCCAGTTCCCTCAGCTGCTCCTCACAGGACTTGTGCTCCAGACCCTCCCCTAGCCCCTTCCTCTTTCTTGACTCACTCCAGCACCCCAGTGTCCTTCTTTTACTGAGTGCCCCAGAACTGGACACAGCACTTGGAGTGTGGCCTCACCCGTGCCCAGCACAGAGGGGCAGTCACTGCCCTGCTCCTGCTGGCCACACCATTGCTGATCCATTCAGGATGTCCTTGGCCTTCCTGGCCCCCTGGGCACACCCTGGCTCATGTTCAGCCACTGCTGACCAGCACCCCCAGGCCCTTTCCCACTCAGCAGCTTTCCAGCCATGCTGTCCCAGCCTGGAGCTGCAGGGGCTTGTTGTGACCCAGGGACAGGAGCCAGCACTTGGCCTGGTTGCACCTCACACAATTGGCCCTGGCCCATGGATCCATTGGTACAACAGAATCTCCATTTGTGAGACAAATCTGATACAAGCACTCAGCACTGCCATTCCTTCTGTATTTCGGGAGCCATCTGTTGGGAACTGTTCATAACTGCACCTTTGGCCTTTTTCCTAGAGAGAGAGCCTAACTATGGCAGAAACATTTTTCTACATATGCCTTCTTTCACAGAATCAGTCATAGAAAAGAAAGAAAGCTTTGGGTTGGAAGGGATCTTAAAGCTCATCTCATTCCAAGTCCGCTGCCATGGACTGGGACACCTTCCACTAGACCAGGTTGCTCAAAGTCCCATTCAGCCTGGCCTTTAACATTCCTAGGGATGAGGCACCCACATCTGTAATTCCTTCCTGCCTGCCATTTTTGGAAACCCTCCATTCCCCTGGGCTGGTAACAGTAGGCATCCTTTTAGGGAAGAGGGAGGAGATAGGGGTACCTGGTGGTTTTACCTGTGAGAACATGGAGATGACACAAGAATGTGGGAAGGAAAACCTACCTTGACCACAGAGAGAGAAGGATGGGAATTGCAAAGGAAAACAATCACAAATAAGGGTTCTTCCAGAGTATTTGCTGCCCAGTCTCCAGTGGGTAGTTTCCCAGGCAGAGTCAAAGGGCACAGTATTCCTGATCCTATGGCAAGCATGAAGCTGTGTCAGGGGAGATTTAGGTTGAAAAGGTTTTTCGCCCAGAGGGGTTGATGGGCTCTGGAACAGCTCCCCAGGGAAGTGGTTACAGCACCAAGCCTGACAGAGTTCAATAAGTGTTTGGACAATGCTCTCAGGCCCGTGGTGGGCCCCTAGGGGTGTCCTGTGCAGGAGCTGGACTCGATGGTCACATGATGGGTCCATTCCAACTAATTCCATTTCTGTGATTCCATTTCTACAAGAAGTGAGTGGCAAATCCAATGAGCATGACTAGAAAGGCCCTGCCTCTATCCTCTATCCCACATTGTGCACCCTAAAGTCATGGAGCTACACAGGGCAGAAAACATCCATATTTCTGGAGGGACAAAGGAGATTTTTGGTGTCCTGTGCTCTGCCAGGGAGCAGGTGCACAAGAAGCTGGGTGGGAGCCTGGCCAGGAGTGCTGACCCAAACTGGCCAATGGGCTATTCCATGCCACAAAACACCATGAGAATGTACCAGCTGGGGGCTGTGGCAGGTAGGGTGTGAATGAGCAGCTGAGTGGGACTGATTTGCCAGCTGGTTAAAACCTCCACAGGTGGGGAAGTCCTTGGAGTAGAAACATCCATAGAGGCAGGAAATGTCAGTGAGGAGGGCACATCCATAGTGCGGGGGATGCCCATGGAAGAGGGAACAAGTATAACCATGGGGAGAGGGCACACAAGGCCTGGCAGGCTCAAGGGGAAGGGATGTCCTGGGGGTCAGTGCTGCCAATGGAGCAGGGATGCTCATAACCTATCCATGCCTGCCTGGAGCAGGATGGGGAACTGCTGAGAGCCCACCTGCTGGGCCCAAAGGGTTTTGGGGTGGGACAGGAGGGTCCCGGTCTCTTGGATCAGGGACCAGCCTCTAACCCCAACACCACGGCCTGAGACAGGTCTCCCACCCTGCATCAAGCATGGCTGGACTGTGGCTCCCATCAGGTCCAGTGGTCCTGATGGGGCCTGGCTGTAGGGGCTGTAGGAGGAAGAGGCTCTGGAGCCACAGCTGGAACCCAGGGGGGCACAGGGAGGTGCTGATCATGTCAGCAAAGGCAAGGGATGCCCTCAGATTCCCCCTCACTAATCCCACACCATGCAGGGCACACCTGAGCCAACAGCATCTTCCTCCCTCCAGCACCTTTGGGATCTGCCCAGTCCCCCAGCAGGGGGGGAAGGTTGCTGCAGAAAGGCTCTTGCCCTGGCAGTGACTCACCAGGGTCTCTGATGGAGGAGTCCTGAAAGGGGCAGGGCTGGGGCCAAACCCAGTCCTGGGCTGGCTGCTCACCTGGGACTGCTGAGGTTCACAGTGAGGGGGCTGTGAGTGCTGATCTGGGGGACACCCTTAGCCCTCCCACCAGGTCCACACAGCTTCAGAACAAGGGTAGATGCTCTTGGAAATGCTGTGGGTGCTGTCCCCTCACCGGGAGCTGTGTACCACAGACGGCAGGGAAGAAAGGAGGAGGTGTTCCAGTCCCTCTGCTGGATTCAATTAGCATTTGCAACTTGGAGAGGCAGTGGGGAAGATTTGGGCTGCCAGGAGCTGGGGCACACACCCCACCACCCCATGCCCTCCTTGCCCCAGTCTTCACAGCAGACAAAGATGCCAGGAGGATCTGGGTGGTGATGTTCTCCCACTGGCAGTGAGGAAGAAGCCCCTGTCCAAGCTGTGGAAGGCTTTGGGGAGTCCTGGAGACCTCCTTTCCCAGGCGGCAGAAAGCACCTGGCTCTGGTTCCCGATGGCCAAAGCAAAGCTAGTATCTGTCCCTGAAGAGCTCAGGGAGGAGAATCAACCCTAGAGCAGAAAGGTGATGTTTAACTCAAAAACGGGATGGCGTGAGGGAGGGGAAGCACCAGTCCTCCCAGCCTCAACCCTACTGCCACAAGTGTACCCCCCGGAGCCAGCAGGAGCGATTTCCCCAGCAGAGGTGTTGTGAGGACAGGGACGGTGGTGCCGGCAGACAGCTCCCAAATAGGACAGCGCAGGTGAGCGGCCAGCCCGGCCCCCGGGGGCCTGCACCGCCTCCTCCCCCCCAGGGGTTGTGCTATTTATACGCAGCGCTCCTGATTTCATTGCGCTTACCGCACGGCTCGCACAAGCCCCTTCTCACCACGCCCAGTCCTGTCCCTCTGCCATTAAACCCTCTCCTCTTAAATACAGATGGCTTGACGGAGCCCTTCAAGATGTGCCAGGCTTTGGGACAGAAACCCACAGCCCAGCCCCACAGCTCCTGCCCTCTCGCTCGTGGCTCAGCCCCAAAGGCACAGGGAAATATTGTGCCACACAAGCTGCATTTTACCCTCCTTGCAGAAACCCTCATGTCCTGCATTCCCTAAGAGCAGCTCTGTGCGTTCTACAGCCACTGCTCCCCTCAGGCTGAGGGCTCAGCCATATCCAGCCTCTTGTCCTGCTCCTGCTCACTAGGGCCCAGGGCTTCCCTGACATAAAATAACCAAGTACAGCAGTAGCACATTCTTCAGTTCACAGAAGGGAAAATAAAGGAAGCAGCAAGGCAGGGAGACAGAACAGGTGAAAAGGAAGAAAAACCATTATCAGAATCCAACTACTGAGTCTGGATCATGACACAAGGCCAGCTTTCCAACAGAGATCCAAGACAAGCATCAGAAACTGGGATACATGGAACGTGTTGAAGGTCCTCTCTCCCCAGCCACAGTGGTGTCACACTGTGTCACAACCCCGGAGACATTCCAAGTGCCCCTCATGCCTGGATGAGATGGGAATTCTTGGAGAGATCCTTTGTTGCAGAGCCACAGCAGCAAGAGACCTGACAGCTCACGTCCAGCCTCGGAAGAGCAACAGCAGGTATATGCTGCCAGGCTCTTCCTGCCAAGCCAGGGCAAGGCAGAGACACTTCCATTACCAGAGCTAAGAGCTGTTAAGCATGAAGAGCGGCCCTGTACACAGCAGGGGGAAGACTCAAGGGTTTAGACAGTGCCAGCACCACACAAATGAACTGCCAGGACCTTGCTAGAGTTTTGTGGGATTTTTATTAATTTTTTTTATTATTTTTTGTGGGGTTTTATTTTTTTTAATACAGGCTAGCGTTGTACCCTTGCTAAAGCTGCTGATTCTGCCACATAAACTAGAACAGAAATTTCTCAGAAATTATGTCAGTTCCCCTCCTTGTTAATTCACTGTCTGCCTCCCAACTGAACACCGCTCTGGATTTGTGTTTGCAGAAAACATTCCCTGTACAAAGTCTGACGTGCAGCTACACTGTTCTGACTGAGGAATGAAGAAGCCAAAAGTCCACTGAACATTGGATTTTTCCCTGTACAACGTGGCCTGATGTGGAGTTTGGTCTACTGAGGACAGCGAGTTAACCGTAGAGATCATCGTCATTGTCTTCGCTGTACACGTTGCCCCCGCTGCCACCTCCTGTGCCTTGGCTCGGACCAGCGCCGCCCTGGTTGCCTGATGGGAACCTGCATGCAGCAGTGCAGGACAGGAGAGAAGAGAAGCTGTTGAAAAGCCTCCCAGCAGCTCAGCACTATCCCCTCCCTCTGCGCCTACCCCCAGTGACAACTAGGATGGGCAAGAAGGAATGGGATGAAGATTTAGGGAAGGTCAAAGGGCTCATGGCTGCTGGCTGTAAAATCTCACTTGAGGTAAAGGAAGAAAGGGACTTCAGGTGCACCAACAGCCTACACCTGCCACACTGTGTCACGGTGCTCTGTGCTCAAGGTTGAATGAGAACGTGCAGTGCCAAAGAGGTTTGCTGCCCAGAACCCATCAGTTAGCTGCCCCAGTGCTGTGCTCGGGGGCTGGCTGAGCCACACTTCCCAGCCCTCACACCCCCCAGGTACCTGAAGCTGCCAAAGCCACGGCTCTGCTGTAGGGTCTGTGCAAACATCTCATATTTCCTGATGTCGTTGTCACTGACAGAGCGGCGAGCAAAGCGCATGGCCTCCTCAAAGTGATCCCTGCGGATCTCGGGAACTGGATCGTCCTCCTCCACCTCCTGCAGCAGGACAGAGGGACTGGGTGAGCTGTGTGCCCAAGCTCCACGGGCCCAACAGCTGCTCACAGCTTCCCCCCAGGTTAGGAGGCTCCCAACACTCTCCAAGGCGGGGGCTGGAGAGGTATGCATGAGTCAGGGCTGCAGAAGGCACCTCCTGAGCAATGCTGACCATGAGGCATCCCAGGAGGGTCCTCAGCCTCCCACAAGAAGAGAACAAAGTGCTCCAGCTCCACGCTCTGCACAAGAGCCCACTCATCCCCGAGGATGACAGAGGAACACATCACACCTCAGGCATGTGGGTAGGGAGAGTTCGGTGTACCACTCACCATGGCAGAAGGGTTGGTTTGCCTCTCACGCTCTCGCCTGATCTCACTCTCGATGGATTCGCGGATGGCCAGTTTGCAGGCACGCTGGCAAATTTCTGTCAGGTCAGCCCCTGAGAAGCCGTTGGTCATCTTCGCCAGGAAATCCAGGTCAACATCCTAGAGAAAAATAAAAATGGAAGAGAGGCCGTTGCTTTACACCTCATATCCCCAGGTGACAGAGAGGTATCTTTAGATCCCAGGGTATCAAGGTGCTGTCTTAACTATGGCCAATTTTGGAAAGATCAGCTGTTGAGATTCTCGTTTTCAGGAAAAGTTAACCACATACGAAAGCAGGCTACACTCCTCACACCCACCAAGAATCCACAAAGTGGCTGTAAATGCCTCTGCACTTACAGATTTAGGGTATGACTTGCTCAGGTCTCAGCACGAGGAGTCAAGCAAACACCATCAGACTGGAAACAGAGATGGGGCACAAGCAGACCAAGACAGCTGACCTCCTCCTTTCCTCCCCCTCAGTTGAGAGGGTATTACTGCAACCTTCTTTGAAACTAGTAGGTAAGCTTGGCATAAAAAAGCTTGGGCTCCCACTTCATGTCTGTTTTTCTTTGATTAACTCTCAGCTGCATTATTGCCTCTTCCCAGGCAAGGGACACAGCTCTTGCCGATGACAGGGCTCAGCAACAACTCACTGCAACTGCTCCTCTTCAATTTGTATTTCACACCTGTGTATTCTACACTTATTTTTTTTCCCAGAGTGCAAGAATATTTTCCACCTCACCAAAATAGGCTTTTCTGATCCTGCACCATGAGCAGCAATGGGGTTCCATTATGTGACAAAGAGCTGCTGCGCCTGCAGTCTAATTTCTGGCTTTGCTGACACCTAACCCCAGAGCTTCCGCTTCCTCTCCCATTCTACTCTATAGATGAGCCTCCAAACCTCTGTGCTGTCCACAGCTTGTGAGGAACATAAGCAGCACACAGCAAACCCAAGCCAGAAGCAGTCAGGGTGCAGATTCTACCTTTGCAACTGGTGATTTCCTCAGATTGGCTTTAAGGATTGCAACCCTGGACTTCTCGTCAGGCAGGGGGATGTAGATGAGCTGATCCAGGCGGCCGGGGCGCAGGATGGCTGGGTCAATGATGTCTGGCCTGTTGGTGGCACCGATGATGAAGACGTTTTTCTTGGTGGACATGCCGTCCATCTCGGTCAGGATCTGGTTGATGACACGATCTGCAGCACCACCGCCATCACCGATATTACCGCCTCGGGCCTTGGCGATGGAGTCCAGCTCATCAAAGAAGAGCACACATGGGGCTGCTTGGCGAGCCTGCAGAAAGCAGTGGGCACCATTACTGCATGCTAATACTGCCCAACAATGAGCACGCTGACTTCATATTAAGCCTTCCTCACCATTAACACAGCTCAAGAGAAACAGAAGCTCTTCACAAGGAGAGCTTGGAAGAGCTGCTCCAGAGCAGTCTCCTGCCACACAACCCCTCCATTAAATTCTTCTGAACAACACGTTGGGTTTCCCTGAAGTGGGAACATTGTGAACCAGGCAGAAAAGCAGTAACTCCAACGCCTACAGTGAAAAATGGAGCCATTTTGCAGGACAAGAACACTCTGCAAGAAGATGTCAACTGGTTATTCAGGCACTGAAGCAGGTGAGATATATACAATGGAAAGGAGAAATCCAATTGCTGTCTTCAGCTACCTAATGCGTAGTTATGGGGAGTTGGATCTTTCTTCACAGTGTGCAGTGAAAGGAGGAAAGACCACAGGCACAAGGAGATGCCTGCCTGCAGCCCTCACTCATGCACACCTATCCAGCCCCTAGCCTGGAGGGTGTTGGGAATCTCCTGACCTGGAGACAGCTGTGAGCAGCTGAGAAAATCCAGTAAGAAATAAGGAAGAAATTGGTCACAATATGAGCACTCCAACACCAGCACACAGGCTCAGAGAGATCAGGGATTCTCCACCCTTCACACATGCCCAGAACTCAATTCCCTGAGCTGAAGAAATTTCAAAGTTACCTCCCTGCTCTGGACAAACAGCTGAACAAAACAGTCTCTGAGGTTCCCTCCCACCTCAATTTTTCTCCACTCTCCTGCTTTTTCCTAATAGCGCTGTCCGTCACCACAAGAGCAAGGATTCACATGATAATCCATGCAGACACCTTCTGGGACAGGAATTGACTCTTTGGAACTACTGAACAGAAGTGAGTTCTGTGTATATTGCACGACAAGAACCCATAGGATATTCTGAAAATCTGTAGATAATGACAGTTAAAGAGGTATTAATCAAAGTTTCCAGGGGTGTGGAGTATACATGAGCCCTCCTAACCACAGCCTCTGCCAAAGACACTGGGGAATTTATCACCCTCTACTGACAGATGCCAACTGCAGTCAGGGAAAAGAGCTATGTTGCTGAAGAGGATTCATTCCAACACCAGGAAAGAGCTCCTGCTCTCAGTGCAAGTGGGGAAAACACAGAAGACACAAAGAACCAGTAACACAGATGCAGTGGAGACAAAGTTCTGGGGATACCTCAGCACCAAGATAGCACAGAGAGCAGCAGAAACACCTACCTTGTCAAAGATCTCACGCACGTTGGCTTCAGACTCACCAAACCACATGGTGAGCAATTCCGGCCCCTTGATGGAAATGAAGTTTGCCTGGCATTCGTTGGCAATGGCTTTGGCCAGCAGTGTCTTACCACAGCCAGGTGGCCCATAGAACAGAACCCCTTTGGATGGGGTCATGCCAAATTTGAGGAACTTGTCTGGGTGCTCCACAGGGTACTGAAAGAGAACAAAACAAAAACCCCCTATAATGAGCCACAACAGGCTACCTTCGATGTACAGAATGGTTTTCATGTCAAGGGACCTTCAAAAGATCATCCAATCCAATCCAAGCCCTATTTCACAGGAAGGGACACATTTCTTTGAGTCAGTTTTGGTTCTACCAGAAGCACTACCTGAGATTTCTGGTGGATTAAACTCAAGACCCTGGCAGGTGCCATTGCAGTTTTTAAGTGGACACTGCCTTGGAAAGGTGCCTAAAACAACCTGTTTAGGAACTAAGTACAGTTCAGTACTTTCCCAAGTACCAGTTCAGTACTTTCCAGCACACCTCAGTTTCACTCAGCCCTGCAGAAGCAAAAGGGAACAGCTAATTACCTAACCTATTTGCTCTACTCTCCAGAGACAGCAAGGTGTCTGATGTGAGCCTTTATCCTCAGCAACGAGGTCATATACAAGACAGGTGATGATTTTAACATCAGAAAGTTAGACTGAAAATTTAGATTCTTTTATTCACAGACAGGATGTTTCTACAACACCAGCTGAAAGCAGGAATGTATCCAATCCAAACTGCCAGTGCAGACACCTGGAGTTTCTATAGATCATTTGCAACATTTTGTTCTGTTCCTTTCTTTTGTAGAGGGCTTCAACATTACTTCTCACCTGTCTCTGTGCTAAGGCTGATGGGGAGCCCTTCAGAAGCTCTCTGTATGGACACCTTCATCCCCTGCCTGCCAGATACAGCTACCATGTAGGATGATTCTCAGCAGTGGTCTCCACTTAAGAGGCAGAACTGTGGCTGTTTATACATGTTGCACAACACCCACATCAAATGCCACTGCAGACTCAGCTCAGGAAAACATAACGCTGCTTCCCAGCACCTTCCTCCCCAAGTTCACTAAGATGGAACAGCATGGTATTTACAGTCCATTATAAATACATGCCATAAAGCCTCTACATTTACTCTGTTTGCAGCCCAAACAAGAAACTAAAGATATTCTAGATTTTATTATTGTATTTTTAAGCAGGCTAAGCAAAAAATCTGTTGTAAAGCCTTACCTGTACAAGCTCCTGGAGTTCCCTCTTTACATCTTCTAGGCCACCAATATCTTCCCAGGTAACTTGTGGCACCTCCACCACAGTCTCCCGAAGAGCAGAAGGGTTGCTCTGGCTCAGAGCCCACTGTTGTTAGAAGAAACGGTATTATATGAATTGTAACATGTTACACTCTTTTGCTTCAGAGAAGCAATTGCACCCAGAAGAATATGGGGCACTCCTGCATTACCCTGAAGTCATCCATTGTCACTGCCAGAGAGTTCATCACTTCAGCATCGATGGTTTCATCTTCTAGGTCTATGAGATCCATCTTCTTTCTGATTGCCTGAAGAGCAGCTTCTGAGCAAAGAGCAGCCAAGTCAGCACCAACATGGCCATGGGTCTCGTTTGCCACCTGAAAGCAGAGCACTGATCGTGACTCACAGGGATAGAAGTAAGGGCAACACATGCTCTGGTCCCTCTCTTGGAAGAGAGGAGAGCAACACCAGGGCTTTGCTGCAGATTCAAGACAAGTGCTAACACTCAGGCAAAGACACTGTGCCTTCTACTGCTTACTAGAGATCCAAGATGCATATGGAATTAGGACTGCAGTTCTTCATTCAGAACAGAGATGACAGGAACTATCTACCTTACAGGTGGTACAGGGATACCACAATGCTCACCCAGCTGTGTGTTAGCTTTTTCAGGGATGATGTACTTTTAAAGGCAATGACATAGCAAACAAACCCAGGATGACAGTGGCAAGACACTTCCAGATAGTTATGATACACATTTGTTTCACTTAGCCATGCCATTCCTAACTAGTGAGTGAGGACTTTTGGTCACTGGTAAACTGGTCAGAAGGAATCCCAAATCACCCATTCATGCAGTTCTAGGCTGTTCTAATTAAGCCACTCCACTTGTACAATCAAAGCCTTAACAATTCTTCCACTATGAAACAGTGCACGGGAAACGAGACAAGCTTTCCTAATGGCACACTACTCACCTGCTCCAGATCCACATCATCAGCCAGTTTCATGTTTTTTGTGTGGATCTGCAGGATCTCTAGGCGCCCGGTGGCATCAGGGATACCAATATCTACCTCCCTGTCAAAACGACCTGGGGAGTACAAGCACAAATTGAGCTGTTGATTCTGCACACCACAGGAGCTGCAGCTGCTGCCTTCCTCTGACTAAACAAGGTGATGTTTTCCAGAAAATATCAGAACATGAGAGTTTTGGGTTTGCCTGCAACATCTATCAGCAAATTACAAGAGACAGATCAGAGAAGGAAGAAAGGTATTGGGCATTTATGGAAAGTGAGACGAACAGTAAGACCTTGGGATTATACAGCACAGAGGATTGCACATTTAGTAACTTCTTCTGAGCTGCATTTCTGGGAAATAGGCTTCAGTGAACCAACATACCATAAGATATTTTTGTTTATTTCTACCTTTGTGTCCTTATTACAAGAGTCCAAAAATACTGAAAGATTTAATTTTTTAGAACTTTCACAGCACTACCCAAGTGGTGAAACACATGAGGCAAATAGGGCATCACTGCAATATTCACTAAGATATGTATGCCTCTACTTTTTCTCCAGCCACAGCTGTGCTTTCCAATGGCTCACTACACATTTAAGAGGCCAGTTCCCCTGGCACAGTTGACAGGTTTGCTATTACAGACTTTTCCAGCTGGTCATACACCAGATATTCACGTTTTGAAGACCTGAATCTCAGAAACTACTGTGCTGTTCATTAATAAAAGAAACCCAAATCAGGTAATTCACACCCTTCTGTGATTTAATGCATGAACATCCCCTCAGGCATTTCCTCCTTAAGTGTGTCCTGAAATAGCTTCACCTAATACAGGCCAGCACACTTTTACCACTTCAAAGTATTATTTCTACACATTCTCACCTAACATGGCACAGAAAATGACATCAAAGGCTGTAAGCCCAGAAAATAATTTCTAGCAAGGAGCTGGAAACAAGTCAATAGTTTATGTAACCTATGTTCAGCACGACTTTCTGCTCAATCCTTATGGGGCCCCTGAAGCATGACCTGTCACAAAGTGTGTGACGCATAGGGAAGAGAGGGCAGGGGCGGTTACCGAATCGCCGGAGCGCTGGGTCGATGCTGTTGGGTCTGTTGGTGGCTGCCATCACAATCACATGTGCCCTCTGCTTCAGCCCATCCATGAGGGTCAGCAGCTGAGACACGATGCGACGTTCCACCTCCCCGTGTGTCTGTGGGGACAGAAAGCAGCACTGACACCAACAGCTCTACAAGGAGCACTGCAGCCAGCACTGCATGGGAGCTGGCAGATACAGCAGCCACAAAATGGTAACAAATGTCCTGAACTGTATCTAACTCTCCTGGTGTCCAAATGAATTCAGGTGTCGCCGACATGTTTTATGAAAAATCCTTTCCTTAGGATTTTTCCCTCCTGAGGAGCTGAGAGGCCTCAAGAACAAACTGTAAACAATTCTTATCTGGTGCTGTGGAATGCAACGGGGGAATCTGTGATTGGTCTCATCTGGTTGTTTCCAATTAAGGGCCAATCACAGATCACCTGTGCAGACTGCCTCTGTCAGACACAAGCCTTTGTTATTCATTCCTTTTCTATTCTTAGCTTAGCCTTCTGATGAAATCCTTTCCTCTATTTTTTTAGTATAGTTTTAATATATTATCTATCATAAAATAATAAATCAAGCTTCTGATACATGGAGTCAACTTTCTCGTCTCTTCCCTCATCCTGTGACCCTTGTGGACAATACTACATTCAGGTGTTAAAGAAATGCTACTCTGTTGTGAAAAGCAGAGACTCAAGCCAGCTGCTTCCAAAAAAAAGGAGGACATGCTAATTTACCTCCTACAGGCTCTCTTTACCTTCTCTCTCTTAGGAGCAATGGCATCCAATTCATCAATGAAGATGATGGCAGGAGCATTCTTCTCTGCTTCTTCAAAGGCTTTCCTCAGGTTGCTCTCAGACTCACCAGCCAGCTTGCTCATGATCTCAGGACCTAAAAAACAGCAATGCTGTGCCACTCAGAAGAGAGGCAGATAGCCCCAAAAACACGCAGCTGAATATTTTTAGTACAACATCCACATGGGACAAGCTATATTTCAAGCCAAAGCAAACACTATCAATCAAATTCACTAAATCTGCAGCTGAAAGGCAAGACCAGCATGCAGAATTAGTTTCTATCATTATTTTGGTGTTTCCAGTTTACTCTAAGAGAACGCAGCACTAGACAATGAGCTACCTTTAGCTGCCTCTTTCCTTACCCTATTTCACACTTGGTGAGCTTCTCTGTAATGTGCCACCACACACAGTTAATGCCAGTCCTAGCTTGCAAGAGAAGCAATCAAATTATAAGGTGATGAATTACCAGGAGAGGGAAGGAAAAAGCTCTATGAAGCCATCTTTAGCTTACATTACACACGTATACATTTACCTCTGTATGATCCTATAAATTAGTTTAAAAAAGTCAAAACAACCAACCACAAACGAACAAAAACACAATTCCCATCTCCTCTCGAAGGTTAAATACAAAATTAAGGTGTGTAAGAACACTGATCCCAAATGGATGGACAGCATTCCCCTGACATCTACAATTGCTGAACACTAATGCAGGTTTAGAGATTTATTCTGTTTTTACAGATTTTGCTATCATGCTCATGGCAGTGGTAATGAAGAGAAATTATGCTTCTGAAGGATCCAAGAAAAATAAACCTAACCCTCAGGCACAGACAGCTGCCAGCTGCAGAGACACAGGTGTGGGCAGGTGCTCTGAGTATTTCATTACAGGTAACTCACCAGCTCTTATCAGCTCTGTCTGCAGCACTGCCTGCAGCTCCGGATTGGGGCCAGCAGGCAGCGAATGCATGGCTAACTCTGACAGTGTTATTTTCATTATGCAATAGAAGTACAAGCATCTAAAGAAATGGCTGGTGCATTAGCATTCAGTGACAGCTTCCACACACTTGAGGAAGTATATGACAGGGTGACATGCGGCTAAAATTAGCCCATTTACATCCACTCTCTTGAGATAAAAGCAAGTCTCTAATCCTACTGCCGGTCACTGCTGTGCTGTGTTATACTGTCACATGATTGAAACTGGAGAAGAAAAGCTGCATTCCTTCAGTAAAAACGTTCTCTTATTCCAGCATTGAATAAAATGGAACAGAAAAGCAGTGTGGAAAATTCAGAATCTAGTCCTTACTAGGTATCAACTAGCAGCCACCTCAAGTGCTACAGGTGAGACTTATCAATAGGAGTTCTGTCACTAGTAGCTAAGTCCAAAGGATCTCATTTGGAAGGAACTTTCAGGGAAGTTCCTTCCAAATAATGTACTGTGAAACAAAAGAGGCCTTTGTGCTTTACTTGAGGGAAAAGAGAAATCCACAGCAGCAGCTTCTTTTCTGAATGGAACATGGTGGGAGCAAACCCAGAAGCCCTGCCAGTTCTGCCTTCACCAACACAAATGGACAGACAGACACCAAATCCCTGTGTCTCAGCACAATCTTCTAAGCACTCTGCTACAACACAATCAAGCTTCAGGGAAGTGCCACTACACATAGCTCCACACAAAGGGCTTCCAAGTGTCCCCACAGACATGCTTAAAAGAGGTAAGGAAGGATGTAAGGAAGACAAGGCTCTACAAGCCCTGTTAACACCATTCCTTACCATAAGAGGGACAACTGAGCACACAGCAGACCTGGGGCCAAAGCAGCCACAAAACTTACCATTGATCAGGAAGAAGAAAGCCCCTGTTTCGTTGGCCACCGCTCGGGCAATCAGTGTTTTACCAGTGCCAGGAGGACCATACAGCAGGATCCCACGTGGAGGCTGAGGACAAAGGCAAGGGACTTAGGCTGTGAGTATCTGACTGCTTAAGTAGCTTCACAGTGAATTTGTAAGCATTTGATAATGCCAGTCTGAAATTGTGATGCAAACTCATGCAACAGCTGCCATGTCAGCACTGCTATCAACACCCTTTACTACTTCACACAACACACAACAAAAACCTTGCCAGTAACTGGCAGCGCTGATTCAAAGCATCACTCTGCTTTACAAGCTGCCAGTGTTTCAGTCTGTGTCCAGAACACGTAGGCAAATACCTTCCAAAGACTAGCATTAAAAAAAAAAACAAAAACCCACACCACAAATCATTTATACCCCTCTCCAATACCTCCTACATCTCTGTCGTGGAGAGACATCTCCCAGGGCAAGCCCACTTATGCACCTGCACGTGGGGACATACCTTCACCCCTATGGCCTTGAAGAGAGCAGGGTGTCGGAGGGGAAGCTCCACCATCTCCTTGATTTGAGCCAGCTGCTTCCGGCAGCCACCAATGTCATCATAGCCCACCTCATTCAGCGACTCCTCTTCATCCTACCCGGAGGAAATACATCAAACATCTCAGTGAAAACAATAGCTCAACAACCCCTCCCAGTCTACAGAAGCCAGGAATATGGCTTTTTAGACATTTCTTGCCTGTCTTGAGATTCTCCCTTTCAAGTCTTCCTGATGTCTTCTATAATTGTTTCTTAGCTCTGTCTTCCCAGACATATAAAGAGAATTGCCTGCACGTACTCAGACTTCACTGAAGCCCACCCTCTGGAATGACAGCCTCTGCTGCCAGGTTCCCTACAGACTCTTAACACAAAACAAGCTCTGTGACTCTTTGATGGGGCTAATGGAAGTAACAAGAGACAATGTCAGTATAAAATATACTTACTCCTTAGAGTAAATGCTATCTAACAATTTGGCTATTCAACTGCCAGTTAGTTACTCAGGTGCAGTGTTACCTTTTGAGACCGACTCCAATTAGCAGAGAATATTAAGGTACAGACATATGGATAAGATCAATTGCAACCAACTCTTCCCTCACAGTATCCATCCATTCACCCATCCAAACCTTTACTGGCCTCAGTTATTTAGGCCACACTAAAATAATAACACAGCCTAGAATCTCAGAGAGGCTCAGTTCAAGTCTCAGCTGCTTCAGTTAGGTCTCTCAGGGGCTGGACCTAACAAGCACTGAAGGTCTCAATTTTGGAGACTTCTGCCCTCTCTGGGCTCTGCTCCAGGACTGGGGAAAACATTTTTCCAAGTATCTACTGGGAATTTCCCTTGATCCCCTTATATTAGCTTATATTAGTGTGTCCAGTCATGTCCCTACGCATAGCTCTCAGAAGAAGCCTGGTCATCTATCCCATCCCATCAGGCAGTTGTCAGTAGGCCTTCACCTCCCCTTCTCCAGGCTGCATCATGCAACCAGTCCTTCCTCCTTCATTCTTGACCACCATCTCCTCATAATTTTTGTGGTCTTGGCTGAACTTACTCCCGTCTATCTCTGCTTTGGACTTAAGAGTCCAAGTGGGATTCATGGAATGCCCAGGTGTAGTCTCACAAGGGTCACAGAGGTGTTTTTCAGAAGGCAGCTTACAACAAACCAGCACTCACACTATTTGCAGGCAGAATAAGGTACTTATTCTATGAAGTACACAACCACCTCAGCTCATTTCCCTCAGGTTTCCTACTCTGTACAGTAAAGTCACCAAAACCTGTTAGACAAGCCCCTGAGGCAGCCACAAGGTTGCAACACTCAAGGCTAGACACCTTAATGAACTGGGGAATTTTTATTTTTTTAATGTAAATCACTTGAGGATTTAAAATTTCTCTTGGAAAAAGTGCCCATTACGTTCTTTTCACATGGCATGAAATTTAGCATCATTGTAAGCTCTCTCTGCTATGGATCAAGGGAACATTGGAATCAAAAGATTTATCCAAGCACAGTGTAAAATATGTGGAAGCAGATGCAGAACAGCTGCTGCAAAAGCATGGCATCTCATCAGCAAACCTACCCCCTGATGCTTTCAGCATAAGAGGAAGACACTGGAAGTATCTTTCTCTGACTGCCTTCAGCAGCAGCACATCTCCTGAAACCAGAGTTTCTGACCCTTACATTCAGTAGATAAAATGTCAAAACAGAAACTGCAAACACTGCTGCCCTCAAGCACTGTCCCAGAAACAGGCTTTGGACAGAGGAGATCCAGCAGGAGCACCACATGGCAGGGTTCTGCTCACCTCCCGTTTGATGGGCTCTCCCTCACAATGGATCACTGTGTCCGGAGCCACTATGCAGTACGGGCTTGGATCTGTCTCCACCACTTTGAACTCCACTGCACGCATCCCTCCACGCACCAAGAAGATGTCACCTGTAAAACCCCACATGTCAGTGGTGTGGTGCAACCCATATCTGCAAAACAACAACCCCTGTACAAACAGCAGCCCAAGAGTTTAAGGAAGTTGGTCACACAGGCAGACACTGTGGCCTTTATAACGCTGCTTTGCATGTTAAACTCAAGAGCTGCATCCACTGCAACAGCCTGAGCACTGTTTCAGTTCTCAAATTTCATTCAGTAAAAACCAGCAAACAATGGAAAAGAATACCCTGCCCAAATACAAACCACAAAGGCAAAAAAATCACTTTTTTTCCCCATACAGTTTCAATTTAATATTTTTAGAACAGGCAAAAAGCCCTAACTCAATTAAAAAAAAAATTGAATTTATTGTAACTAGTTGATACTAGTTATAACTTTTTGTCTCCAGAAGCAGAATAATACGTAACACTGCACTGTGACTCCTGGCTGCACTGGGCTACAGACCCTGGAAAACTTCCACTTGTGTCTGTAGTGTACTTTCAGCTACGTTACATTGGAAGTGTTATGAACACAACCCCAAAAGTGTGCTTGGTTTTCTACTTACCCCTCACCCTCCCAATTATTCTTTCAATTACTCCAAAAAATTAATTTACTCAGGGTGCCAGCTGGTATTCATGTCTTGGCTTCACTTGGGACAGAGTTCATTTTCTGCCCAGTAACTGGTCTGGTGCTTGGATTCAGCTGAGAATAATGCTGATAACACACTGATGTTTCAGCTGTTGCTCAGCAGTGTTTAGCCTAACTCAAGCACTGGTCAGTTTCCCAGGCTCTGCCAGGGAGCAGGGGCACAAGAAAGCAGGAGGGGGCATGGTCAGGAGAGCTGACCCAAACTGCCCAAAGGGATATTCCCTGCCATAGAACACCATGCCCAGTGCATAAACTGTGGGGATTCCACTGGGAGACATCACACACTGATGAAGGACAGGCTGCGCATCATTCAGCAGGTGATGAGCAACTGTCCCAGGTGTTGTGCAACACCTGTCTTTCTGTCTTTTTGGGTTTCATCCCCTGTCTTTTCCATTACTACTACTACTACTATTATTATTATTACTATTATTATTTATATAAATTATATATATATATATATATATATATATAACAAAAAATCTATTTTACTTTGCTTCAATTACAAAAATATTCTTAATTCACAGGTTTCTCCTTTTTCCTGATCTGCTTCCCATCCCATGGCTGGGTGCAGAATGAGTAGCTATCTGATATGTAGTCACATGCTGGGATCAAAGGACAACAGTCCTTCTTGGCAGCCAGCACAGGGAAAAAGGGTTGGCATAACAACAGATCTGAGCAGAACATGTTAAGCTAAATTTGTTATAAGCATTCAGAATATAATAGTAGCTGGTGACAGTGTTTATCCATGCTTGTTCTCAGGGTGTGTTTTCAATACTGGGTGTAGGTGACCCCTGTGGTGAGGTTTATTTCCCTTGCTGCCTGGGCTAATGTGATCTTTGTGTTGTTCTTTGCAGTAGTGGCTTATGATGAGATGGAGCTGCTGCTCCTGAGATGAATCTGAGTAGTGAACTGGGCACTACCATCGGCTCTGTAGGGAGCCATCCACTGGGAACCACTGGGAACTGCACCTCTACTACATCTCCCTCCCGATGTCTTCTGATGCCAGGCTGATTACAGTAGCATTCGAGCATTTTAAAGATTTTTAACATCTTTTCAATAGACCTGAAGCCAGGCTGGTTCTTATCAGAATTTACCGAGTTGGAAAGGACCCATGGGGATCACTGAGTCCAGCTCCTGGTCCTGCACAGGACAGGTCTAAGGATCACACCATGTGATTGAGGGTATTGTCCAAACGCTTCTGGAATTCTGGCAAGCTTGGTGCTGTGAAACAGCATGCCGCTGAATGTGATTCAGGTCTTGTTTACAGTTAATATATTTAAGAACATCACCCAGAGGGGAAAGTGTCCAGGCCAGTGACTACCTAAAACATTTTGGAATTTCATTCCTAAACAAGTGTAGAATCCTGAAAAACTAATAAATATGTGGAAAAAGATGTGCTGTCAGGCTGGCAGTTCCAGAAAGACACAAATCACTGCAACATGCTGGGACCTGGTGCAGCACATTGGAGGCCTGTTCCATATTATTCCATATTCTAAGAGGAAAAAATGGATCTGATGACAAAACATCAGGCACTGAGGCTACTCCATTCCCAGGGACAGGCAAAGCACGGTTTTCAGAAGGTGCACTGCATTCCCTATCATGCAATAGCCTCTGGAAAACCAAATGATGCAATGGACTGCTCATGACGACATGAAGAGCAAAGGCTGGTGGGACCAGCAAACTTTGGGACACATATTTAGCAAAAGCCACCTGGTGACTGCCCCTCCCCAGCCAACACTCATGCTGTAGAAGGAGACAAAGCTCCTGTAGTGCACATAAAAAAAAATGCTGGGATAAACAGTCTGGGTCACTACTGCCTCAGGCAAAGGCAAACAACGCATGGATCTACTTTTCCACACATTGTTCTGCTTTTCCTCAAGGACCTGTGTGCATTTCATGGGTGATGTGGGAGGATGGAAAAGCCCAGCGTATGGGTCAATGTGATTTGATTTTAGGTGAGAGTAGGAAATTAACTAAATTGCATGATGGTAATTGTTACATAACACGCATATGATCACTTCTATGGCAGCTATATGCACATCACCACATTCAGCACCTCACAGCAGCCGACTCCACCACTCCAGATGTGGTGGTTTGAACCTGAGTCCCCTTCAATTATCACATTAATGAAGGATGGACTCTGATGAAACTGGATAAGCACAACATAAACCAAACCAACTGATTAATATGTAGGCAAGTCACCAATTACATCACATGGTAGCAACTTAGTTTAATGGGATTTTCTCCCAAGTTACACCTGAGCTTTTTTAATGTTCTCCTATCTCTTATAGCTAAAAAAATGCAGGAGAACTACCAAATTGCTCTGCCAGCCAGCAGCAGCAATCACTCCTTCTGAAGATTATGGAAAATTTAAATTACCTCTAGCAAAATCTCTCCCAGCAGATGCTGGTCTAATGCTTCATGGAGATCTGTGCAAGTTTCTAGAAATTCTCTGTATTTAGTCTCAAGACTAGCTCACACTTGTGGCCATGAGGACTTCAGTGACAGGCATTGTTACCTTTCCTAATAGGTCTGTAAGCTTCCAAGAAGTAGGGCTTGAGATAGACCTCAAATAGATTCCCTGTGATCCCTTCTACTGTGTCATCAATTGGCAGCACGTGGATACGTTTGCCATATTTCACGTCTGGGCAAGGCTGGATGCTGCAGAAGAAGAAAACTCCAGTTAGTGCTGGACTTACACCTCAGTGTTACACCTGGACAAGAAAAGACATTCCCAGGAAAAAACATCCAAATACCATCAAAAGCCTTGGTGAGACTTCCTACCCACACAGAAATATTTCAGTGCTGACAAGGCAAAAATCATAGCCACCAAGAGCTAGTCTTCACAGCACACACTTGCCTTCACTCCTTTCAGCCCTGTCCAAGACCACTGGAGAGTTTAATAACTTCCTCCTACTCTTCTGCTCTTCTACAGAGCCCCTCTCCACATTCACACATCTCTAATGTAGCCTAAAGACCTGTGAGAGTCATGAGGTAGCTTTTATATGAAAAAGCTACTGGAGAACTAACTGCAAGGAAAAGTGAGTTGGGGAAAACACTTTCTTCCCTCCTCTCTCTCACTGCGGTGCCCAGAAGCCCTATTGCTGACAAACCTGATTCCTAGCAAAGGCTCTCCCAGTACCAACCAGGGCTAAATACCTTTGCAGCCATGTGTAGGTCAGTCCCAAGTTGTGAGGGCTGATGAGTAGGTAAAAGGGTGAAAGCCCTTTCCCCTTTTAAATACATGCTACAGTTATTTTGCAATGTAGCACAACAGCCTACTGTAGCAACAGCTCAAAGTATCTAGCTGTGGCAGAAACTGGCTTCATCAGCTAAGAAAAGCCAAGGAACTGCAGCTGAGCACACAGCTTTTCATATGTGATATGTCACTTGATTATTAGAGACTCCTAATGGGTTCTTTTACTATGTGCATTACAGAGAGAACACAGCAAAAGGGTAAAAGTGAAGAGACTGTCCCAGAAGGAAAATATTTGACACACCACAATCAGGAAGAGTCAACATATTAATCTGGATTTTGGCAGAAACCGGGACACAGTAACACTATAAGCAGTTAAAGATTGTCAAGTGAGTGAAAATTCCCTGACCTCACAATGAATCAAGACAATTGGCAACACATTTGGGAAGCTGAGAACCACTACGGACGCAGTGCTAACAGAGAAGACGAGAGCATGGGCTGTCACATTAGAAGAGACTCCAACAGGAATCTCACATCAGCTTAAATTAAGAATTCACCTGTATTTTAAATCCAAAGACACAAAGCACCATTCTGAACCAATTACAGCAGTGTTTAAAACTTGCATTTTTAGAGGTAGAGGGACAGGTGAACAGCCTTATTTCTCTCATCTACTAACCTTGTATGAAACACATTTTGCATTTAAAAATTACCACAGATTTCACTTCAGAAAATCTGGTGTCAGAACCAGGCTCTCATTTGCCCAGAGACAATGCTCAGGAGGAGGAGAAGCTGTTAGCCCTCCTGTATTTAAACCTGCAAACTACCATTTTTATGTTCAGGAAATGCTCATGTGCTACTGTTCTACCCACTTCCATCACAGAATGGAACCTGTCTACTGTAAGCAGAGATACGTATTTCCAAGTTTTACTACAACTTTTAAGGTCCTCCCAATTCAAATCATTTTATGATTCTACTTCCCACAAGTGCTGCACAACAAAATCCCTGGAACATTTTTTAAGCATTCTTAATTTAATAATGATTTTACAACATAAACTGGAGCATAAACATCCTCGGGGCATTTTTAATCTTGTTATTTGTCTGTTCCACTTTTTTTCTGGCATTCATTTCTAACAGGTTTTAACTTGCTTTTGCAGTAGGGCAGCTCAGATACTATGAGATAATGTGTGATGCTGCTAATGTTTTCCATAGGTAACTCTGTGTCCTCACCTGATGACATCACCCAGGCGCACTCTCAGGTTGTTGCGAACAACCCTATTCATGCGAATCTTCTCATCTGAGCAGGTATCATCTGACAGAACAATGCACACTGCTTCTCTCCTCTTCTTTCCTTTGAGCAGGACAGTGTCTCCTCTGAACAGCTGCAGTTCATCCATCTTTGCCTATAAACAGCAAAGTGTTAGAACAAGATTTTGAAAAAGCAGGAATTCAAGTATTTGAAAGAGAGTTATTTGACTTTGGAAATTACACCTTGAAAGTGATAAACTAAACACAGAGGACAGAGACTCTTACTACAGTAGTATAGAGCTAATTCTGAAACCAGAGGAAGGGCACAAGCTCAAATGAATCCTACAAACTGAGGCTCAAAAAGTATTTTGTCAAGGAGGAGTGTCAGGAAACAAGACAACCCTCCCTCAGTGGCAACAGCTGTAGCTTCTGATGCAAACACTTGTACTCATCTTGCAAAGTTACAGCTCAAGTTAATAGACAGCAACAGCTTGCAAACTACCAGATTAAATGCTTTGCCTCTACAGATGACGCACCTGGGACAGTGACACAACACTGTTGTCTTCATTGATGGCTTCGTCAACAATTAACCGATTGGGCCTGTTCTTCTGCTTCAGAATAGCAGTCGATAAGTCATCGGCTTTAGAGCTGGGAGAGAAAACACAGCTTATGAGCCTGCATGATACCGGCCCTGCGCAGCCACCCCTTGTTTTCATCTCCACTTTCTAAAAGTTTCTTTGTGGTCTTGTCTTTTATAAATTCTACTTGTCTGTAGAACAAAGGAGAACATTACTTCCCAGGGACCAGTTGCAGGAGTTCAAGGGAGGGTGTTTTCTGTCAGTAAATGTAACTATGAGCTTCCAATGGATACAGCTATGAAACCATCTATGAAAAGAAGTGGTCAGTGAGATCTTGCTGACTGTAAGATGTTTCGCCTCAATGAATTAGTCAGACTCATCTGAAATCACATGTAACTGCTGCCAACAAAACAAAAGTTCAAGTCTATTTGTTGTCAAATCCCAGATAAATAGCGGCATTAAAGAACAATGCTGCGGCAACCCTGACAGGAAGAGTTTAGCCTGTTGATGCCTGTTTGTTAAACCTAGCAAGCTGCAGAAATATTCAAGTGCTCACAGAAAATGATTTTGTGCTGGGGGTTTTTACCTATTTTCCACAACGTCCCAAAAGTCACCACAGCTCTGGCCTATAATGTCACAAGAAATACAAGAGATAATTTACTTCCCTTGACAAAATGAAGCAAGTGACAGCTCAAGGAAATGGAAGAAGAGCAGATTAACTGTTCTCCTTCAAAATCTAATACAGCAAATAATTCACTCTATGACAGAGTATGAACTGGAACAAACTCATTCTAGAGAAGCTCTTGAAAGCTGTACATTAGCCACACACAACAGGGGTGGACTGCTGTAGCTTCCCCTAGTGGGCTGACTACTTTCTCCAAGTGTGTGGCTGTGCCAGGGTTAGAAGAGAAAACCTTGCATAGTCTGACTTGATTTTGAAAGAAAATAAATGAAAATAAAGTCCTTCCCTCACCTAAGCAAGCAGCAAGCACTGGCAAAAAGTAGGGAGTTTTGTGGACAATGGCAGCAGCCATAACTTTGGCTCCATCTCACCCTTTTAGAGACAGAGTGATGAAAAGAAACCAATCCTTGAGTGGAAATGGCAGCACTTGGCATGTTCAGTGCATTTTTAAGAGTCCATCAGAGCAGGGTGACATACCTATGGTGGGATATTACGCAGGTCCCTCCCCACCTCAAAGCAGAGGCTTTTCTAAGACAGACTATGCAGTGCTGGCTCCCTTCTCTGCCAAGTAAAAAGGGGAAACAATACCAAGCAAGCCCATGAGAGCAGCCAGCTTGCTTTCAAAAGGTTTTCAAGCTTCCCTTAAACACTGGTATCACAGGAAACATGTTGCAAACCACAGGCAACATTATTTTAAGCGAACAAAAGTTGTAGAAGATTTTTTCCTGGACTGCCAGCACTATTGAAAGTTACCTTTTTCCTCTCTTTATTAAAGAGTGCAAGAGGTAAGACCTATTGTCTGAGCAAAAAAGGACACAATAAAAGTTGCTGGATACATCCTGGAAAGCACTCCTGAATTCCACAATCAATCTAGAAACGTGGGTCTTGTTGTGACTCCTAAAAAGTCTGAAATTTCCAGGAAAACTGAGAAAGCAGTAAGTAAACTGAACAAATACATTATTAGGGCAGATTATGGTTAAACAGTGCATAAGGACTTGCATAAGGCAAGTCCTCCTTGTAAGGACTTTGCCTCCTCTTTAGCTCCTGGCCACTGGAAACTAACCCAGCAAACAGATTTCAAGATTTCAGCCAAGGGACACCAGAGAGACACAATACCCATTATCTAGGTTATCCAGAGTGTGACTGTACCTCCTACCTCTGCACACAAGATGTGAATCCCAGGGCCTATTGATTAGAAACCACTGCCATACTTTGGCTATGTGAAATGTTGCTGAAACTAAGTGTCTGTCCCTTGGGATGCAGGGACTGCTATTATAGGCAAAAACCCAGCCTGGAACACCCGATCAAAAACAAACAGTAGAGAAACTGGGTAACAACTGGAAGCTTTTCAAGCCACACTCTACACAAAACAAAAGTTGCAAAAGGCTGGAGAGGACGTTTGACATCCAGTAGTGCAGAAGAACACAGCAAGAATCCACTTGGTTATGCTACATAGGAGAAAAAAGTTTTAGTATGGAAGAACTGAACCTACAGTTCCCTAAGAACTGAGGGCTGGATCAATATCAGATGCACTCAGAGTGATCAAAAAGGATTGGAGGCATTAAAAATGGAATAAAAGCGTACAAGAAAGAGCATCCAGGGAGCTAAATGCGCAGGGTCAGCTTCAGCGCTCTGACCCGACAGGTCTGCAGAGGAAAAAACAAAGGTGCAACAAAATTACACATCAGCTAGGCACAGAAATGATGTCATTTCTCCTGCAGACAAGGATAATGTTTAGACAGACAAGCACTACCCATCTTTCAGCAGCAATTTACAATATTGTTATCATCACCATTTGCCCTCACTGCATCTCTCCAGGGGTTCCTCATGCTGCAGCTGAAATAACAGGGCAAAAGAGATCTGTGCACCTTAACTATAGTCAGACAAACTGCAATAACTAACTGCGGGAAGGAGAGCACAAACAGAAAATACCAAGCAGGAAAGCCTAAGGCGTGGGTTGGGATTCTCTCCTGACAGAAAACTTTGGGAAAGGACAGGGATAGAAAGCTAACCCAGGTAATTTTTAAAGCTCCTTGATGGCTTCTGGTCAGAGACAGCCTGGTGGAAACCCTCCAAATCACCTCCCTGACCTACCCAGTTTGTCAGCTCCCTCACATGCTTTCCCTCTCACCCCTTTCTTTTCCTGGCTTAACAAAGAGACAAAATGAACACAAAGCCTAGCTTCAGAGCTGTTTTGAAATTAAAAGGTAATCCAAGGTCTGTATTAAGCTGCCTCTAGACAGGAGATAGAAAAAGCAAGGACACAATCACCAGCACAGCACATGGCCAAGCTTGCACATAAAGTGCAAGACATATATAAAACTGAACATGTATTAGCCCCAAAGGCCAACCATTAACAGGCTCCCTCAGCCTCCTTTTCTCTCTCAGTAATGCAGTTCAACAGCCTCATTTCGCACATGGGAGGACCAGGGGGACATCCTACAACTTACAGACTCACAGAATAATCTGAGCTGGAAGGGACCCATCAGGACTGTCAAGCCCAACTCCTGGCCCTGCACAGGACAGCCCCAACAATCACACCATGTACCTGAGATCATTGTCCAAATGCTTCCTGACCTCTGCCAGGCTTGGTGCTGTGACCACTTCCTTGGGGAGCCTGTTCCAGGGACTAACCACCTTCAGGATAAACCTTTTCCTGACATCCAACCTCAGCCTCCCCGACACAGCTTCACGGACTTAATTACACCAGTCAGTGGTTCCTCTCCATGTAAGAGCTCCCCTTGTTCAACAACTGATAATGCCCAGAGACGTCACAGGGCAGGGTATGAAGAACAGAAAGTCGTTACCAATTAGTGAACATTCTGAAAACAATAACTAACCTCCAAAGCCCCATTTAAAGTAAGGAAACAAGCTGTTCCTTCAAGTCTGTGCTAAAAATAAGGAAAAAGGCACTTCCCAGAATGATTCCAGCTGCAGTAACGAAAGTGAAATCAACCACGTCTTCTGCGCACTGCCGTGACTTTTTAATACCATCCTTGTGAAATCACTTCCCAGATAAAACCTGTGAGCAATTTCTTACCAATCTGAACATCTGATTCACAGTCTGAACTGCTTTTCCCAGGCAGGTATTAAAGGAAAAAAAAGTCATGGAGGACTTTTAACCCCAAGTTAAGTATCTGAGGTATGTGGTGACTACAGACACTGAAGTAAGACAACCAAGGGGGCAGTTTAGACACTGTGGAGAAGTCAAGTTTTTAACATTGTTTCAGACAGGCTGGGAGAAGAAACAGAGATCTCTTCAGAAATCACACTCCCTTAGCTTTTGGAATGCTACTTCAGATGCTGAGGCTCGGTTCAGCAAGATGGCTGCCAGCAGCTGTCACAAAAAATGGCATCTAAAAAGTAACCGTGTTCCAGCTGAAAACTAACTTTTCCTGGTCCCTGTGTGGGTGAGAAAAACTTTGCTGAAGTAGAAATCCCTTTTCAAAAACACTCTTAACCTCGCCCAGCTGCACAGCCGGGGTCTGGGAACGTCACTTCTACGGCAGACACGGAATGCCTGGCACACCTCGCTGGAACTGACCCCGCAGGGCCAAGCAGTTTTGGATTCCAGGAGTTGTTAAAAAAAGGGAAAAACTACTCAAAGAACACCAAAATGCACTAAATGGGACCAAAAGTGCCTCTACCGAAGCCAAAAAGTCACTTTCAGTATTTCTGGATTGGGAAAATTTATTTTTGGATTCTATTTTACTGCTCTCAAAATGCACGTGGGCTGCGTGCGGAGACTGTTACTCACTCCTGGGGAGCACGGAAGACGATCCTTAGCCTGTAACTGAGCAAAGCCAACAAGAGTGAGGCAAGACACCCGAGACGGAAACACCGCCGACCGCCTCGGCCATGCCCGGCACAACATGTCTGCCTCGGCTAGCGCCAAGTCACTCGCCAGCCCCGGCTCCCGGGCCGCTGCGAGCAGAAGGAGCCCGGGACGTGTCTAGAAAAAAAAGCCCGCTGTAGTTCAGGACCCGGCGGGCGGGCGGCCCTAGGCCCGGCGGAGGCACGGCGGGAGGCCCGGCCCGGCCTCGCCCCCCCGCCATGACTCGACACTTCCCGGCCAGGCCCGGCCGTGGCGGGGCGGACGGCGGGAAGCGGCTCATCCCCGTTCCGGCGCCGCCTTCACCCGCCTGGGGCCCGCGGGCCGCCCCGGGTGTAGCGGGCAGGCCGGACTGGGCCCAGGCCGCGGCGGGGCCTAGGCCGCGGCGAGGCAGCGGGGCCCGCACTTACTCGGATCCCGAGGCCATGGCGCTGCGGGGAGGGGGAAAGGGGCGGCGGACGGCGGCTCCTCGGGGCGGGCGGGGAGTCCGGAGGGTCGCGGGGGTCGCGGGCGGCAGGCAGAGAGTTCGGGGCGTCCGCGCTGGTTGAGCCTCAGCGCCGACTCATCGGCGAGGGGAGCCCCGCCCACGCCGCCTCGCCTGCCTAGCAACAGAGTGCGCCGGCCAATCGGAAATTCCGGCCTGCAGCCGTCTCGGCCAATGGGAGAGAGCAAAAAAAACAAGACCGAGGGCTCCGCCTGAGCCACGCCTCTCTGTGTGCCCTGGCCAATCGTCACCAGCCAGGCGCCACTTTCCGCAGCCAATCGCAGCGCGGTGCTTCCTTCGAGCGACATCTGCCGCCCGGCCAATGGCGGAGAGCCACCGACGGGAACATGCGAGAGGGAAGTCCCGCCTCCACAGCCACCGCTGATGGGGCAGCTCCCGAGGGCAGGGCCAATCGGAATGGGCGTGGCGCGAACGCGCGCCTCTTCCCGCCATTCACCGCAGCCTCGTTCCTGTCCGTGGTCAGAGAATTTCCGCGGCCTCGCGGAGGGCCCGGGCCCGCACTGCCCTCGGCACCGGCACCGGCCGCCAGGCAACGCTGCTCAGAGCCCTATCCAGCCCGCCCTCGAACGTTCCCAGCGAGCCAGGGGCAGCCACAGCTTCTGTGCAGGGCCTCAGCACCCTAACAGTAAAAACTTTCTTCTTATACTGCTTCTGACCGTGTCCTCTGTTACTTTGAAACAGTTAATCCCTCATCCTGTTGCTTTATGTCATTGTCAAAAGTACCTCTCCAGCGCTGCTGGGGCCCCTTGAAGGCATGGTAATCCTGGGGCCTTTCCCAGGCTGAACAATCCCAGCTCTCTCAGTCACAGCACAGGTGCCCCAGCCCTCTGATCATCTTGGTGCCTCCTCTGGGCTGACTCCAGCAGGTCCCTGTCCCTCCTGTGCTGGGAGCCCAGAGCTGGATGCAGTGCTCCAGGTGGGTCTCAGCAGAGCAGAGGGGCAGAATCCTCTCCCTGCCCTGCTGCCCACACGGCTCTGGATGCAGCCCAGGATATGCCAAGGTGTTTTTCTGAGGGAATTGCAGGTCAGAGCCCACCCAAAGCCCCTCTCTGTCCCTCCAATGTCCACAGGAGGCTGCAGCAGCTCCTGCGATGCAGAGTTCTGTCATGCCCTTTCCTCTCACTCCTTGGCCTTGCAGCTCCCAAACACTCCTTCCCTCTTGTGGGAGGCAAGGCTTCCCAAAAGCTTGGGTAATGGGGTCAGGGGATCTTCCTCATCCAAAAAAAGCTCCACCAGACACAGGGCAGGGACATGTGCTCCTTCACCCTGAGGATGAGGGGCCTGGAGCTGTGGTATTAGCACAGACCCTCAAGGCCACAGGGGACAGGCAGGTATGGGTCTGGACCTTGCTGCTAGTGCGGCATTGTGAAATTCAGACCTTCCAGCCACGTACCTCTGACAGCACTGCTTCTCTGGGCTCAAAGCACAGCAACCGAGCAAAAGCTGGGACACAAAGCACAGACAGGACAGACCACCAGCTCTCTGGAGCCCAGTGCAGAGCCAGCCCCACCATGCACAGGGCACAGAGCATGAAGGTATCTCTGCCCTTGATCTCTCACAGATCCAGGGCACACAGTCCATGGGCTTGCAGTAGCTGGAGGCAGTGTCAAGGCCATGACTGCAACATTTCACTCTGGAAAAAGAGCATGGAAAAACTCAAAGCTAAACAGAGCTGAGTTTTTTATTAGAAAAGGAGATCTATTCTGTTACAGTCCTTTGGGAATCTAGCTTCATCACAGAGTAATTCTGAGTATTGAAGGAGTTCTTAAAGGCCCTTGTGCCAGCCAAGTGCAGGGAGAACTCAGCAGATGGGTATGGGGGGGGATGACCAGGTCAGCTTGTGGTGTCCTGGGCTGCTGCCCCGAGGTAATCCTGTATGCTTCTGGCAAGAGGTTCACTGTGAGGGAAAACTGCCTGCTCCTGACATGAAACCAGGTACAAAGGGAGGGGCCTGAAAGAGAAGGAAATATGGCAGCAGTGAGGACTGCAGCATTCCTTTGCCATGCCCTAAGACATTTGATCTGCAGGTCTCCCTGCTCTACCTGCAGCTCTGCCCTCCCCATTTGGCTCCATATCAGCTCTTCTGTGCCCCAGGGAGTCCCAGCAGAGCCACAGCCTGTGGCCTCTCAGAGCAGTCACCAGGGGAAGCTCCTCAGACACCTAAACTGCCCTCATGGCCTGACAGACTCAGCAGTTTGCACTGCTGAGATATCACCCACCCCTCTACACACCTTCCCTGCCCTTGCTGTTGCTCATCCTCTCCAGGGGAGCTCTGGAAGAATTTCTGCCACTGAGCAGCTGCCTCCTGCTTCCGGTTCAGGTTCCACAAGGCCTGCACCAGGTAGGAGGCGGCAGTTGGGTCACCTACAAGACAGGAAGGATCAGCCCTTAGCAGAGGAAGAGCAGAGGAGGTTGTCAGCACTGCTGTGGGTTGCAGGACATTACAAAAGAAGCTCAGAAGCCAGACGAGGTCAATGAGTGTACGGGGAGGTGGTGTAATGGGGAGGAGGCTGTCCTGGCTTTATCACAGGCTCTAATTAACCCCAAGACTGGGAGATGGCATCAGCCCTGGGACACAGCCTGCCACACCTCTTTGGACACAGACTGGGCTTCTCCTTGCAGGCACCTCCACACCCCCAGAGGGAGCAGCCACCAGCAGGACTGGGACCAGCAGGTCTGACAGATCCTGGTGAAGCTCACACCTCTTCAGCATGTCAGGGCACTCAACAGGAGAGAGCACCCCTGTCAGCAGAACTAGCTGTGCTTTGGCTGAGCTCAAGACAGGAATGCTCCCTTTGCAGGCTGCTGTACTGGCAGGCATGGACATGCTGCTTCCTCAGGTGAAGCACAGCTCCACTCCTCTGTTGTGGGAAAGCAGACATGTCTGCAAGAAAGTTGGCTGTACCCTGGGACAACTGCCTCTTGTCAGAGTGATGCTGTGCCCACCACCTCGCCACTGTACCTGCTGCTGCCAAGCTGGGGTTGAGGCAGGAAATTTCCAAGCTATCTGAGGGCACAGGTTGTTGTCAGGTTCTGATTAATCCCTCTGACAATAGTTTTGGTCTGTTTCTCCATGGCAGTGAGCTGACCAGGCCCCACAGAAGTATCTCTAGTATGTAACATTGCTAGTGGCCCTACTGTTGTTCCTTGACACCTGAATAAATGTGGTACAAAGCAAAAGAACTTCCTGCTGAATACAGCAAAGCAGCCCAGGACAAATTTGTGGAAATCCCTTGTGTTCCTCGCCAAAATGAGCCTGTTACCTGGTGAGATCTGCAAACTGTGCTGGAAATCCAACAGGGCTTCTTTGTTCCTCCCCAGCTCCAGGAACTGCATACCTCGCCCCATGAGAGAGAGCAACCTGATCTTCTGGAGCACCTCCACTTCTGGCTGGAGGTTCTCTGCCACAGGAAGACACACACACCTGAAGACAGCATCCTCCAGATGTTCTCTCCCCTGTTCCCAGCAGGCTGAGCCAGGTTAGTAGTCAGGACAAGCCAAGCATTTACTTGGGCTGCTCATCCTCCAGCTCTGGAGACAGATGGCAAAGCTCAGCCTCTCTGCCAGGCTGGAAGAGGTTGGGAGGCAGCAGAGAGGGAGAGTGAAGAATGTCTAGAGCGCAGAATGTTACATGGCTGTGGTGAACAGTGACCTCAGCAGCAGCCTGGCCTTTGGCTGTCCCTCTGCACCACTGGCATGTATATTTTCCCAAAAACCTGCATTGGAAAAGCTATCCAGTTCACAGCCCCTTTAACTGCTACCTAGGCAGTGAAGGAGGCAGAGTCAAGGCCAAATTCTGCTCCAAAAAAAAAATCAGCCAGTCTTTCAGAGGCTTCAGCATGGCCCAGAGCTTTGCACCCTGGGACAACTGCCTCTTGCCAGAGGGTGCTGTGCCCACCACTTTGCCCCTGTACCTGCTGTTGCCAAGCACACAAATGCTAACCCAGTCAAGGCCCCACACAGGTGCGCTTGTGTGGTGTCCTACCTGTGCTTTTGGCACCAGACTCATGAAACTGGACACGCAGGAGATCACTGAGGCACCTGTGGGTGGAGGCCAGAGGAACTTTGGAGCCAATCCTGGACTCTCAGGAGTGCCAAGTTGTCAGGGCAGCCCCAGTGCTGTGTCCCGCCCTGGCCCCACCATCCATTTCTGCCTGCTGGGGAGACCCCTTCTCCCAGAAAGGCTTTATCACCTGCTGAACTGTGTTACAGATTCCTTGCTCTCGCCCAGCTTGGCCCATGCCCAGCCCTGGTGCAGGTATCCAGCTGCTCTCCAGGCAAGGCAGCACAGCCTCTCCTTCTTCTGGGACAGGAGTCTACCTGCCAGTTCTGCCCCTGGCAATGAGGACTCCGGCTGCTCCAGTCTCTCCTCCACTCGTAACACCCGTGGAATGAGGTCAGTTGTCCGGCTGATGACCTCCTCACACACAGTTATGGCATCCTGGTGCCTCCCAGCCTGCTCCAAGGCAGATGCCGCTTCCAGGAACACCTCTGGGATCCTGGGCAGAACTGAGCTACCATCCAGGGGCACCTGGGGAGCAAAAGTGACATCAGTACTGCAGAACTGCAGAGTTCTCCGCCAAGCAGCATGACTCTCTTCATACTGGGAACGTGGAGCTGCTGCCCAGCAAAGCTCAAGCCCTCTCTCACAGTCCCTGGAGCCTTGTGGAGCAGGAAGAAGATGGGAAGCACTCACAGCTCAGCAGAGTCAAGGCATCAAGTCCCTACTCTGGAGTAAAGGACATCCAAAATCAGGCTGACATCTGTTCCCTATAGGGAAGAGGAAACTGTCTCTCCAGACAGCAATGGTGAGTGCTCTCTGATGTGAATCCAAAGGCAGACATGCCACAGGTTGGAGGTGCCAGTCCCCACTTAATTTCCTTTACATCAGCCCTTACCTCATTTCCTTCACATCTGAAACTAGACACTGGAATCCAGGGCTGATGCCTGGGCCCAGCCCTTGGGACTGGCTTTGGATCCCTCCAACTCTCATCTTCCAACTCACCAAGGGAGCTCTTTACCAGGATACCTACCTGCTGCTGCAGCCCCTCCTGAAGGAGAGACAGAAAATCCAGGTAATGTTCTACTGCATCAGCCACCCTGCAACAGAACAGGACATGTGGTGGAAGGAGAAGTGCCATCAGCCAGGTGATGGATTGCCAGCCCACAGTCCCTCCCCCTGCACCACAATTGCCCTGTTCTCAATCTCCACGCTTTGAGCAGGCCTACAACAGCAGCACTCAACTGGACCATTTCCAGGAGCACAAAAAAACTGGAGAGCCCAAACAAGCAGCATGTTGCAAGCAGACCAGAGGCATGGTTACCTCCCATCCTGGAGACACCGCTGTGCCAGAAGGTACTTCACTTCAGAGGGGTGGCCATGGCGAAGGAGGGAAGTGAGTACTGGTGTGTGGACAAGCAGCTCTGTTCGCATTATGAAACAGGGACTAGAGGAAGCAGCTCCTGGAGGGCTTTTTCCCAGAGCCTGTGAAACAGGAACAGAAAAGATGATCAACACCAGACTGGTCAAGTCTCAGGAAGCTGCAATATTTTGTCTGACATCTGAGGATGCACCCAGGCAAGCAGAAGTGCTGCACTTCACAAGCACAACTACATTGTTCTCACAATGGCTTCCAGCAAGAGCCATGAGGATCACACAAGGGCAGGCAGTCTTTGAATCTCCACCAGGAGATTTGCAAGATCACCCAGATCACCTCAGGTTTTCAGTTGAGCTGCCTGGAACACCATCTCCCATTGCAGCCACATACTTAGTTAGACTATTTGAAAGGAAAGAGTTCTCTCTCCTCTCTGTATGTATCTGACAGTTTTCAAACAGCTGAAGAGATAATTCAGGGTCTACTGCTGTGACCTCTCTGAAGCAGGTTCACACAGCTGATGCAGCTTCCTTCCCTCCTTTGGCTGCCTCACTGCAGCCAAAATCTGCCCTTAAAAGTCTCTTTACTAAGAGAATACTTTCTGACCTGAGAGTATAACTTCCCAAGCCACCACAAACATGAACTAGGACCTATAGTCTTGCCACATCCAAACGTGGTGCTGAGCAGGAATTTCAGATCTCGCTGGACTCCTTCCTGCCCACTTGCTGAAGGCAGCACCATGCTATTTTGGGGACTCCTTCCAGGGTGAAAGAGCCTGGATGTAGTCCAGGAGAAGAAAGAAGCCTGCTTTGGAAGCTCTGTGCAATCTCTGCTGGGCAAAACCCATCCCAGAACTACAGGAAGCAGACAAACCTCATAGAGTAGGGTCAGGGCCTGCAGCTCTGCATTGGTCTCTCCCAGGTCATGGTACACTGCTGCCACGTGGGACAGGGCAGGAAGGCACTGGAAATCTACCTGGAGAGCCCGTTTCAGGTGCTGAAGGGCTGTGTGAGGCTTGCCCTAGGTGGATGGGAAGACATGCATGTTGAAAGCACATCTTGCTGAACTCTACTGTTTGGTAGGTTCCAGATTCTCACTCTGGTTCCCCAAGAGATCCCCACTAAGCAGGGCAGCAATTTAGCCAAAGGCAGACCTCCTCAGGTTGGTTTTTGAGCTTCTTCCTCTGCAGCAACACTTTGCAATCAGCCAAAATCTTGGCATGGATTTTGCAGCTTGTCCAAGGAGGCTGGGGCCACAAGGGCAATTTCTGCTCAAGGCCTTCCCTCTGTGAGAGGCCTTGAGCAGAAAGGCATTGTGGACATCAGCCTGAGCCTCCCCCCCCCCACCTGCCTTTCCCCTCTCTGCTGTCATTACCATTCGCTGAGCGCAGCAGCCCAGGCACGTGTAGATCTGGGCCAGGATATTCTTGGAGCAGAATCCTCCTGCAGCTTCCTGAAGGAGGGAAAGGGCGGTGGGGAAGTTCCCAGCCTCCAGCTCCTGCAGCCCTAGGACAGACCCAACATATTGGCTCTGTGGCTCACTTTCGTGTCCTGCCTGGCCCCAAACAAGGGTGGTGCCCTTTTCTTCCCAGAGCCATAGGGACTTGCCTGATCCCCTCCAAACCCTCTTGGCACTACTGGGCAATGAACAGCCCAATAGTGCCAAGTTGCCATCTTTGCTTGAGTGGTTTTGCAAGAGAACAAGACACTTGATGGAAATGTCCAGCAGAAACAGCAGCTTCCAAGCCCAGGATGCTTCCTTTGGCCCAGAACAAGGACAGGGCAGGTTCACCTCTACATTCATTGACAAGGACAGCAGTGCAGATAGGGAAGCACACAAAGAACTTCAGAATTTTTTCAGCACATCTGGGTCATTTCCCAGCAGGATGCTTTGGGATATCAATTAATTAATATTTATTACAACTACTTATTTGCCTTTTCTTCAGTCTTCTTTTCAGGCTTCCCTCTGAGGCTGCTCTCACATAGGGCAGCACCACACTCACATCTGCCACCTCCCTGCTGGAAGTGCTGGTGCCACCCTTGACTATTTTGGCTCCAGCTCTGTGTGCCAGAGGTCCTGCCCTGCCTCCTGGCAGGAAGGCCCTGTAGGAGCCCAAGAACAGCGAGGCCATGCTGGCTGTCCCCGGAGCTTATGGGGTTGTCAAAAACAGTAAAGGAGAGAAAACAGGCAGGACAGAACACAGCAGCCAGAGACATCCATTGCTTGCTGTGACACCAGGCTACAAAGCCTTGCAACAGCTTTGTGTGGCTCTTGCAGCACCATAGTCTGACTGGAACAATGTGCTTGCAACCAGGCAAGTTCCAGAAGAAAGGAAAATCTTCATAAATCCCCTGCCAGCCTTCTGCTTTAAGATCACTGCAGGGCCCAGAGACCACAGACAGGCAGAGGAACCCTGTGATAGTGCAGAGAAAGGATGAGCTAGGGAACAGCAGGGAAACTTTTTGTATATGGAATGTAAAGGCTGAGACTCAGCCCAGACCCACTTCCAAGGGAACAGCCCGAAAAACCCCAAGGGCCAGTTCGCTTGGGAAGAGAAACCAGGATAAGGGCAGGGAAAGTGGTCCTGGGACAGACCAGCAGGAGACTGTGCTGGCCTGAGTTCCTGCCCCGCCACAAACCTTGCAGGAATGCTGCTGCAGTGCAGAGGATTTCCTTCAAGTCCTTGGCACTTTGTACAAGGGGCAGGGAGGGCCCCTCAGGAGGGACCCGCCATGCCTTGATCATGGAGAGGAGCTCGTTCTGCCCCTCACTGCAGTGAGCTCTTCCCAGGTCCTGTGAAGGCACAAAGGAGAGCAGGAAATGCTGAAGGGAAGCAGGAAACACTGGTCCAAGTGCAAAGAGAAACAGATCCCACCAAACCAGTCAATACTGCTCCCTGCAGTGGGAACAATGTCCTACCATTTGTTCCCTTCAGCTACAGCCCCCTTACTGCAGTGATTCCTGCCTGGCCCAGGTCAGCACTTCCCCACCTCAGAATGGGCTGCACCTCCAGGGGCTCCTGGCATGCAACAGGCAGCTTTGGAGTTCATTCAGAAAGACAGGACCCATCAGCAGGGAAGGTTCTGCATCCCACTGCTGTTCCTTACAGAGTCTGCAAGTCCATCTGCAGCCCTCTTCCAGCTTGCTCAAGTCTCCTGTCTGACACACAGAGGTCCGGGGCCCACACAGGCAGAATTTTCTGGGATTTATTAACACTCTCAGGTCCATTAGGCTATGCTGGGATGCCATGGGGAGGATTAGTCATGCTGACTGGGCAGCACTGATGGGTTCAGCTGTCCAAGTGCCACAACAACATTTTGCAGAGTGAGTTTTATGACAAAGATGGTATTTATGCCAGCTCTTCCAGCATCTGCCTGTGCCCAGTTACCTCAGCAGTTCTCAGGAGCTGGAAGAGACCAGCAACACTTTCCAGCTGGCTGGCTGCCAGCCACCAGGCTGCTTGCAGGACCCCGAGGCGGTGCAGAGGTGCCTGCAGCTCCTCCACGGTTACCTCCTGCAGCACCTTCTCCCACAGCTCCTCTGTGCCAAGATTCTGTCCGCAGGCCCCACAAGCCTCCAGAGCTGAAAAAAAAACCAAGCAAAAAGACCTAGAGCCGTGAGACAATGTGTTGGTGCCCTGTAACAGACACCCTGGATGCAAAAGGGAGAGAAAGCCTCAAGCAAGCACAGGCTCCTCGTAACGATGGAAGGAATGGGGTTGCAGGGCTGGTCGGGCCTCAGCAGAATTGAAAACAAGCTCTAAGAGAGGGGAGATGACAGCAGCACATTCAGGAACACACAGCACAACTCAGAGCTAGACTCCAGCTCTGCTGAGCCCTCTTGAAGTCATTTGCCCTCAGGAAAAAATGTGCCAACACTGCAGATCCACCTCTGAACTGCAGTCTATTTCAGTGAGCTTTCTTTGAAGTCAGAAAACCATCATTAAAGAAAACACTAATTTTCTACTGTCATTAGAACTTTGCTAGAGACTTGGCACCTTATACATAAAAAAACTCTTGTTTCCCTTGAAACCTCCAGCCCATCCCTGCAGCCAGGCAGCAGGCAGGCAGCTGCACATTGTCCCTGGTCACGTGCCACTCTACCTCCATCCCTTACAGGCAGAGCCTGGATGTCTGCTTACAGTTCCCCCCATCTCCAGCCTTCCCAAGCACAGCCAGGGGTGCCTGCCCACAGTTTCCAGGCGGAGCCAGGCATGCCTGCTCACAGTTTCCACCATCTCTCGCCTTCCCTGGCAGAGCCAGGAATGTCTGCTCACAGTTCCTGCACCTCCAGCCAGTCACCAAGTATCTCCGGAGCACAGAGAACAGTCTCCTCCTCCTGAGAACTCCCCAAACAAACAACCACATGCTTACCCCTGAGGAGCCCCTGGCGTATTCCTTCTGCTTCTCCTTTGATGGCAGAGTCAGATGCTCCCACAGTGAAAAGCAGGGAGTTGTAGAGGACAGTGAGTTCCAGAGGCAGGGCAGGGAGGGCAGGTGGCAGCCCTGTGGGCACAGCCAACCCAACAAGAAATTTAGCTGGCTAAGAATAAACAGCTGTCCATGCTCAACACCTGGCTTGGCGACAAGAGAAGTGGCTTGACAAGAAGTGATTTTTTTTAGTGATTGTGGTGTGATTTAGCCACCTGGGAACTGCAGTGCCAGTCAGACAGCATGTGTCAGCACTCCAGGTGCCACCACTGCTTTAGACATCCATTCCCCAGCTACCAAAATGCTGCAGTCCTTCAGGAGTTAGGCCTTTCAGCTCTCCCAGAAGAGCATCAACAGCCTACTCTGTTCCAATACACATCCACCCTTTACACACTGTGTCTCTCTCCTTATCACAGAATCACAGAATGGGCAGGGCTAGAAGGGACCAGAGTGGCTCATCTGGTCCCATCTCCCTGCTCAAGCAGGGCCATCTTAGACCACAGGATTGCATCCAGATGATTTCTGAGTATCTCCAATGGGGGAGACTCCACAACCTCTTGGGGAAATTAGTTCCTATGTGCAGTCACCAGTTATTCCTCATGTCCAGATGGAACTTCCTGTGCATCAGTTTCTGCCCATTCCTCGTGCCTGCTGCTTGGCACCACTGAGCAGAGCCTGATCCATCCTCTGAGCCCTCACTGCACACACTGACAGACATTAATGAGGTCCCCTCAGTAACCTCTGCTCCAGACTGAACAGGCTCAGATTGCACAAGCTTTCCTTGCAGGAAAGATGTTCTAGTCCCCTAGTTATTCTCATTTCTCTCTGCTGAACCCTCTCCAGAAGTTCTGTGTCTTTCATGCATTGAGGAGCTGAGAAAACTGAAAGTAAAGCTGCCTCATGTTGGGCTTTCTCTGCACCAAACCTTTGTCAGAGAGCCTTTTCCCTGATTTCCCACAGAAAAAGCTGTCTCACTTTTGTTTTACAGAAATCCCAAAGCTCCGCCCAGCAAGTTAAGGTGGAGTCTGGGGCTGGGGAGTTACCCGTTTCTGTTGCCCTATGCTGCCCAGGCCAGCATAGGGCAACAGAGATAATTTCACCTTGGCTTGTTTCCAGCATTGGGATACTGTAGCTGAAACCGGAGGAGCAATGTTCATGAACTAAAGTACAAGAACCTCCACCTCAGCTTGAGGAAGAACTTCATGCTGAGGGTGGCAGAGCACTGGAACAGTTGCCCAGGGAGGTCCTGGAGTCTCCTCTCTGGAGACATCCAAACCCCACTTGGACGTGTTCCTGTGTCACCTGCTCCAGGCGGCGCTGCCTTGGCAGGGGGTTGGACTGGGTGATCAGAGATTCCTTCCAGCCCTTAGGATTCTGTGACTAACTCCTTTGCAGGCCCCATTCAGCACGGGGCAACGGGAACCCTTTCACCCCGCCGCCTTCAGGCATTTGTTTCCAGCACCGGGACACCGGAGCTGCTTCCTGGTAAACAGAGGTGTCAAGGAGCCGGTGCTTCCACGCCCACATGCTTCCGGCCCGGGACAGCACCGGGAGGTTAAGGCTGGGCAGGGTGGCCGCCACTCACCGCGGATGCTCCGGAGCAGCTCCTGGCACTCGTCTCGCAGCTGCCGGCGCGCCTGCCGCGCCTCTCCGCCGCACCGCGCCGTCTGTAAGGGACGCACTTACTGCCGGCCCAGCTGCGGAGCGGCACCGGCGGCAGCTCCGCGCCTCGGGGAGGGGGGGTGGGAGGGAAAGGAAGAGGACGTGCCGCACCGTCCATCGCCCGACAAGCGCGCGGCTGTGGGCGGCCCAGGCTCGCAGGCAGCCCGGCTCCGGCTCCGGCCCCGGCCCCGGCTCCGGCTCTGGCTCTGGCTCCGGCTCCGGCCCCGGCTGCGTCCCGCGCCGCCGCTTCATGGCCGCCGCCGCCTTTCCCGCCCTCGCCGCCGATTGGTGGGAACGGCCGTCACCAAGGCAACAGGGAAGCCCGGGGCCGAGGGCGCGCGCGCCGAGAAGGGGGAGGCCGCGGAGGGACAAACCTCGTTGCAAGGCGAAGGCACCAGTCCGAATTCCCCAGTTGGAAAGGTCCCGTCAGGTGAGCGAGTGCAATCCCTGCCTCCGTGCAGGACCCCACAACAACCACACACGTGCGCTGTCCAGACGTTTACTGAACTCTGACGGAGGCTTGTAGCTGAGACCCCTACCCTGGGGAGCCTGTTCCAGAGCCCGAGCACTCTTGGAGAAATCTTTTCCTAAACCCCGAGAGTCTTGGACTCCAGCTCTGCCTAAGCCTCCCCTGACACAGGTGCAGGCCGGTTCCTCGGGTCCTGTTGCTGGTTTCTGCAGAGAAGAGATCAGTGCCTAACCCTCCATTTCCCCTCAGAAGGAAATTATAGATGAAGGTCGCTATGAAGGAGACCCCAAATGGGTTGGGGAGAGGGATGGAATCATGAGGCAACACAGCTCTCCTCGGCTCTGTTTTATTTGCAGACATTATTTTTACAGCTGCCCGGAGTCCCGTGCCACCCTCGGACAGCAAATCACACCTCCCGCCTACTCCCGATTAATTAATTATGCAATTTAACACCGGAGCGACCCCTTCCTGGCTGCCTCACGGGGTCGGTTGTGCCGTACCCAGGGTGCCAGGAGAACAAGCTCAGCCAACTTGCCTCTTTTGGAGGGTTTTTTGAAAAGAAAAAGGCTCTGCTTCCCAGCAGAGACTTGAGCATGGCTTCCACCTCCCAGGTGTAGCTGCTGGATGTGAATGAAAGCATTGACAGCCAGATATGTAGATACACAGGAAAGTGTAGCACCATGCTGCATGCAGAGCTCCCAGGTTGCTTTCCACAACTGGGTCCATCCCCTTTTTTTTTTTTTTTTTTTTCCCCAAATGAGGGACTGAGGTACAAAGAGGTTAATAAAAAACCAAAAGAACAATCTTGCTCCAAGCCACGTGGTGCACTGAGTCAGGGTCCAGAGGAGAGAGCAGGGCTCCTCAGCCCTGCTCCCACACACTGGCACTGCTGCTTCCTGAGGGGAAGGGGGGACCATGCACACCGAGACTGGGACCGTGCCTAGGCATAAAAAAGCAGCCTGAAGAGTTGAGGGAAAACCAGAGAGAGATGGGACAGAGGAATGGCTGTGGGAACAGAGCTGGAACATGCTCTGGGCTCCCCAAAATAGTGCCATCCCTTGGGATCTGTTAGCCCCATGGACCAGAGCTGTGGGTGCTCCCAACACTCACAACTCTTCACAGTGGCTGCAGCTTTTGGTCACTATTTTCTAGACAGCAAAAAAGAGACACAACTGAACTTTTGTTCTGTGCCAGGACCATGGGACACACCATGGGCCTGAGCCAGGGAAGTTTCCCAATGGCTCTCCCCTGCCAAGAAACATATGCACAACACTTGCAAAGCCCAAAGTGCAGAAAGATTGTGGAGTGCAGGATGAAAACTGCTCAGCTGAGCACTGTCCCCTGTCACACTCAGACCAGGGACACAGGAGTATCCCTGTATCCTGGAGTAACTTAACTAGGAGAGCCAAGTGTGGCCCTATGCCCTCTTTGGAGGCATGCGGGGGAAAACCTCCTCCCCAGCACTCCAGATTTCCCAAAGAGCCTTGGTTTGGACTAGGAGGCTACCCCCTCCTGGGGTTTTAAATTAGCAAACACAGCTCTGTCTGCTCCAGCATCAGCAGCATTATCTGCTCCAGGGTCACCAGGCCCTGGACTGGCATTAACTCTGTAATCCCCAGCATGCTCAGAAGAATGGCAGCCAAACAATCAGCCTGAGGGCAGCTGAGGAAGGCTGACAAGGACTGAAACAGTCAATGAAACGAAGCAAGAGCATCTCTAGCCCTTGGGAAACTCATCTTTGTGAATCTGAAATCTTTGGTGTAGCAGCCAGTCTGCCATGTCCAGGCAGCCAGCACTCCATGGCATCTCTGCAGTGACAAAGATGCACTTGCAGCTCTTCTACTGCAAGTTTTGTTTAGTCTCTGGTGAGATAAGTGTGACCTTTGATGAGGCTACAGCTTGCTGTTCCCTCTGCTCTCCCTGGCCTCCTGGGACCACGAGCCCACACATGGCGGAGGGGTGGCACAGAGGGGTGAGGACAGGATTCCCAATCTCCGTGTGAGTGCTCCAACCATGAACAGTGGGAATGGGAAGGTTCAGCTGCACTGGAGTGATCAGTGAAAAGAGAAACAAGTCCCAGAGATGGACGCCAAGGGGCCTGGGTGGCAGCTGTGGGGATATCAGGGGCCAGTCCTACACTATCAGTGACCACAGGGACTTCTGCCAGCACAAATACAGGCAGGCAGAAAGCTCCTGATCAGGTTATGAGGTTACAAGACCGATTTGAGCTCCAGCCTTGAGGTTTAGCAATGTGTGTTATCCAGATTAACCTCACATTAAATGAAAATTTACTGGGTAACTGCTACCTCCACCCCCTTCCTCCTCCCTATATCGATGCACCCCTTGCCCCTTCAGAAGCATATGGCCACCAGGCAGTCAGATTTCAGCAAACAGCCTATTTTTAAGGATGCCTAAGCCCATTTTAATTGTGGGCTGATGCATTCCTGTAGCTTTCAGCTTCTCTCACATTTTGCCACTACCCCTTCCTTGTGCTAGAACTAGTGATGTGCATCCAGGCAGTGAGGCAGGCCAGGGTGTGATGCCAGCTACAGACCAGTCCCTGCTTGTGACAGGTGAAATTAAGCAGGACCACAGAGCAGAGGACATGAGAGGCTGAGGTAGCAGAGCACAGCCAGCAGATCAGGAGCACGCCAGGCAATGGAAAACTAATATAAGAACAGTTCAAGCCTTCCTGGAATTGCAACTGAGCAGGCATTTTGCAGGGGTAAAATACAAAATTCCACCTGCCCTCAAGAGCCACAGCAACTGGGCACTTGGGAAAAATGGCAAGAAATTAAATCATGACAGAGATTTTCCCTGGGACTCTGCAGGGCAGAGGAGAAGAAGAGCCTGGAATTATGCTAACAGTCTGCAGTAAGGAACTCAAACAGGGGCAGTCATGGTGCATGAGTTAAAAATTAATGGGATCAGGCAAATATCATTGCAGAAATCCCAGGCAAGCAGTCCTTGTCTCTTTCCAGAGGGGAAAGAGACAAAAGGTTTCATAGCACCAAGTAATGCCACACAGTGGTTCAGGGCAGTAAGGAATCCCAGTTCCAATGGAAAGTGCAGGAGGAATTGAGTTGGGATGTGGCCAGGCACCATGGTCACCACCCTCTACCTGTGCCCATAAAGAAAGAAACACCATGCCTCCTGACTGTGAGTAGCCCAAGGGCATGTTTGGCATAGCTTACTTGTGACATGAAGTCTCACAGAGAATGCCAAGGCCAAGTGGGAGACAAGCCCCAAACATGGGATGATGGATGTGATTGACTGCATCTGGTCCACAGCACCCAGCACACACACACAGACACCAGTAAGTTAAACCACTTCCCAAAAGAATTGGTGCCTGCTCCAGGCTTTCAAGTAGCTGTTCTCAGGCTCTGGAGCTCACAAGGCCACTCCTGCAGCTGGGACAGCTACTCCAGCTACTTCCTATTTCCTGCTGGTGAGGCCCGGCATGGGAGTGAGTCTATATTCTGTCACTACATCCTCCTGCATCTTAACTGTTCACAGTTAGCAGCCAGCATCCAGCAGCACACAACTAGGAAGAGATCAAGAGCCTTGGCTGCTACCACCCAGCCCACAGCGAATGGGTGGAGAATTTCTTGGTCATGCACACAGCTGTCCCTGCTACAACTGGCCAAGCTAAGCCTGCTGTAAAAGGCAGCCCAGAGTGCTGCCCACTGCACTTCATAGGGGCTGAGGGGAATCAGGAAAGTGGGACTGAGTGCAAGGCAAGAGAGGCCTCACTACAGAGCAACTGACTGACTTTACAGAGGAGTAGCTGCCACCAAGGCTCCAGGAACCATCTGCATGGAACCACGTGCAGTGTGATTCCAGCGGGAAAACCGAGCATGTGAAAACAAGTGGGGGCTGTGGGACATTCCCTCCCCTTCCAACCTCCTCTCCCCTCCTCAGCTGGCTCCATCCCCTGAGTCTTTGCACAGTCGAGGTGAAACCTTGCTGGCCACTGAAGCCTACCAGCTGCACATCATGGCAGGGAAGTACCAGCAAGCCCCTATTGGTGTTTCTCCAGAGGAACACTTCAGGACTTTTGCTTCTTGGGCTCCTGCAGCAGAGTCCTCTTGCTGCCAGCAAAGGCCCAGCAAGAGCTCTGACCTCCCCTGCTGAGAAACACCATCCCCATGAGCCAGGAGCAGCTGGCTCCAGTCCTTTTGTTCAGCACAGCAGCAGGGAGCTGGGTATAATCCCTGACTGCTGTCGGCAGGCACTGATTTGCTGGCGGCTCTGTATCCCTGCCAGCCCGAGGGAGGCAAGGAGACAAGCACAGCCTGGGCCGACGAGCAGGTCAGGCTCCCCACGCCTCTAGGGCTACCTCAGCTGGAGCTGGCTGAACCAGGTGCTGACGGCACAGTCCACACGCATCACCAGGGAGATCCCCAGCAAGAGGCAGATGCTGCTCACCACAAAGCCAAGCGACTCAAAGAGGAACCTGCAGGCACAACAGATGCGGTTAAGGACACAACAGCCAGCATGACTACAGAGACAGGCTGCTACCCTCCAGCTGACTGATTTTACTGACAATGAGAGGCTGGTAGCATCCCACATCCTAAAACCTGAATTACATTCACACCCCAGCAGTTGCTGCCTGAAACCTGTAAGCCAAGCACTTGTCTGATTTAGAGGCCACTCAAGACCTGTTAACTCAGGTGGGATTGTTAATCCCTCAGAGGCTGAGGCCACCCTTCACACTGACTAGTTCAAAGGTTTGCTGGTTCAGCATTTCTGGGTTTATCACTTCTCATCTGGTATCCTTACCTTTGACTCTCTGACTACAACATTCTCAGCTTCCCGGCGGGCTCTGTATTGTGTGTCCTTGGAAATTCAGATGAAGAGAAACTTCTAGGCTCTAGCTCAAGTCTAGCTTCTGAATTTCAAGCAGGAGTTAGGGATATTCCTACAACCAGTACTAGGCAATGATCAATCAATTCAATGATCAATCTACAAGGTCTCCTCCAAAATTACTGTCTGTCAACTCTAGCCAAGGTGTCAGGGACATGAATCTTAACTCCATATCATAGCAACTTCTGGGACTTACTTTGGGGCAAAGACCTTCCAAACCATGAGGTGTCTCCTGAGGATCATAGCTGCACAAACACAGGCCAGAAGCTGTGGGGAAGATCATGAAAAACAAGTTACAGGTGACTCTGGAGAGACCTCCTCAGCACTAGATTCATATCTGAAGGTGGTACTAAACTGCACATGCCTGAGAGGCTGGCACAGCACACATCAGGAATGAGCATCCTGAAGAGGACTCCCTTCCATGATGTCCTCAAGTCAGGAAACACAAGCAGCTTGGGGTACTTGAAGGTCCTGTGGGGCCAGGCTGGGGCAGCACAGGGGAGGGCTCACACTGTGGCTAACCTGACCTATTTCACTGAGAGGGGCGCTGCTGCTCTCTGCTGCAGGGCTTGCCAGTTCCCTTGCACTGTTTCTGGTCTGACAACACAGGAGAATGATTTGAAGAGATAAATCCGAGAAAACTGTTCATTTCTTCCACAGGATTAAAATTTCTGACGTTTAGCTTTCTATATCATCACAGCACATTTGTAAATCAGAGCTGGTGTAAGTTAGGAATGCTAAAGAAGACAGAGAGAACAATTACAACCCTGCAGCTTCTGAGCAGACATTACCACTCTGGGCATATGGGTATGAAAAGCATGCTAATCCTTATGTCAGCTTCCATGCTGGAGCCCTTCCCAAAGCACAGATCAAATGGCATGGCTGAGAAGGGACCTGCTCTTCCACCTGCAACCAGACACTCCACCCTAGGGCCTGTCTGTGTCCTGGCTGACCCCTTTCTCTCATTAGAGTGCCCCACAGTTATCACAGCACACCAATTTCCTCCTATACAATCTTTCCCACAGCCTGCCTCTGCTCGTACCTGTGCCCCAAGGACAAAGAGGTACTTCAATCCCAGCCGCAGTAGAGCAGTGGAGAACTCCTCTGGAGACTCCCGCAGCCTCATTTCCATCATGTGCTCCTCCACCTCCTGCAGCTCCTCCCAGGACTCCTTCTTGGGCTTCTTCCTCTGTGAGTTGGACATCTCACACACAAAGGGCCACAGCAGGAGCAACGGGCAGCCAACTACCTCAAGGACAAAGGCACATGAAGTTATCAGAGCTCAGGTGGTGAGGAGCAGGCTAGGCTCTGCCATCCTGCCCTGGATGTGCAGGAAGCACATAGCCCAGCTCCAGGCGAGGCTGCTGTGGCCCCACAAGGGGAACAGCAAGGATGCTATGGCTCAGCTGGTGCTGGAGCCTTTATTGCCTCATGCTCAACCTGCAGAGCCCCAGGCAAGGCACTGCAGTGAGCTGTGTCTACTCAGGCTCCACAGCCTAGAAAGAAATTTATTTACCTGCAAAGAGGATATGGGAGGCAAAGGTGTTGGCTCCCACCAGGACAGCAGGCAGAAGGTTCATGCTGTGGTCAAGGTGGAAGCCAACAAAGGCTGCATTCCAGTGGATGGCTGGGAAGATAGGCTGGTGGCCTGTGGAATAGAAGAACTGTGAAGCAGCAAGGAGCCAGGAGATCACTGCATACCACGGCACTGAAAACAGCTCTGAGGGAATAAAAAACAAACACAGAGGAAGGGGGTGGGGATATCAGCATCAAGGAACAAGACAAATCCATGGTCAAAAAAAGCCTCGTGACATTTTTTCCCAGGTTCCCTTTCCATGCTGGCTCTTTTAAGAAACAGGAAACAGTCCAGCTTCCCCCACAGATACAGCAAGGGGCCAGCATTACCTCTGCTGGTGCCACTAGCCTTGCTACTGCAGTCTGTCAGAAGCAGTGGGGTTAGGTGACTGTTCACACCCTGGGAAGAAGAGAGCTCCTTTCCCTGACCCAAGACACTCTCCTCCCCCTCCCATGTTCACATCCTTGCTGCATGTATCTTTCTTCTACTAGAGGATTTAAGCAGCTCTGAAAAAGCTAAGAGTATACTGAGGATCAGTGCACCATTCCTTCCCAAGACTAGAAACTAGATCCTGCTTCTCCCACTGGAATTAAGGCAAGGTTAGCCCAGGTAACACATCCAGTGGATGCTCTACTGAGCCCAGACTCACCAGCATCTCCAGCAAGGCCTCTGGCACATGTGTGGATGTGCAGCAGCACAAAGGCCTCCACGAAGAGGAGCAAGAAGGCAAAGCTCAGCCGCTCACTGTGCAGAAGCATCAAGAGGAAGCCCAGCAGGGTGAGGGCTATGACCAGGGCTGCTGAGTACACGCTGCCCAGCCCGTATGCTGCAACAGTGGCCCTGCAGCTGCCCCGCTCCAGCCGGCTCTTCTGAGACTCCTGCATCCTCTTGTAGATCTGAGGGATGACGTGGAGGAAGTTGACTTCAGAGCCAGGGACCCCCAGGTAGGGAGTGACAATGGATCCTGCCGACTCTCGCGTGTCCTTTGCAAACACCGTCATGGGATTGCACAGCAGGAGCAGCAGTCCCATGGATGCTAGTCCATAGACAGCTCTGGGAAAGACAACAACTGCAACCTGCACCAGCTCCTGCAGCTTGCCAAGAGAGTCATCGGCACTGGAGGCAACAGCCCAGTAGCAGGCAATGCAAAGGACGACCAGTGGGAAACCCCAGCGCACGAAGAGCACAAGGGGGTCCGAACTGTTCAGGTTGCCATAGTGCCTTAGCCAGCTCTGCACTGCATACACCAGCCCAGCCAGCAAGGCCACGCACAGGAGGTAGAAGAGGTTCTTGGCCCGTGTGTTTCTCAGGCTGGCAAGTGGGGAGAGGAAAACAGAGGGCCGGCACTGAGGGATTTCTTCGCGGCACTGGTGGAAGAAACTGGAGAGGCGCAGGCAGACCAGGAGCATGGCCACGAGGCACAGCAGGTACCAGATCTCTCTCCGGTAAGAAGAAACACCAAGGAGCTGCTGCTTGGGACTTTCTGGCACAGTCAGGTGACCATCCCAGTGGAGCTTCCCTACTAGCAACATCACCAGTGAGGCCAGCAGGAATGGGGCTACCCGTGCCTCAGCTACAACAAAGCTGTCGGAGAACATAGCTCCACAGCGGAAGAACAGAATGCCCATGGGGAAGGCCAGCCCCAGCCATGCTCGCAGCCTCTGTCTGAGGCCACCACTGGCCAAGGGTGGCTGACTGCCTGTCAAACGGGCTCTCCTGAGATGCTGGCCCCACCAGTGCCAGAAAAAACCCAGCTGAGAAGCAGCGGCTGCCCATGATGACACCAGGAGCAGATCCAGCCCCTCCTGGGTGAAAACGTGGACCAGCCATAGAAGAGCAGCCCCCACAGGGCCCCAGAAGAGTGGGTACAGGAGGCAGCTGCGACAGAGAGATTGTGAGGATGCGGCCAGCTCTGAGGCCATGTAGCAGAGCAAGCAAGAGGAAGCAATAAGGATGCAGCCCCCCACCATGCGCAGGGGGTGGAAGCGGGCCCAGGACTGGGTGCACACAGCCCGTGCCTCCCGCAAGTAGTGCTGGAAGCGACTAATAAGGCTTCCCAGCCTTGTCTTGAGCTCTGGAGGTACTGTCGTCCCCTGCACCTGGGTCAGGAGCTGCGTGTGCTCCTCCACAGCACTGGAGAAGAGCTCCTGCAGGTGCTGGAGCTGCTCTGCTGGCAGGTCCTGAGCCACCAGTGAATAGGACTGCAGAAAGCGATCCACCTACAAGAGAGAAGATACAGGATCAGACAGCAGGAAAAACAGGGAATGGGATTCACTGCTTCACACTGCCCCTTCATAATGGAAATAACCCCAGTTTAAACCTGTTTAAACCCTGCCAGGGCAGACTTGTCCCCAGCTGTATCACCCAGGGATGTCACCATCAGGAAACTCAATCTCTCTGCCAAACTGACATCCCTCTCAAGAGATGCATCCTTAGCGACAGCCATGATGACTCCTGCAGCTATACCTCTGCTAATGCTTTGCAGAGCCCCATAAGGGCTTTTATGGAGTCTTTGGCAGCAAAAAGGCAAATGTCCTCCAGAAGGCCAAGTCATTACTATTAATGACTTGTTTATCTGCACCCCATGTTGAGTTTTACAGTTTTGTCTGAGGAAAAACATCACACTAAAAAACTTATAGTGGATGAAACCAAACTGCTTCTCTTTCATAAATAATAGCACATTAATACACTGCACCATAGTTTAAGAGAAACTCATTCTTTTAGGTTTCTAGTTCAAGATGACATGAACAGAGGCAGCTACAATCCCAATGTCATGAAAGAAGTGTTACGGTGGCATTAGCAGGGCAGAGAACCTGCACACACATCCGTCTGCTTAGATCTCTCCAGTCCTGAATTGCACCCGTAACTTCACACACCTTCCATTTGCCTCAGAGCACAGTCAGAATTAGTCTGCCCCTGTCCATGGATGGCACACACATGCACTGGCTCTCTCACAGGCCTCCCTGGAATGCCACAGCTTCTTCAACACCACCATTATTGAGCCAGAAACCTCCTCAAACAATGAGTGCAAATATTTAAACAGGCACAAGTTGATAATGCTAATTCCTAACAAATGATGATGGATATCCTCGGTGATTAATGGGCACCAACATACAATATGATCTTTAAATGTCAGAGCACTCTGCTGCTCTATAATTACAGAGCTGAGTATTTCTGTCTTCCCATCAGCAATCATTCTCTGCAGCTCCTCGGTGGCTTGCACCAGCGGTGTCCAACTGCCACTCCAAGGAGCTGGTTGGGCACTGGAGGAATTATTCCTGTGCTCCCAGCAATCCAGAGTCCCCCAAAGGCAGACTAGCCCTTAGCTGAGATGCATGCCTTGCAATGCCTGAGGCAAAGCTGGCTCTGTAGCATGACCAGAGCCATAACAGATGGCCCTCACATCATCCACAGAGGCTCTCACTTAGCCTGCCCCACTGCCTAGGCTTCTTTATACCTGATGTAGAGCCTCTCATTCAAATTTTGTCAATCTACTCCTGGGGTTCTGTATTTTGTTGCGCTTTGTGTAAACTGCTCCTTCAGTATCCTACTTCAGTATTAACTGTTACGTGGTTATTTTTTTTTATTTGGTCTTTCATTACTGTTTTCCTTTTTCCACTAATCTAGAATAATCTTTTTGTTAACACTGTTTCTCCTTCAGCATCAAAATCTCCACTTTTATTTTCAAATCTCCAATCACAACACTTGCCTCTGGTCATCTTCAGACTTGAGGAACCATCATCCCCTATTTCTTAAACCACTTCTGACCATCTGAGTCCAGCCACCCTCCATCTTCCCAGACAGTACTTTCCATACCACAGCACTAAATAGGTGGCTCTCATTTCTCTTCAGGGAAAATGGGGCTGTCTTTTACTGGAGCAAACACTGCAAGGATGTAATGTAAAGTAAGTTCCCCACGCAGACTAACAGCATGTCATCATCTCACCTCCACGGAACAGAAGAGGTTTATGGCTTAAAAACCATAAGAAGGAATGGCTTAAAAGAAGAGGTTTATGGCTTAAAAACCATAAGAAGAAATGGCTTAAAAACCCATTCCTTCTCCCATCTAGTCCATTTGGAGGCTTACCACAGGCCATACCTGCTTGGCATTGATGTGATAGACTGAGAGCTGCTGCAAGGCTGCAGACACAGCATCACTGTCCCCAGCGAACAGCTCGGCCATCACCTCCCCAATATTACTGTAGGGGATGGGCACTCCCAGCAGCAGGGCCACAGTGGGCACCAGGTTCACTTGGGGAATGGTTTCAGGCTCCTGGAGAGACAGGGGAGGAATCAGAAATTCAGAGAGAACACAGCCATGCAGATTTTCACTCATTTGAGAAGACAGTGGGGAAGACATCCCTGCTCAAAGGTGAATCCAGGCAGAGGCACAGGTCTGCTCTCCTCAAGGGTCCTCTGGCAAGAAGCATGCCCACTGGGAGCTGCAGGTTGATGGGGAAGGCACTGTCTGTCCAACAGCTCACCTAGCCCCACACAAGCATCCCTCACAGCTGTAGTGACTTAAACATGCATTCCAAACACTTCAGTCCTCTGTAGGCTGTGTCAGCCTTTCCACTGCCCTCTAGAGACAAGGTGACAGACCTCCCACTCCTCTCAATCAAGGTAAAAAGTCTGAAAAGCAGCACCATGGAAAGAGATCTGGAGATCCTGGTTGATGGAAAGATGAATATCAGTCAGCAGTGCCCTGACAGCCAGGAGGGCCAACCCTGTCCTGTCGGGCATCAGGCACAGCATCAACAGCTGGGCAAGGGAGGAGACTGTCCTGCTCTGCTCTGTGCTGGAATGACCTCAAGTGCTGGGGGCAGTTTTAGACACCAGAATATAAGAAAGATGTTAAGCTATAAGGAAGCATCGAAATGACAGCCAGGAGGCTAATGAACAGTCTGGAGGGGAAGCCATGTGAGGAGTGGCTGAAGTCATTTGGTCTGTTCAGTCGGGAGAAGAGGAGACTGAGGAGAGACCTCCTGGTGGTCTTCAACATCCTAACAAGGGGAAGAAGAGGGTCAGGCACTGATCTCTTATCTGTGGTAACCAGTGACAGAACCTGAGGGATGGCCTGAAGTTGTGTCAGAAGAGGTTTAGGCTGGATAGTAAGAAAAGGTTCTTCACACCCAGGGGATGGCCATGCACTGCAACAGGCTCCCCAGGGAAGTGGTCACAGCACCAAGCCCAAACAGAGTTCAGGATGTGTTTGGACAATGCTCTTAGGAGCATGACATGATCCCTGGGAGTGTCCTGTGCATGATCAGGAGTTAGACTTGATGATCCTGATGTGTCCCTTTCAACTCAGCTTATTCCATGATTCTACGACAGACTCCCCATCCCTCTCAGTCTAAAAAATCCCAGTCAAACTGTTACTCTCTGTAATCCCAGGATAGTTTTTAGGCACCAACTGGGGCAGGAATAGCTAAAAGTCAGCTCCTCACCTCTGGAGGGCCACTGCCAAACAGGGGTGTCCTGCTGTACACAAACAGGGCTGCATTGACTTCCTTCTCGCTGTCGCCACCATGGTCTCCAGTTTCTGTCATGCCGTGGTCCCCAGCCACCAGAAGAAGAGTGTCATTCCCCAGGTGATCCACCAAGGACCTGCCACCAAGATAAGGAAGGTCAACTTCTCCTTGGGCAGGGGCCCCATTAGCCTAGGTGGAAGAGGACATCTCCCCAGCAAGCCTGTCTGCACCACAGAGGTGAAGCTCACAAACAGATATGAGCAAAACTAAATGCTGATGCAGAACTGTAACAAGCCAGGGTCCAGGGTGTTTTAAATTGTTGCTTTAAAGCCAAACTGAAAATTCAGAGCCCTAAGACAGAGTGGAGCAATCCTGCTTGGATCCCCAGCAAAAAGTACCATCAGGGATTGTGACAAAATGCAATTCAGAAGAAAAGCTCCTGACAAAAATGAAATTTTAGGCTGCTTCTATATGGGTCATGTATCATGTTATGTGTGACATCTCCCACTTCAAAGGAAAAAAAGCAGGGATTAGTCCCTGAAGGATGCAGTAGGTATGACACAGTATATGCTGCACTCTCAGATACAGCAGGGAAAGTTCCCAACTCCTTCTAGCAGCAAAACTTAAAAGCAGCCCTAAGAATCAAAACCTGCAGCATTTTGGGCTGAGACACATCTGCACAACTGAATCCCATCCTGCTCTCTGTCTCAAAGGTACGGCTCATAGTTCTATGTGATAAATGCAGCAGCACTCATTCCCTAGCCAGGGTCCTCCACCTGCTTCTCGTGTTAGCCAGACCTCAGTGGGACAATCTCCATGTTAAAGATGGAAAGAGAGAGACTCAGTTACACTCCAGCTGCACTATCATCTCATGGTCTGGCAGAGAAGCAAGATCTGAGGGTAGCCTTACGTATGGAACCAAACCTCTCAACACTCATCTATGCAAGCAATATTGCCCATAGCTGGGGTTCCAGCTGCTGCTGGCCAAAGTTGTTTTCCATGTTAACAGGCTCAGTAAGCACTCCCTGTTGCCCTCTGCATCTGTCAGTTCCCTGGGAAGATCTCACCAGCCTGGCTGAAGGAAGAGGCCAGCTAGCAACCCCTCAGTACCACACTGATCACCTGAGCATGTCATTCATCTGGGTGAGCTTCTTTGCCATCTCAGGGTGGTCAGGTCCGTGTTTGTGCCCACAGTGGTCCACGCCAAGGAAGTGAGCAATCAACACATCCCATTCACCGCTGTCCACTGCAGAACAAAAGCAAAGTTATCACACACCAGCCTGGAATTCTAAGCCTGGATCCTCCTGCCAGAATTTCCTGGTTGCCTGTGGATATTGCTGTTTCTTCCCCTCCTACCACTGTCACTGCTAGCTCTTGAGGAAATGGATGCAGGTTTTAAGTCAGGCATACTCTTCGCCAGGAGGTTCCTGGGTGCAATGGCACGGGGACCTCAAAGCCTTGCAAACATCCCAGGATCCCTGGTTTTTTCTCCCCATCCCTCATGAGGGGAATAGTATAATGTCACCTAAGTCATCTTGAACTTAACCTCAAGACTAAGCTGAAACAAAGGTATGCTCAGAAAAAGGAGAACCCAGAATTCCCATCCTTCCCTGGAGATATTTTAGGTTGGACTCATCAATGTCCTCTGCATCCCAGGACATGGGCATGACACATCAACACAGTTCCTAGTTAGAAAGTTACCCTGGCCTCTCCCCTCTGCTTCGGGGCCTTGACACAGGAAATCCAACATATTTGAAGTTAAATGATGACCTGTAGCTCTCACATAAGGAACAGACTTGCCTGTGAAAGGCCATTGCACCCCTGATTTGTATTCAGACACAGAAAAATAAAAGAGCATGTCCCTTGGTCCCAGGACCTCAGGGAGGTGGAAATAACCTATTTCATGCTTCATCTTCTTCCCATGACTAGGAAGCACCAATGCTTTGCTGAGAGCAGTGCTGTGTCTCAGGCTCTTAACTTGTGTTTCCCCCAGAGCATTGTGTGCCTGTCTAGGCAGCCACGTGTCAAAGTTAAGGTGCTTCTCTGTCTCCATCCTGCCAGTGTATTTTGTAAGACAGATGTAGAAGTCTAACCTCATCCCAAAAAGCTGAATTCTGTCCCAGACAGAGGAAAGGTATCTACAGAAATGGTCTGGGGGCTCCAAGAACTGGCTTATCTGTGGAAACCCAGCTAGAGCACTGTAATCCTAGGGCAGCAGTGTGTAACTGCCCAGTGCTCCTTTGTAACAGAAAAAATCCTCCAGCCTTACTTCGAATTTGCAGCAGATTACACATTAGGCCAAGGTTTATCCATGCCCTGGTGAAAGAGCTACTTACCAGTTGGATAGAGATGCTGCAGGATCCCATCATCCACAGTGTGAAGATCCTTCACATTGAATGAAGGGAAGAAATAGGAACGGAAGAACTTCTTTGGGAAGAGTCCTTCCCATGTGTCATCACCCATGAAGACCACTCTCCTTCCTGAGCCAGAGAGAAAGGAACCAATGAGAGATGGAGCCCTCCTGGATTGTGCTGTTACAACAACAATACAAAGAGCCTGGGCATACCCAGGTCAGGATCTGGAGCAATGGCTCCTCTCCAACCCACACTCAAAACTAAAATTTTCACTAAAAAAAAGACCATCTGTCTGTAAATTACTTTGAATATGGGGAGGGACTAGCCCATGAGTATCTGTAAGCCCATGAGTGCCCCGCACACCAAAGCCACTGCATAACCTCAGGACTTACTGCTGACCTGACATGTCTCCCCTGCAGGAAGACTCCCGGGCCACCACAACACAGGTGGGTGCACAGGGTGCAGCCTGAAGCAGGCAAAGCCTCTCCCGAGGCCTGTGACCCCACTGCAAAATGCAAGGCAGCAGGTGATGGAGTAGAACATGTAAATCCTGAGCTCTGCCTTTTAAACAAAATGGTGATGGCATTCCAGACATGGAAAAGAGAAGGCAAAAACACTGGTGCTTCCCTCTGTGCTTGCTCTCCTTGCCCTGCCTGCCATCAGCCAGCTGTATTTCCACAGAGCCTCTTCAGCCTGGAAGCAAGGAACCTTTTTCTCTGAGACTGCTACTCTGCCACAGGATATACTGTGATCATCATTTTGCCTCAGATGATTCACTGCATTTGCCCACCTTGCTCACAGAAAGTCACATTGCCTTAGCTCACTCTGAGCCTTGGGAGGAAGTCTCTCTGGGTAACAAACCCCTGTGGCCTGTCCTCTCCCCTCTACTCCATTGTCCCACCATAACAAGCACTCCCAGCAGCACCAAACTACAATGAAAATGGCATGAGGTTGCTGCCTCACAGCTGCAGGCAGCTGTCCAGGCAGGCTGCTGCCTGAGGAAACCCCCACAGCACACCTGGTACCACCTGGCACACCTGGCTCCTTCCCTGTCACGTGCCTCACACAACACAACCTTGGCAATCCTATAGGCACTCCTGGGGGTGACCTTGGAACAAACACCACCAGTGCAGCCACTTTCACCTGCTTTCTCATCATCTTTGAAGATGATGAAGTCATGGTCACAGCTACTTCTCACTCCCAACATAAGTTGGCGATGCCCTGCCTGCATGACAACTATGCCTTAGGTAACTCTCATTAAGCAGGGAGAAAGAATCAGCTCACAGGGGGGATCTGTTGTAAGGAATGCCCTTCCCAGGAAGAAAGTAATCAAGATTTGGAATACAGGTTAAACGGAGCAGAAGTCTGCACGTACCCTGTGCCAGTGGGCTGCTGTCCTGCCCACACAGGGTCATAGAATTACAGAATTTTAAGAGGTTCAAAGGACCTTAAAGATCATCCAGTCCCAGCTCCCTCCCAGGGGCAGGGACACTTCCCACTAGATCAGGTTGTTCAAGGCTTTATTCAGCGTGACCTTGAGCATTGCCAGGCATGGGCCATCCACAACCTTCTTGGGGATCCTGTTCTAGTGTCTCACCACCCTCATAGTAAAGAATATCTTCTTAATATCTAACTTAAACTTCTCTGCCAAATTGTACCCATTGTTCTTCATTCTATCACTACAGTTCCTGACAAAGAATTCATTTGCAGCTTCACTGTAGGCCCCCTTCAGGTACTTGAAGGCTACTATGAGGCTGCAATACAACCTTCTCTTCTCCAGGCTGAACAGCCCCAGTCACAGAATCATGAAGGTTGAAGGAGACCTTCAAAACCATCCAATCCAATCATCCACCCACCACTATAAACCCTAAACCACACCACCCAGCACAAGACATGAAAGCCTCTTAGGCACTTCCAGGGATGGTGACTTCACCATCTCCCTGAGCAACCTATTCCTATGCCTGTGAAAAAACGTGGTTTTCTATCTAGCCTGAAGCTCCCCTGCCTGAGCTAGAGGCCACGAACTCACCGTTCTGCACCAGCTGTGCCAGCAGGTTGTCCTCCTGGATGGCGTAGGAGGCAAAGTTGCTGCCCACATCGATGAAGGTGGGCAGCGAGCCGGTGGTGAGGCCCTTGATGCGCTGCATGGTGGCCGTGGGGGGGTCGGCTCGGAAGCGGTAGAGCCGGGCATGGCGGGGCTGGGAGGTGGCCAGCTGGTGCAGGACACCCAGCTTGTTCTCGTAGGGCAGCGGGCTGGCCTTGGCGGGGTCAAAGCGGGCGAACTCAAAATGGAGGGCGTCGATGATGACGAGCACGGCCTTGGAAAAGCGTTGGGGAGCCCAGCAGGAGCCTGGTGGGAGGCTCTGCCTCTCCCAGAGTGGAGGCACGAGTGGGTCTGAGCAGGAACTGCTGCTGGCAAGCTCGATCCGGGTGAGCAGGAAGCCGCTCATGAAGAGCCCGATACCAGCAAAAAAGAGAAAGCAAACCCAGGCCAGGAAAAGCACCACTGGCCACCGCTGCATCCTAGAGGCAAGGACAGGAAGGCTCAGCCCCCAGCGGCTCTACCTGGGCAGGCACCACTCCCACCCTACCAGCACTCACCCCTGGCCCAACACCTGGCAGTAACCCCATCAGCCTACACTGACTTTACTTGGTCCCACTCCGTGTCCGGCAACCGTCCCACGCACTTCCTTATGTCCCCTCCTGAACGGGAGCCGAGTCCTGCTCCCTCCCGACTGTCCGGGGCCCTCTCGGCACCCTCTGCCCTTCCCCGGTACCCTCATCCCCTTTCCGAAACCCCATTCCCCTTCACACACCCCCAGCCCCTCCCCTGCACCCCCGGCTCACGGTCCGCCACCTCACACGCGCATCACCCTTGTGTCCCCCGCAGCCCAGACTCCCCTCCCGGTCCCCCAGCCCCTTACAGCCCCTCTTTGAGCCCCCGGACCCCGCTCCCGTCCTGTCCCACCTGCGGCTCCCGGCGCCCGTCGCTCCCGGAAGCGCCGCATGTGGCGCCGACCGCGCTAGAGCAGTACGGCGGGGAGCGGCAGCGCCCCTTGGCGGCCAGGAGGTCCCAGCACGCCTCCCGGCAGCCGAGGCACACTTAAAACGGCAAAATGTTGTTTTAATAATCTAGTAATTAATTAATCGACAGAGGCTCTCCCCGCCCTGTGCTGTGAGGAGCTCGCTGTGGAGAACACACAGTCACGCGCCGTAGGGCAGCTTCTGGGAGCTGACAGAAGAGGGGATGATGAGAGGAGCTCACACTCCCAGAGAAGCGATGCACGGAGAGGGGCATCCTATATAAGAGTGAGGTCCCCAAATTCACAGAATCATAAAATGGTTTGGGTTGGAAAAGAACCTTGGAGATCATCTAGTTCCAACCCCTTTGCTGTGAGCAGGGAGACCATCAACATGACCAGGCTGCTCAGAGCCCCATCCACAACTCCCCAGAACAAGTTGTGCCAGCGCCTCACCACCCTACAGGAAGAATTTTTTTGTAATATCTAATTTTTGACTTGTATGTCACTGCATGTCCGTGGGAGATCCCAGCAGGAGCCTGCTGAGGAGGGATGATCCCCCTTTGGCATCGAATGCTGGGGTCAGGCAACCAAGCACCAGGGAACGTGCTGCAGCAGCACTGTTACCATTTATTACATGATTTAAATCCAATACAAAATAGGGACTAAGGGAAAAAGAGCGACTGCCTGCAGCAGAACAGGACTGCTGGCAGGCCTCAGGAAAGGGTATGAGATCCGTCCAGCCCTGTTAGCTGGAGCTGCCCTGTTCTGCCTTCAGCACCTCCGTGGCAGAAGAGTGGGAGTCCTCGTGGGCTGAGGGCATCTCATCTTGGGTCTTCACAGCTTGTGGCTTGGTCAGTGTGGTGTAGATCCCCAGGGCCTGGAGGGAATGAGACAGTCATAGGGAGGGAAGGAAAAGAGAGGGTCAGGCCCCAGCATGGTGACCTCTTCACTTCCCTAGAGCAAGACTCACTTGGGTGAGAGCAAGAACAGCTTGGGCTGGAAGGGGCCTTAAAGATCCTTTTTTACACCCCTTCACCCCTCACACTGGAGCAGGTTGTTCAGAGCCTATTCCACCTGACCTTGAACATTTCCCAGGATGAGGCATCCCCAGCTTCTCTGGGCAACCTGTGCCAGGGCCTCACCATCTTCACAGGGAAGAATTTCTTTCTAAAATCTAATCTCAACCTATTCATTCAGTTTAAAGCCATTCCTCCTCATCCTATCATCACATGCCCTTGTAAAGGATATCTCCATCTTCCTTGTAACCCCCTCTTAGGTATGGGAAAGTGCTACAATGTCTCTCTGGAGCCTTCTCTTCCCCAGGCTGAACAATCCAAATCCCCTCAGCCTTTCCTCACAGCAGAGGTGCCCCAGTCCTCTGATCATCTTGGTGGCCTACTCTGGGCTGACTCCAGCAGGTCCCTGTCCCTCCTGTGCTGGGAGCCCAGAGCTGGATGCAGTGCTCCAGGTGGGTCTGAGCAGAGCAGAGCAGAGGGGCAGAATCCCCTCCCTGCCCTGCTGCCCACGGGGCTCTGGATGCAGCCCAGGACACGTGGGCTGCACTGACCTGTGCGACCATGTTGGTGACATCGCCGGTGTTGGCGGGCAGCAGAACAGTGTTGGAGTCTTTGGCAATCTTGGAGAACGCGTTCACGTACTGCTCTGCCACAGACAGAGAGGCAGCAGCATTGCCATGCTGGGGACAGAGGGACAAGTCACATGCCACCAACAGCTCAAACCTGCCTGTGCCCCCAACCCACCCCAGTCCAGCAAAGCCCCTTACTCCCTGCTGCTGCCGAAGGTGCCAGGGAGTATCCAGGAGAAAGCCAGGTGCCACCCTGCCTGCAGCTTCACCTCCCCCAGTGCCAGCACCAAAGCAGTGGCTGCTCTAGGCAGCCATCACTCACCTGCTGTGCCAGAGCAGCTGCTAGGAGCTGAATTGCCTCTGCCTTGGCTCTGGCCTTGACTAGCATGGCGTTGGCTTCTCCTGCAACAAAGCACAGGAGGGTGCACATCAGTATCACAACAAAGCACTTGCAAGGACTGAATCCTGACCATTTCAGGGAGTGAATCAAGACAATTTCAAGGCATGCATGGTTGTCTCTTACCCAACAGCAACACTATCACACAAGCCTCCTGCTGTCAGGAGGCTGGGGCAGGGGAGCAACATCAGCTGGAGTTCAGCTTGAGGCCCCAGCAGGGAAGGATCAGAGCGGCTGAGGAAGCCTGGCTCACACTAACACGTTCTCTCCCCTGCAGCACCACCCCTCAGTCCAGAGGGCTACAGAACCCCACGTTTTAGCCTCAGGCAGTACCGGCAGCTTTGTTGATTTGTTCAGCCTTCTCAGCTTCTGATGCCAAGATCTGGGCCTGCTTCTGGCCTTCAGCCACGTTGATAGCTGACTCCCTTGTCCCCTCTGACTCCAGCACTGTTGCTCGCTTCCGTCGTTCTGCCTCCACCTGGGAACACAGGTCAGACACCAGCCTGCCAAGGTTGTGCTGGGGAAATCCCATCTGTAGGGCAAGGACATGCTCCTCTGTTCTGCTGGGGGAAGCACGGCTTAGCAAAACATGAAAATGCAGCTACAGAACACTGCGTGGTCTCAACAAGGGCTGGCTCTACTCCTCATGCCAAACAGCCCCTCCCAGCCCCATTCCCACCTAAGTGGACAGTTGCTTCCCCCTTCTCTTCTTCCTGCCCAAATATCTGGTGTCCAGCTGTTCTCAAGGGGAGAACTTCAGCTCTGAGATTTGCTTCTCCACAGAGCCCAGAAGAGATTTTAAAGGGACCTGGCAGGGCTTGTATGTTGCAGGCAGGGGCCACCACTACAAAAATTATGACAAGAGTTACTTATTCAGTAGCTGTACATCTGCAGCCAAAGCCCTCTCCTGACACAAGGGCTGGGTGCTGCCAGCTCTGGACAGATAACAATAATGAACCATAGCCCCTATCAGCAATAGTGTGGCCAGCAGGACCAGGGAAGTGATTGTCGCCTTGTACTCAGCACTGGTGAGGCCATGCTTTGAGTCCTGTGTCCAGTTCTGGGCACCTCAAGAGGGACATTGAGGTGCTGGAGCATCCAGAGAAAAGCAATGGAGCTGGTGAAAATTTGGAGCACAAGTCTGATGATGAGGACCCCTTGAGAGAGCTGGAGTTGTTTAGTCTGGACAAGAGGAGACAAGTTTCTGAGAGGAGACCTTATCACCCTCTACAACTACCTGGAAGGAGGTTGCAGTCACACAGGGGTTGGCCTCTTTTCGCAGGTAGTCAGCAACAGGATGAGAGGACACAGTCTCAAGCAACAGGATGAGAGGACACAGTCTCAAGCAACAGGATGAAAGGACATAGTCTCAAGCAACACAAGGGGAGGTTTAGGTTGGAAATTAGGAAAAATTTCTTCACAGAAAGGGTGATTAGACATTGGAATGAGCTACCAGAGGAATGGCAGTGACACTGTGGATCTTTAAGAAAAGACTGGACATGGCACTTGGTGCCACGGTCTAGTTGACAAGGTAGTGTTTGTCACTGCTACTTCTCTGAAGGTGGACTTGATGATCTGAAGTCTTTTCCAACATTACTGATTCTGTGATTCTGCAATGGAATATGGAAGAGGAGGCTTCCCTCTCGTTCCAGACTTCCCTCCCAGAGAGCCTCACCTGCATCTGCATGGATTCCTTCACTCGTGGGGGCACGTGGATGTCCTTGATCTCGTAGCGCAGACACCGGATGCCCCAGCAGTCTGAAGCCTGGTTGATGGCATCCACGATGCTGGCATTGAGGGACTCCCGCTCCTGGATGGCACAAAAGAAACAGCAGAGGGCAGAGAAGAGGGGCTTAGCATGAGAGACATGTCAGGAGGGAAACAAGACACCTCCCTCAGAGGCCAAGGTCTGCCAGAAAAAAAAATCTCCACAGGTTTTGGGAAGGGTTAGGTGCTTCCAGCAGCTGTTGAAGGGGTTACCATCTCCTAGGGAGAGCAGTGCCCCACACTGAAGCTGCTGGGATACAACATCTGGTGTACATCTGGATACAAGAGAATGCCACCAACTCCAGTTTCTTCCCAGCAAATGCAGTACAAGGATTACAGTACCCCATGACACAGGCTGGGATATTCATCACTGGGGCTGAGCAAAGAGTCACTGACTCAACAAAGGTGGCTGGACCAGCTGGGTCTGGGCACATACCACCCATCATCCCCTCCAAATAACTCAGGGCAGGGCAAAAAGTAGCTCCTGTTAAAAAAATAACTGAAAGAAGACCCATCCCCATCTCCAAGGATTCACCAATAGGTCAACTGAAACAGAAGCCATAAGCTCTCTAAGCAAAGGGCATTTTACTGTTTAGCACATCAGCCTAGCCATGCACGCTGTCCTGGGATTTTGATCCACCTCCCCAGCTCACCCGGAAGACTCTGTCCAGGGAAAGCTTGCCAAGTTCAGATCTCATGGTAGTCTGGGCCAGCTGAGTCACTGCGTACTCAGGATCTTCCACACCATAGCTGGCCTGAAGAGCAGAAGCACAAAACAGAGTGGATAGGGATGCCAAGAGGGACCCTGAAGAAGGCAGGTGTAGTCTCCCTCCACGTCCGCAGGAGCTGTACGGGTCCCCAGCTAGGTGCCCCCGGCCCGGCCGAAGATGGCCACACGAAGTGCCACTCCTGGATTCCCTCCGGAACCTGGGCAGTGGTTACCATCTGTGGTGTGGGTGGTGCAGGCAGGATCGTGGCTACGAAGTCCCAAGATAAAGGAAGGAGAAGTGGACACCCATATAGGTACCAAGAAGCTTTAATTCTCCTGATGGGGCTAGGGACGGGTGTCAGGGAGGAGGTTGGGGGTGGGGTGCTGATAAAGGGAGTGAGTGTGATGGGAGGAGACACAAAGCTTACCAATAACGAGGACCCACGGAGGAGCGTGGGTTACAGCTAAGCCACTGAGGATCACACAGGGGAGGGGAGAAACCCCGGGGGCAAATCATACATCAAATAAGGGATGGTTGACACAGAGAATTCTCGAGATAAAGGGGGGTGGTTTCTGCAACAGATGGGGGGGGGGCAGGTCCAAAAGGGAGGAAATAAGTTTACAACTTAGGAAGAAACCATTGTAAGGGAAGTACATGGGGGGAACCGAGGACCAAACCATTTTGTTGACTTACAAAGGGAATAACCAATTCTAAAAACATACAATGCCACAGGCAGGAGAGACAAAGAGTGCTAAAGCAAGAAATTTGCCAGACACCCCTGCTGAAAACATGGGAGTCTGGAGCCTTGGGAAGAGTCAGAGTGCCCAGCCCACCTGCCAGGCAGGAGAGAGAGGCTGGAGCCTACATTTTGGGAAGCAGGGAGTGGGCAGAGCCAGGAGAAAGGTGCCCAAGGGGCAGGGATGGTACCTTGTAGGGGTCCATAACCCGCAAGTAGAGCACACCATCGATCTGCAGGGTGACGTTATCTGTCAGGAGAGAACAACAGAACCTGTTCACTGAAGCAGCACAAACAAGACACAGAAACCCCCTCTTCCACAGCACAGCTGGGCAGGCTCATCCTTTTTCACCCTTACATAGCTCCATGGCACAGAAGAGGACTGGCTGAAATAGATCTTCTTATCTAAAGGCTTTGTAAAAAGGACCTTCCGTTCCCTGGACAACACTGTGATGTTTTAATACACAACAGGTCTTGATTTTCCCAATAGAAGCATTTCATACTGTAGCTCTCGTAAATAAAGATTTAAGGAGGAAAAAACCAAAACCAACCACTTAAAACTGGAAATATAACAGAGCTGACAATTAACATCACATCTATTAACCTGTTCTAAAATGTTTTTAACAGAAACAGAATTTTCTTTTGTGGTTCAATACAGGAAAACACCTGAAAAATTTATTTCTGGCAAGGTGCATTCAACTCAGCAAGAAGGGGCAGCTGCAGCCCACAGAGAGCAGATGGAACCTCCTGGGCTGCCCCCACTCACAGCAACAGCCTTTCGGTACCTAAAGAAAGCTGGAGAGGGCCTTTTCACATGGACTTGGAGGAATGGGACAAGGGGGAATGGTCTTAAGCTGATGGAAGGACAGGCTTAAATTAGATGTTAGGAAGAAGCTCTTTACTGTGAGGGTGGTGATGCACTGAAATAAGTTGCCCAGAGAAGTTGTGGATGCCTGTCATGGTTTGAGCCTGGCACAATGCCAGTGCCCCCAACGAGATCACCTCCTTCCCTGGCACCCACTGTGAGATGTGATCAGAGACAGAGCAGAGCAGGCTCCAACTTAAGGTTAAAATCTGAACACCGATTGGCTTGACCACACCATCAGAAAAAACTTCATTTCAAACCACGACAATGCCCCATCCCTGGAAGTGTTCAAGGCCAGGCTGGACAGGGCTCTGAGCAGCCCAGCCGAGTGGAACGTGGCCCCTGTCCATGGTACGGGGGCTGGAACAAGACAAAATTTAAGGTCCTTTCTAACCCAAATCATTCAGTGATCTTGTGATTTTATGGCCAAGGGACAGGGCTGAGTGCAGGAGCTTGGGACAATTCCACTCATCCTCACATCGTCCCTTGCTCACCCCAGATGCAGCAGAAGGAAAGGGGCAGGACACAGAAGCTGTTCCTCACCCAGTGTGACAGCTGACTGCTCTGGGACATTAATGACGATTTCTTTGAGACTCTGGACATAACGAATCCGATCCAGAAGAGGGATGAGGAAGTTCAAACCCTGGGAAAAGGGTGGGATTAGATGGTTGATACACTAGAAAGAGTCATGCAAACAAAGCCCATGCCACACACTGCAAACACGTTTTACAAACAAGGAATTTCAGTTACTCAGTGCTTTTAACACTTCACCAAGGAAAATAAGTCCACAGGCAGCCAAAAGGATTTCAGCCTGGGAAACTGAGCCCACCACCCCTCTTGGATCCTCGTGCAAAGAACGCGCCTCGCTACAGCTTTAGGAACCTGCTGAATCCAGAAGGGGAGAAAAGCTGCTCCTTACAGGCTCGAGGATTCGGTGGAACTTGCCCATCCTCTCCACCACCCAGGCCTCCTGCTGTGGCACAAAGAGCACCCCGATGTTCATGGGCAGCCCGGAGTTCCAGCGGCATGGAGCTGGGGCCAGCCGTGCCGCACGCTTCAGCTGCTGGGAGTGCTGGGGGAAGGACATGGAGCAGGGTTGAGACCAGCTGCTGGCACCTCAGAGCCCAGCTCCACACCTGCTACCCATGTGGGCTCATGACCAGGAGACCAGGGCAGGAAACAATGCCCCTAGCAAGCCCATGCTGTAAGGGTGTTCCCACAGGGATAAGGCCTGGGAGCCAGAGACAGTCTTCTCCACTTGTGCAGGGGGGCTCACTCCCATGCCAGAGCTTTCTGCACATCTCCACTCCTCTCACATCCACACTGCAGTGGGGAATAAAGTCTCCCTGCCACCATAAGGCCAATGAAGGTGTGTGCATGTGGGTCTCTTCTGCTCCCTATAACCCATTAAGGCTCACTCCCTCACCTCAGTCCCAGACCACCCCTTTCCAACAACCTGTCCCTCCCAAGTTCTGGCTGCCCCCAGGGCTTCCCACAAAGAGCTGTTCTGTCTGGGCATTCCCCCATCCTCCTCCCCATGGACCCTCACTCACACAGCTTCCCTCAAATTCCCCCATCCCAACCCAGCTCACACCTCCGCAGCCCAACACATCCATTTCTCCTACAACAACCCAGACACACCTCACCGCTCCCCATGTTCAGCCACCCCCCGCTGGCCCTCCCCCTACCCATTCATCCACAACCTCTTTTCCAATGCCCCCCCTGTACCCCAATCCCTACCCAGTTCACCACCATCGTCCCAGACCTCCAACATGCCCCCAAAGACCCCTTTCTCTCAGTCCCCCTCAAACCCCCACTAGTCCTCTGCACCCCTCACCCTCACACCTCCTTCTCTACCCAGCTCCTCACTATGCACGGTGTCCCCCAAACCCTTAACACCACCACCCCACTGAACCGCCACCTCCTGAGTCACCTCCTCACTCATTTGTCCTCTGCACCAGACCTCTCTCCCTCCTTACTCTCTATCCCAGTGCATCCCCCTACCCACACCCCAGGTCTTCCCAGCCCCAAACACTCCCCCACTGACCACCCTTCAGCCTCTCTGCACCTGTCTGTTCTCTACATCACCTCCCCGCCCTTCATCTCTATCCCTGCCCGGCTCTCCCCAGTCCCCCCGCTGCCCCTGCTCAATCCCCATACCCATCTGCCCACTGCATACCGCGCCGCACCCCTTCCCCCCCCCGCCCAGCTCTCCCCCACCGAGCCCCCACACCGCCAGCTCTTTACCCCAAACTCCAACACCGAGCTGCCATTGACTCCCTCTCAGCCTGCCATACCCATTTATTTTTTTCACCCCGCCGTGCCCGCACAGCCCTACTCCTGCCCAGCTCCTCACCAGCACCCCAGCACTTTCCCTGAGCCCCAACACCTCAGACCGCTGGTATCTCCTCAGACCCTCGACAGCCATTTGCCCACAGCCCCCTGTGACCCCGTGCCCCCAACCCCTCCTCAATTCCCCCTCACCTCCTCCTCAGACCCGCGAAACTACCACCACACTAAACCCCACCTCTGACCCCCAGGGCCCGTCCGTCCTCTGTGTCCCCCCACACCGCTTTACCCCAACCCTGCCCGATTCCTCCCCAGCACTTCCCAGACCCCCAACACCATTCCCCTCACCCCAGTGCCCCCAGTCCAGATCACTTCGCCCGGCCCCTCCAGCATCCGCTACCCGGACCTTCCCCACGTGGGCACCCCCGAACGAGTTCTCCCCGTTCCCTCCCCAACCGTCCTCGTTCCCCGCACCTGGAGCAGCCCGAGGCCGGGCCGGGCCCGGATCCCCGCCCGCGACAGCATCGCCCCCTCCGCCCGCCCCGCTCGGCGCCGCCGCGGCCGCACTCCCGGAAGGCCCCTGCTCCACGCCGCTTCCGGTTGCGCCGCCCGGATCGGTCCCTCCGGCTCCTCCGGCCGCGGCCCCCGGTTCCGCCCGCCCGGCTGCCCGAGATTCTGCACCGCCCCCCTCGGGGCGCGGCAGCCCCAGTCTCGTTCTGGAGCTCCAAACGGATGTTTATTAAATTAGAAACGAACACGAAAAGTCCCGGCACGGCCTTCGCGAGCCCGCAGGGCCACGGCGAGAGGGGCAGCCCCGGTGACCTGGAGGCGAGGGGGACTCCGGTGTCATGGCGTCCTCGAGAGCCGCTGGCCAGGGCAGTGAGGGAGCGGCCCCCGGTGTTTGGGGAGGTTCAGATCCTCGGTTTGGGGGATCCAGGGCCCAGGTTTGGGGGGTGCAAACCCCGGTGTGAGGGGGGTTCAGGTCCCCAGTGTGAGTATATGGGCTGGTTCGGGCTTCCTAAGCCCAGTGCAGCAGGGCCGGAGCCCCTCAGCCGCCCCCGGGCAGGGCCGGACCTCGCCCCCACACCCTCCAGTCCTGACCCATCCCCGCTGAGCCCCCCGCGCTGGGGTCTCGGCCTCAGCGGCGGGAGCTGATGGGCCTGTCCCCGCATTGTTCTCTCTGACGGAGGGGCTGAGGATCCCCACAGCCTGGGCTGGCATGGAAGCCTTGCCGAGACCCTCAGAGGGCAGAGAGGTGATACAGACGGGGAATGTGCAAGCTTGTTTTACCCTTGGCCCTTTCCCTATGACTGCCCCTGTCTGGATTCTCCCAGTCCTGCTCCTGAGGAACCAGCCCAACTCCCAGAGTTTGATTTCCTCTGTTGCTTCCCCCTTTCCCATTTTTCTAAACTGGGGTTCCTGACCATCCTCCAGCTCCTGATCAACCTGCTGGCAGACCCTGCCCAAAGCTGCCTCCTGCATGGGATCCACCCCACACCCACAGACAGTGCAAAGTTCCTTTTTTTTTTTTGGCAATCTTCTCAGATTCACAGCTCACGTGCTCTGGAGGCTCTTGCCCAGAGGGCTATCCCCATATTCCTGCAAAGAGCTCCAGGTCCCCATCCACGTGGCAGCTGTGTCTCTTACCCTCAGGAACCTGGCAGTGGCCATTTCCTTGACATCCATAGGTCTCTTGGGGTCTGGCTTACTCTGAAAGACTCAGAAGATAAGCTCAGGCCTCCCCAAGCTGCTTGAAGTTTGGCTGGCCCTGCAAAGCTGGTGCCAGCGAGGCTCAGCCTGTCAGTGGGCTTTTAATACACCTCTGATCTGGGAGCTGCACCCTGTGTAAGCACTGGGTAAGTCTCCCTTCCATCGGCTGAGGCTTCCCTGTCCCTAGTCATCCTCACAGTCCCCACAGCCCTGCCCGAACACAGGCAGCCTGGTGCAGGCAGGGCTGAGGGGAAGAAAAAGCACAGCACCTCTGGTCCTCTGCATGAGCCTCCTCTGTGCTCCCAGCAACAATAAATACTAATAAATACAAACTCTTCCACACTTTCTGCTCCCAGACCTGAGACCAGTGTGGGTGGTCTCACTCACAGCTCCAGTCCAACTCTTCACTCCACACCCACCCACCTCAGCCACAGCCAAGTCTCCAAGCTGGGAGCAGTGCCAGCAGAAGGCTTGGGCATGTCCCTAGAGTGCCAGGGCTGCTCCTCAGCCCCTGCCCCTCTTGGTGAAGCCCCCTGGGTGATCCCAGCCCTGCTGCAGAGCGTGGTGTCCGTGCTGGTCAGGAGGGTGGGTGATATCTCAAAGCAGTGCTTGCTTGCCCTTTACTCATCTCTCCCCAAACTGCTGGGCTGGAGGCTCCCCAGAGGCCCTGGGGGGCAGGGAGTGAAGGAGGTCAGGCCCGGGGTGAGTAGCAGGGGTTCCGCGGCATCTCTGTGAAGGATTTCAGTTCGTAGGGGATCCCCGAATCCACCTCGATCGACTTGCGGGAGAAAAGCAGCCGAATGTCATCATGAAGGTAGATCTTCCCTGACTTGGAGCTGTGAAACCTGCATGGAGACGAGCAGGGCAGAGGGACCTCAGGCTCCCCAGGTAAGGGCAGGGCATGCTCAGTGAGGGCACAACCCCCTTGACTTCTTTGGCCCCTGGTCAATGCAGCCACCCTCTGGTTGCCTTTAGAGGGACAGAGACAGCTGCCCTTGGACAGGGTGGCAGCTCCAACTTCCCCAAAGGAGCAGCTGGTCCATGTTCCTCCCCAGTCCCTCCTCCTGTCTTGCAGGCTTGGGACAAGACAAGAGAGGAGCCCAGGGCTGACCTGGTGCCCATCTCCCCAGCATGCTTTACCTTAGATGCATCAGGTAGCAGAGGACCCTGCGGGGTGGGCTGGTGCCCAGTGGGTCACTGAGGGCCACTGTGGACCCCTCTTCCTCCCCCACGGGCACCAGGAAGATGCGATGGCGTAGGAAGGTCATGTGGTTGGCCGGCATGTCCTGGAAGTCGTATGTCACCAAGAACATCTTCACCACAGTCTTGTTGGGGTTAAATAAGGTCTGGGGGCAGAGGGGTAGGGGGTGAGACTGGGAAGGATGCAGGGCAGAGATGGGGCATCTAGGAGAAGAAACTGCTAGACCAAGGATCCAGAAAGCCTCACACCAGTCCTAGAGGGCTTAACCTTAGTGTCACAGGTCAGTTCTTTCCACCCACCTTCACACCTGTGCTTCTCTTTCATCACATCCCATCCCCACAGCACATACACACTTTCTTGCCAAAACCCTCACCCACCTCTTCCTTCCCTGATTCTCCCATCATCTTGTCTCCTTGACAGCACCCTAGGTATCCTGTGCTCCCCTCTGCTATGCTGTCTTGGTGGCCAGGTAACCTCTCTGCAGGAGACACCCCTTCCAGCTGCTGCCCTGCCTAACAATGTCATGGAGCATACCCCCCAAAGCAGGGCAACCAGAGCCCAACCAGCCCCATCCCCACAGTGCTACTGCAGGCCAGGGAATGACTCACCACTTGGATGGTTCCAGCTTTGGGGACACTGTAACCCTTCTTTCCCAAGGCCTCCAAGTCAATAACTCCCTGGGGCAAAATAAACAGTGTGTGAGAGAGGGAAAAAGCCAAGGGAAAGCCCAGCTGGGAACCAGCATGGGCCTGAGACTCCCTTGCTGGGAACACTTGGCACAAGTCAACAAGAAGACCCCCAGCTCAGCCCCTCTCCAAACCAGGAGAAGAAACAGAGAGGTGGTGACAAGAGTTGATGACAATGACAATCATGAAGCAGCAGAGCCTGTGTATGTTCCCTCTTCTTTCCCTTTTTGCTTTTTTGGGTTAAAGACCACTCCTGGCACAGGCAGCCATCTCCATTAACAGGTGGTTACTTGAGCCCCTCTCTACAGAGAGGGGCTGCCCCAGGTGTCAGAATACAGCCCCCCCAGCTCCCGCACATCCATGTACCAGGAAAGGCGAGGGCACGCTGTGTTCAGAGATGTCGAAGTAGGTGACGTCGACAGGCAGGGTGACATGCTGGGGACAGTAGGAGCCACTGGCACCGATCTCTGCTGTGAAACCCTCGATCCTCCCCGATGGTGCAAAGCGCCCCTTCAGGATGGACTCCTGAGAGGGAGGGAAGTGTTAGGTAATCTCAAACACCAGCCCTACCCCCTGCCTCAATGCTCCAGGTGAAGTTATCCCCATCTTCACTGCACCCAGCTGACTGCTTGCCTTCATGTGCCCAGAGATCTCACTCTGAGACAGACCTACCCTGAACTGCTGGGATAATACCAACCATCTACAGGGAGAAGCACTGACAGTGCCTTGGCTCAGCCACACAGCACCTATCTCAGCAGGTTCCACCCAAGGATCTGCTGGCTGAGCCATGCTGCTGGTGGGTCTGTGTGGTGGTGACTGCATGCCAGGCCTTTTGGGGACAGCCCCACACCATGGTTCCCATCAGGTGCAGCCTCTCACATTTATTGCTAGCCCTGTGTGGAGTCCCTGGGACCCACCTCCCCAGAGCAGATAAGCACCGTTACCTCAAAGTTGCCCAGCAGAGCATGGCTGACAGTGGTGGTGGCCCAGGGCACTGTGGGGGACCTAGTGCTCCTCCGGAGGCTGGTCCGGAGATGTCGCCTTGGAGTGAGGAGAGAAGACTGGTGTTGGACTGAAGAGCACACAGCCCTGGATTATTCATGTCCCTGGGAATGTGGATCCCTCTCCAGGTTCCCCATACCTTTGCTAGAGGTTGAAACCACTTTCCTATGTCCCAGGGGAAGAAGAAACACCACCCTCCACCCCAATCTGCAGTCTTATGGAGGGGAGATACTTGGGCCAGGGCAGGGCAGAGGACTTAGCCTAAGGTGAACCTCCCATGGGGCTGCAGGCTCACCCTGAGCCCCCATGTCCATCCCACAGGGCTGCCAGGACACTCACGATTTGAGACGCAGCCCACTCTTCAGCCTCCTCCCAACTGCACTGCAATCTGAAGAGCTCTGGAGAGGACACGAAATAGAGAATCATGTTAGGGAAGCAACCCCTCGGAGGTGCCATCATCCCTTGCCCTGTCCCATATTCCCATGAGGGTCCCAACAGATGGAACAAGCTCCTGTCCTTGGGCAGCCATCAGTGGCCTCTGAGTGGCCAGCAGGGCAGCACAAGGACTGGAGTATCTGGTGTGAACATGGGGCTGCCCAAAACCTGAAGTGGCTCAGCTGGGAATGAGGGTCTTGGTACCCAAGGGTACAACACACTGTTCCCTCTTTAGAAAGCAGGTCTCAGGAGCAGCCCCAGTGACAAGACACCTGTAGACAGAGCCATGCAATGAAACCCCCTTGCACCTCCCAGGGACTGGTGACACCTGCAAGGACACTTGCCGACCAGCCTCTGACAAGTTCTGTCCCCTGGTGATTCATGTAAAGTCCTCAGCAGTGCCACCAGGCAGTGCCACCTCTACCCACAGCTAGGATCCTACACATGTGGGGCCGGGGGGTTAAAGCCACAGTCACACTGCAGCCTCCTTTTAAAGATGTCCCTTTTTCAGGGGCTTTCCCTTCTGGAAGCCACACAAAGGGTAGCACAACACAAAGGGATGATGAAGCTGGCTGGTATGACCAGGCGGGAAAACCCAGGGAAGCTGCTGGAGGGCTTCACTCTGCAAGGACAGTGCTGGGGGCAGCTGGGCTGGGGGACAGTAATGAAAAAGGCAGGCAGCAATGGAGCTGTGTGCCATGGATGGTGTGTCCCAGCTCCAAGCAGCAAGAAGTCAGGGTAGCTCTGGCATCACTTCCTGTGGGTCCCCATACCATGGATGCCCCATAGAAAAAGAAGAAGGTGCCAGGTCTGGCCTGAGCCTGCTGCAGCCTCAGCTGGCAGAACAGAGTGAAGGCAGGGCCCTGAGAAGAAGAGCAGGGTAACAAAGGGGGAATCAGAGGCAACTCCTGAGCTCCTAGGAAAGGTTGCAAACCTCACATGTCTGCCCCATTCCTGAGAGCTTGTGGCACCTTGAGGACACGCCACAGGGACCTCAAAATGGCAGAAAAGCCAGTGGCATCTCTGCACACAGCACTGGGCTCCTTGGTCAAAGCATGTCCAGTCCCATTGCCTGGCACTGGTCACTTGCTCTAATGGGCATCATGGCCAGGAGTTCAAGCCATCCCACACATCTGCCTTCCTCCTCATCAGGCAGGCAGAGGCCAGCCCTCTTCCCAAGCTTGCTGGTATACATGAAGCTTAACATGAAGCCATCAGACAACAAAAGTGGCTTCATGACATGTCCAGCTCTCACTGCCATGGGGAGACTGTCTCCTGTCCAGTCAAGGCTCTCCAGGAGAAAAAGCCATTTGCATGCAGAGGATCCAGTGACTAAAAGATGTCAAGAGCTGGTTAAAACACACCATGTGTGTAAGGGCTGACTGTCAGCTGCTGCCTTGCTCATACCAGTACTGCAACTCAGGGACAGGACAGGGCATGTTGCCACAGTGGACCACACTGCCCACAAGCATAGTCCTGAGCTCTGGGCACCCCCAGGCCATTCCCTGCTTTCCCCCAGGAGCAATGCTCACCTTTGCTGCAGGAAGCAGGTGATTCCAGAACGGAGCTCCCTTGGCATCAGTGCTGCGGCAGGCTGTGGGCACAGGATGGCATGGCAGGACCCTCTTCTTCCTTGCTGGTGGGGACAGGCTCTCGTCCTCAGAGCAGGAGTCGGTCATAATGTCGCCAGCAGGCAGCAACTTCCTTTTGGCTGGGCAGGTGCTGCTAAGCTGGCTGCTCCCACAGGGTGTCATCTCCTGGGAGCTCAGGTTGCTGGGCTCGGGGCTGAGCGCTGTCTGCAGAACTGGGGACTCCCTGCACCCATTGGCCACTGCTGGCCCTTCTGCTTCTCTGCTAGCCCTGCTGGTGTGAGCTGGGCTGCTCCCTGGCTTCTCTCTCTTCCCACCAGGGTCCAACTGGGTTGTTTGTGCAATACTGTGCAATTCAAGGTGAAGTACATTGTGGCCACTTGACGGCTCCCCATTCTCTCCACAGTCTATGGGCTGATCCCCTGATGAGACAGGGCAACTGTCTCTCATGTGCAAAGTACTGCAAGCAATGTGCTGGGGCCAGGAGGAGGAGGAGGAGGAGTAAGAGGAGGAAGGGGAGAAGGAGGAGAAGGAGACATCCTGGGACTTGTCCTCTCTGCTGGCCTTGGGGCTGTGGCTAGGGCTGCCCTCACAGCGGTGCTCCACCACCCGCAGCCCACTGTGGGAGAAGTGCTGGGCAGAGCCACAAAGGGAGAGCTCCTCCACTAGCAGACCATCCTCAAAGGTATCGTCATCATCCAGGGAAGGCTGCCCAGGGCCTCCATCCACCCCCCTGTCACCCCAGTGAGTTCGTTTGGGATCTCGCCCCCCCTCCGGAGTTCGCTGCTCGGGGTATCCCCTCTTGACAGCTGGCCGGGTGCCTGCCCGCTGCTCTGTACTCTCAGAGGAGCTGGAGAGATGGGAGAAGATGGACACCTGGTAAACCTTCTGGCGCTTGATCTCTGTCTCATTGTAGCCCATGAGGATGCTGCGGTGGGTGCAGCACTGCGAGGAAGGCTCCAAGGGTGTCTCCCCCCTGGGCCGGGACAGGCTGGGCTCTGTGCTGCGCTCCGGGGGCAGAGACGTCTCTGTGTGGATGTGCCGCATGGAGCCTCACTTGCTGGGACTCCAAGCGGAGCCCATGCAGCAGCAGGAGGGGGACTGTAAAGTGCCACAGGTCAGGGTGCAAGGGCTGAGGCTGGGAGCTGGGCCCCCTCTCACTCAGGATTTCTGTGTGAGCCCTCTACTATGAGATGCTCTGCAGCACAGCATCTGGAAAAAAAGAGAGCAAGAGGGATGAGGATCAGCCCCAGAACTCCATCCTCATTCAGGCTTCCGGCTGCAAGGGACCCACTGGGACATGGCTCTTCACACAGCCCACTTGAATCTCCCTCTCCAGGGACAGGAAGAGGAATGAGGCTGATGTGCCTTTCTGGGAAACCCTGAGGCATCACTCAGCTGCAGGTTCAGCATGCACTTCCTGGCTTGGGCAAGGAGAGAAGTCTCCAGACAGGCAGGAGACACCTGTGGACAAGTCTGGACAGGTGGGGAGGAAGAGGCCTGCCCTCTGCCAGATACACGCTTGTGCTGTTGTGGAGCACAGGAGTCAGGCAGGTCAGACCAGTCCCAGGGTTTCATGCCTGTAATCACCCCTTTGGGCAACAGCAGCAACATCTCTCAGTGCTGGCCAAGACATCTTGCCCTGGCCACATACACTGATTGAGGCAGGGCTGGTGCCAGCCCCATAGCAGGTACAGGAACCTGTCTAACATCCCGTTACCTTTGCCAGCTTGGACCAGGCATCTCCAGCACCTCAGTCAGCAGGTGGGAGATACCACAGCCACCATCCACCCACTCCTGCCAGCTCCAAGGGCCTGCCCTTCTTTGTGCAGCATGGTGCCTCACTTTTGATTTTCAGTCCAGTTTGAGAGCTGCGAGAATTCTGTCCACATACTGGTTTGTTTCAGGCATGAAAAATACTGAAATGGCTGCAAGAGCTGAGGAGATTCAGGAAAAGTCCCCAGCAGACTGAGGACAAACTGCCCACGCCTGGCAGCTCTGCCTTTTGCCTGTCTTTGCAGCTTTGACTGATCTTGTGGAGCAAGGGCTTAGGGGCAAAAGAGCAATAGGGAAATTTGTCCTCCAAGTGGATCAAGGGTATGTGGAGAATGAGCCTGCATATGCTATTTTGACCCTGCTGGGATGTGGATGGGAAAATGGCAGGCCAAAGTGCTTGAGACCAGGGACTCTGTTTAAAAGGAGTAATAAAAGGTATAACCATGCACCAGGGTATGCTGGGGACTGACTGGCTGGAAAGCAGCACAATAAAAAAGGCCTTGGGGGTCCTGGTGGGTGCCATGTTGACCACAAGCCAGCAATGTGCCCTTGCAGCAAAGAAAAACAATAGTGCACCAGGAACAGGATTAACAGCAGATTGAGCAAACTGATCCTCCCTCTCTGCTCAGCGCTGGTGAGTGCAAAACAGGGACACTAAAAAAATTAAGGAAATGGCGCATCTATCCTATGAGACCTGGGACTGCTCAGCCTTGAGAACAGAAGGATTGGTGAGATCTCATCTAGAAATCTAGATAAGAGGTTCCCTCTGAATATCAGAAGACACCATTTTGTTTTACCATGACCAAGCACTACAACCAGTTACCTAGAGACTTTGCAGAATCTTCATCCTTGGAGATATCCAGAAGTAATCAGGACAAAATCCTGGGCAATAACTCTAGGTGGGGCTGGTCCAGATAACCTCCAGATGTCCCTGCCAACCTCAACCCCTCTGTGTAGCCCCCAACACTGCAGCCCATCCTGGCTGCCCCCACAGTTACTCACCCCTGCTTGTCTCTGGGTTAGCCTCCCTGCCCCGCAGCAGGCGGTCGTTGGCACAGCTGGCTGAAGACGCCTGCCAGTCAGGCACCCCCCAGAAGCGGCGTGGCTGCCGTGGAATGGCTCCCACCATCACGGTGTGCCTCCGAACCTCTGCAACGTCTTCTCCAGCTCTTCAGGGTCCACAGTGGCTCTGAGGGGAAGGAAAGGGGAAGATGCAAGGCTGGGGTGATTCAGATGCTGCCTGGGAGAAGGGCAGGAGGGTGCTTCCTGTCTGCAGGGTCACGCAGGCAGGGAAGGCAGCATTTAGGCTCAGCCTTTCCCAGCCTCCCAAATCAAAGGCCACATACATCTCAGCCACCTCAGGCAGTGCTAACACATTGATTTCCATTTAAACCACAAATATTTTAACCTAAGCTGTGAACTCTCATACCTGGCTTGATTTTACATCCCTTTTGCATGCCTTCCTGTATGAAACCCTGTGCATAGGAACAGATTCCTCTTTCTTTCTGGCGATCATTTCATGCCTTGCTTTCCAAGACACTGCAGCAACCTCTGGGCCTCCAGCTAGCTCCTGGTCTCATGTTCACCTCCTCCCCCTTCCACCCACAGCACAGGACACTTTCTGGCCCTACAGATAAGGAGAAGAGCTTGGAATTGTTTTCTTCCAATATGAGATGCCTGTCAGGGAAGGCAGAAATGAGGAGCCTGACAGCCCTGAGCCATAATGACCCCCCACCAGTTTTCACCAGCACAGACAGCAATCCTTTCATGTGCACAGCACTCACCTGTTCAGATGTGCCCTTGATGCACAACAGAGATTTGCAGACGCAACACAGCTCCCCTGTGGTCATAATCCACGGGCACTGCAGCTTTGATGCCTGGAAGAGTGTGTGGAGAAGTGTCAGCTGAAACAGCAGCTCATGGTGCAACACCTTCAGAATGTACAGGAGCCCTTGGGCACCTCTACCCTCAGCACCTCTGTGGCAGAGACAGCTCATGGGCTTCACCAGCCCAGGAGCCTCCAGGTAAAGGAGGAAATCGTGCCTATCCCTAGGGATCACGCCCTCCCCACCTCCCTCCTATGCATCCCTCAAATGGGGGTTCACTGCAGCATCCATCCAGCGGGAAGTCACTGCCTGGCATCCCAAGCCAGCAGTGAGTACTGCTCTGAAGGCTGTAAAGAGCAGGGCCAGGCAGATGAACAAAAACCCCAAATGGATGCTCAGAGGCAGCAAGACTCAAGTGCAATCCCTTTCTGGCATCCTGGTCTGGCAAATTCTGCATCCCTGCAACCTTCACGTGGGAAGCCAGCAGCAGCTGTGCTCGCTGCCTGACCTCACCTGCCCCAGAAAACAAGCTATTCTTTACTCATTTCCAATAAGATTTGTAATTACACGCTGTCATGACCAGTCTCTGAGAGCTGGACAGCTCAAAAGTCACCACCACTTCTGGGGAAGGGCACTGCCAGCAACCAGCCAGAACAGGACCTGTTGAGATACAAAACAACTGCACCCAAGGATCACTTGCAGCAGGGAAAATCAGTGCTGCAGCATGACAAACCATGGGCCTAAAACCTCAACAAAAGCTTTTTGTAAAGCCCTCCTCTTGGCACCCCATGAGGTCTGCACCAAAGCAGGTAGGAAAGCAAGTGAATGCCCTCAGTTGTGGGCGGATGTTGAAGTGGTAACATGCTGTGCTCTGCCTGCTTGCCTGGAAGGTTGCTGTGTTCCTCCTCCAACCCTAAGGGAGACTTGTTCCATGACTTATGTGGTGCTATCAAGCAATGGGAAGCAAAATCAGCAACCAACAGCAAGAATCAGCCTGGTGCAGTGGAAGAAAGAGTGTGTCCATGCCAGAACAAACACACAATTTCACCTGCGTCCTTTCATTCTCTTCCCCATGTCCCAGTGAAGTCACAGCTATTTTCTCCCTGGCAACCACTGCCTTTCAGGAGAACGGATGTATAAGGACAGGCTGACCTGCTAACACCAGAAGCCCCTCCCAGCTGAGCTCTCAACACCAGTCATCAGGTGCTATAGCACCAGCCACCAAAACAAGGGGCTGCACCACCTTTTGCCAGGCCCAGATACTGTTGTTTGAAGCATCATGCTAGAAAATGTCAGTCCCATGCCAGGAACAGGAAAGTATCACCCAAAGTGTCTCCAAGTACACCCTAACATCTTCTTGAACATCCTCTGGGAGGAATGCCCAACAGCCTGGATGGGCAGCAGCTGGGGCATAGCTCTGCTTCTCACCCTCCTCAGGATGCAAGGGGCTGTATCCCAGGGAGGTTCTCTTAGCAGTGCCAAGTGCCTCCCAGGGCAGTTCCTCCCTGCTGAGAGCCCTTCCAGCTCACAGTACAGCTCGGCCTCTGATAGCACCAAGGGAGCCCACCACCTCCCCAGAGAACAGAACCTGGGACCATGGCCTCCTGCACTCCAAGCAGACACAGGGAGAAAGCACCTGGTCACCTCTGCCTTCTCCTGTCCTTGAGCCAGGTATTGCCAGAGCACCAGTTCTGGCCACATGGATGAGACACAGCCAGGCCCAGGGCTTCACCAGCTCAGCTGAGCAGCACAGGTACCATCCCTGTGGACACAACACATGGGGCTCCATGTGCCCATACCAGGGGTTTGGCCTCTCCTAAGCCCACATGATGCTGTTTGTTTTTTTTTAGACAGTGTTTCAGTCTGTGCTGGTGCCCTAAGATAGAACTCAAAGAGCTTTGCCTCTTAAAGGAAGCCCACTCAGACCTCTTCCACTCTCTGCCCTGCTCCTGGCAAGGCCCCCTCATTGCTCAGAGAACAGGCAGGGCCCTGTGCTTTTGCCAAGATCTCCCAGCACCTGGATCTGGAGCTATGCCAGGCACAGCTTTCCTCTATTTCTTTGCCTGGGGAAGGGCACCACGCTTCAACACCCAAGAAATACCCAGTGCTAAATGACCTGCAGAGAGGGAGCGTGTCCCAGGCACTGGGGCAGAAACCCTGTGTTCCTTGGGGACACCGAGCCACCGGAGCCTGACGTGGAATAACACAGCCAGGCCTGGTGGGTTGAGTCAGGAACTTGGCTTAGCTGCTGGTTCCATTCCTATTAGCACATCCAGGGGGAAACCAGGATTAATAGACCATGGTCTCAGTCTGGAGGCAACAGAGCAGGATGGAGAGTGAGGACAGGTTCCTGGCTGGGCAGTGCAGCAGTGGTACCACATGTCGGGCTGCAGCCTGTAAAAGGATCTGTTGCTTTTCAAGCTGTACTGTGCCAGCCAGAGAGGAAGCAGGATGAGCGTGGGGCAGGAAGGTTATCTGTCATGAGGCAGAGCCCTTGGGAGTCTGGCAGGGCTGGTAGCACAGCACCAGTGCAGGGAAGTGAGCAAGAGCTATGCCCCAAGTTGCCACCCTCGTCCAGAGGAAATCCAGTGGCTTCCCAGAGCAGCACTGCCAGCCTGCCAAAAGGGACACATGGCCAGTGGACAAGAAGCTTTGACCTGGGCACTACTGCCTGGGACAGAGCACCAGCCTGGTGGCTGGCAGGGCCAAGAAGGGTCTTTGCAGAATTTAGACCACAAAAAACCCCAAACCAATGCCAAAGTGCCTTTTGATGCCTTCTCTCCTGCTTCCCCTTGTGGGAAGTGCTATGGAGAGACACTGGTGGCCTCACAGGGGGAAAAGCAGGAACCACACAGCCAGGAAGGAGAAGGGCCATCACTAGAAGAAGGCAAATAATCACCCTCAGAACAAGAAGAGTACAAGGCAAGAGAAGAGGCAACAGAAACTGCTGGAAACAGACAGTCTGGAGGATAAATCATAACTCCATTGGTCCTTTCTGAACCCAAGGAGAAGGAAAAAAAAGTCTAAGCAGTGTAAGCACAAACCCTGGAGCTCCCTGGCACAGGCTAAGAGCAGAACTTGTGAAGTGCCAGCAGGCAGAAAGTTTCTGTCACAACCCTGAAGGATGGTAGCACTAACAGCAATGCTGCCACCAGAGAAGGGTTCCTGCACAGTCTGACAGACCAGGCATCTCACCATCAGGATAGAGACGGACATGTGAGGCTGGGGACTACCTCCAACACTGTAGCAGAGGTGGCAATCCCAGGGAGAAGCTAACAAGATGATAGAGGAGCAAACTGTGCCTGAAGGGAAAAATGACCACTGGCCATGGCTCTGGCACTACCCTTGAATTCTGGCTGGGGAGGAAGGAGCTGACACTTGGTGAAAACAAGAGAGAAGAAGAAGGAGAGGGAGGAACGGATACAGAGGGAGGGAGCTTTCTTGCCCCACTACAAGGGCAAATGTTGTTCTTGAGGATCCTCAGGAGGCCTCCTGCCATACCAGATTTATGCAGCTGCAGAGCTGTTCAGTGCTAGCCCCTGCTAGGAATTGAGAGGAAGTCTGAGCCCAGAGAGGAAGGATGGGGCAAGAGGTGTTGCCCGTGTCACATGTGCAAGCTCCTGGAAACCACCAGACACAGCTTTTACAGAGACAGAGACCCAACACCTCCTTGTGCCCACAGCCCCGTGTCCCTGAGGCGCTGCTGCTCCCTCCTATCCCTCGGGAGGTGGCACTGACAGAGTGCAGAAGCCCCCAAGAACAGAGCAACCCTCTCTGCAGTGCATCTTGCTGGGGCTCCAAGCTGCAGCAACCTCCTTAAGGGCTGAGGTCTGCCCAGCAACATGCAGTGCCTCCCTAGCCCTAGCACCACACTCAGGTGCCGCAGGGACTGAGCCCTTCCGCTCGGCTAAGTCGGGATAACACAATGAAACCTCTCCTGGGAGCTGGGGGAGCCGGAGCAGCGCTCCCAGCCCAGGGACTTACCCCTAACCTCTGATGCCCCTCGTCCTGGCACGGATTGCCTCCGCACACCTTCCCCAGGTGCCTGGCTTACACACGGCGATGCTGACAATAGCCTGCGGCTAGGAAGGGGGGTTTACAGGGTCTGCAGGCAGATCCCACTATGCGACAGCCACCTGTGTAAAGCTTTCCCCCACGTCCAACCCCCGCCCCGCCAACCTCCCCTCCACGCACGGCTGCCCCTCTTCCCAGGAAAGCGCAGTCAAAGAATGAAAAGCAGCTTAAAATCCGGCAGGACAATCGGGCAGCTCTCCAAGGCCGGCAGCACCCCCTGCCCACCCAGCCCAGCAGGTTCAAACCTCTGCGATACAGCCCACGGCCGCCAAGCTCCAGTGTTCGACCGGGAGCCCAGGAAACCTGCAGCAGACAGGGCAGGGAAATCCCGTGCAGCAGCCGCTTACGGGGAGGACAGCCCAGGTTGAGGACAGACCTTTGTCTCTGCCTGCCTGTCTCGCTCGCTCGCTGCCGGAGGAGGAAGAGGGGGGCGGTGGGGGACAGCGAGCAAAGATAACACCCCTAGGAGGGATGTCACAGCCACGTTAATCACTTGGAATTCCAGCCAGCGCGCCGCAAATATGGGCAGCAAATGGAGATGCTCAAAGCTCTAAAATAATTGGATCCTTTCACAAGAGCCGAGCCCAGAATCCAGCACAGGAATTCAGTCCCCGCTGGAAGTCGAGAGATCAAATACATGGAGAGGCAGGCGCAGCACAAGGCAATCCTCAGCCACCGCTGTATCCAGCTCCATAGCCTTTGGCGCTGCTTTAATCTCAGGTGCCTTCCCAGCGGGAGCGAGGGAGGACCACAGCGGAAAGCCCGAGTGCCCAGCTGAGGACCGGCCCCTTCCCATCCAACTTACTCGACTTGTGGCAAGGTGCAGAAGCGCTGTCAATGCAAAAGAAGGTTTTGTGAGGGAGACAAGCTGCCTCGAAGCCTTGCTCGACCGGAAGAACGGTCCCTGGGATGGAGACCCCAGAAGCCGCTGTTTGGCCTCCGCTGCCCTGCAGGGGATTTGCCTGGCCCGGCAGGATTTCCCAGCCCGCATCACATTCCCGGCGAAACGCACATGCGGCACATGTAGGCTCCTGCTCGGCGCCTCAACGGCAATGAAAAGGCACAGAGGCTTCTGCCAGAAAACAAAGAGGCAGCGGCAGAGCTGGGGGTGGGGAAAACTCTCCGCTGCCCAAGAGGATCCCTGCAGAGGCAGCAGGATGCTGCTAGGCTCCACCGCAGCTATTCAGCCCCATTAGCCCGAGGTGGCACCAACTTGCCTGACACAGGGAGTCGAGGGTGGGCAAGCCCCTGTTCCCCTCCCGGAGGCAGCACCCGGGTGAGAAGTCCTGGAGAACATGAGCTAGGCCCAGGACAACAGCTGTCCACAAGCAGCAAATTTCTCTGTGCTGGCTCCACATCATAAAAAGCTGTGTCTTTTCACCTTAGTGTAGCTGCTGCACAGGGGAGGGTGCAGCCAGCACCCCACCTGCAAGCCCTGGGGAGACCCATGGCATTGGACTTGGGGTAGCATAGTGGCCTCAGCAGTCACCTTGTGGCAAGAAATAATGCGAAAGCAAGCCCCTAGCCACCCAAGCACTGGGACATGTCAGCCAGCTCCCTTCCAGCCCTTCTGTCCCTCTTCAGGGATGGTGGCCGGAAGAACAGGCCCATGAGACCTCAGCCACTGATGACCCTGCAGACTGGCTGCTCCAGTCCAGAGCTTGGTGCCAACTGAAACCAATGGAAAATTTTTCACCATGTGATTACCAAGTCACATGCCTGTGCAGCCAGTCATAGAATGGCTTTGAGAAGGCAAGTGGATCTGGCCAAGGGAAGGGACCACTTCGTTGCTGGCCATGACCAAGGCACCAATGCACTCCCACAGCTCAAGTTCAATAAGGATGTTTGTCCAAGGGACACATTCCCCCAGACCCAATCTGGATGAGGCCCTAACCACTCTAAGTGATCTACAAATTTTAGCACCAGGAGTACCTTTTATCTGATCTCCCAAGAGGAGGAGTACACCCTGAAGTTGGTGTCTGCATCAGAAGCTCTGCAAACTGTATACTAACCTGTTTAACTCAACTCCAGTGGTAAGACAATCACTTACAGTAACTCCCCTCCTGCCAGCTCCCTGTCCTGGTCTGTGCACCATGGGAAGCATGACCTAGGTGTGCAGCCTGAACAGCCCAGTCCCTTTTCCAGCACTGTTCGCTGGGTACAGAAACAGAAGCCTCTGACACGGAGCTCCGGTGGTGAGGTGATGTTTTGCAAGCTGGGAGAAGGCAGCACAGAAATCAGCAGGTGATGGAAGCCCAGTTCTGCCATCTCCTCTCTTCTCCGTCACCACTGCATACAGCCACAGGCATCCAAAACCTCCTTACCAAGCCACCTCCTTCTGTATCCTGATGCCCTTTAGCCATTCACACTGCCTAAACCCAGATGCACAAAATTGCTCCTTCCCCACATCCTTCATCCTTCCTTCCCCACAGCAGCTGGGCTCTGTATCCCCACAAGTGTGCTCCTGCTCATTCCCACCTCACCCTCAACCACCATCAAACCCTGTCCTGTTCCCACAAACCCCCAAGGCAAGCCCTCAGCTCTCACCTGTGCTCTGTTGCCTCCTGATCACTGCAGTTCATACCTTATTCATATCTCCCATTCCTGACTGTCACACAACCACAGCCCCACGAGCCCAAGCTTCCTTGCACACACTCCCCTGATGAGTCCCTGACACAGACAGACCCACAGAACCATCACCTTTCTGTACCTCCCCAAACAGTCACAAGGCACCTCAGGGCAGTGGAGAAAGTCCCAGGGATGCTGAATTGCTCTGATCAGCTCCAGGTGTCAAAGCTACACATTTGAAGAGGGGGTAGGCAAATGGCTTGCAGTGGGGAGGGCAGCAAGGATTGTGCATTGCAGCATTTGCCCCGTGGGAATTGCCCCTCCCCAGCGCCAGCCCTCTTGCAATACACTTCCCTTTACTGTAAGAGCCCTCCAAGGGAGGTGCTTGAGCACAGGCACTCGGGCCTCCCACTTGGTTACCAAGCTGCAGCCTGCAGATAAGGCTGCAGCAGCTAAGGGTACATTCAGCATCTTTTCCACTCCCTGTACTAGACATGTACGTGGCACGGGGGGAGGAGATACCACACACACACACACACACATGGCTGTGCACACCCAACCAACTCACTAATTTCCAGCTGCAATTTAGAAAGGCTCAAGTCTAGCACAGTCCAGAGTGATGACATCTGCCTGGCAGATATTTGGGCAATAAGGGTGAGGCTTTGTCCATCTTTGATTTTAAGAAGATTGACACAATCAGGGCTACTGCAGGGAAGGAGTATTTTTACCATGAACTGAATGTCCTGGACCTTGTCATAGGAAAGGAAAACCTCTCTTTCCTGTAGGACCAAAGGTGAAACACCCTGCTGGACTTAGAAAAAGGGTGACTCAACTGTCATCTAAACATTCAAAATGTTGCCCATAATGAGGGAAAACAATGTGAGTAGAAGGCCCTAAGAAGGGAAACATGGGGGTAAGAGGGACTGTAGGCATATCCATTTGAAGGGCAGCAGGAGACAAGTCCAGCTCCTATTACACCCCATGAAACGGCAAACCTCCTGGTCCACATAGAGTGAACCACCCCTGGGATCCCACAAACCGCAGAGGCAACTAAATCAAAAACATCTTCAACCTGGTGGTTGATCCATGCCCGAAGGACACAGATGTCCCTCTAGACCTGACCCTCCTAGGGAGACAAAGCCTGTGAGAGAGCTCTCCATGGCCTACCAGAAACCAGCTCATCTCCTGCCATACATGAGGTCTGTTCCTGCACGTGCTCCTGCAGCTGGGAACAGACCTCAGGGATCTCTTGGACAAAACCATCAGATCCTGCTGCTCCTGATGTGCAGGAGGGTACTGTAACAGGGATATCCAAGTAAAGCCAGCATGCCCAGAGCAGTATTGAGTTACGTGTGGACTTTCAAGGAACGGAGAGCAGAGTGCACAGGGCGATGGCAGCCTAGTGTCAACAAACCCAAGGGAAAAGCTGAAAGGATCAACTTCTGAAAGGATGTGGGGACTAACATGGTTTTTGAAAATGTTCTAGACCTTGAAAACTCACATAAAGGGAGGCCGAACTTCCACCCAGCCTCTGCCAGAGGAGAAAACAGATGTAGCTATTGCCGCAGGTCAGCCTAACCCAGGCACCAAGGCTAAGGCAGGCCCCTTTGCTCTGGTTCATTACTCTTGCAGACAGGATGGGCCAAATGCTGTAAACACCCTCTGAACACTTACACACCAGACATGGGCTTCTGCAGCATCAGACACCAGGTCAAAGCTCAGAGACACAATAAATCACAGAGCAAAGTTGTTCCTGAAGACAAGGCTTATAAGACTGCCAGCAGCCAGCCTTGCAAAAGGACAGGATCAGGAAAAGAGCAGCCTTGAGAATAAAAGGCTGGCAAAGAAACAGAAAATACTGGGAGCAAATAATTCTTTCCAGACAATCCTTTGGGCTCATCTCAGCATCCATCTGTTGAGGATGGTCAAGCAGCTGCAACCTTTAAAAAAGCTACCAAGTGACTTCCTTTCCAATCACCACTATCTCTGGGACAGGCACCATAGGGAAGATAAACTTTCCATCTGGAGGGCTGGAGGCCAGAATCCTCATGAGTCTTCCAAGAACACCAGCACCCCCCTACACATCACAGCTCTGTATTTCCAGCAGAGCAAGGAGGATAGTTTACATCCTGTGCTTCACTGCCCGCTGGTTTCTTGTGCTCATGCGGGAAGGAAATAATGCAGACTTACAGAGAGATGGATGCTCCAGCTAAGAGAAGCTGGGACAAGTGAATGAGCTGAGGAATGCTCCTAATGCAGTGCCTCCATCTCCCACCACTGCTAATACCATACAAATGAGTCCAAGTGAGAAGAGGACAGACAGAACAAGACCCTGAGCCCTCCATGTACCTCCAAGCTGGTCAATCCAATAATCTATGAGATTTGACATTGCCAAGCAACCTGAGAACTGCAGAACTGAGAAGGAACAGTGGGAAGGGACCTCAGAGAGTTTGGGTCCAATTGTGTTAACAGCAGGGGCAAGTTCAAGCAAACTGCTTGGGGTTTGCCCATGCCAGGGGCTCAAAGTCACCAAGTGTGGAAACTGCCTCCCTTCTCTGGGCTCTACGCCCTGCCTTGCAGGGAAATATTTTTCCTAATATCTAATTGGAATTTCTCTCGTGTGCTATTGCTTCTCATCCTGCTCCTAGGCACTTCCCAAGAGAGCCAAGCTGCAGCTTCCCTGCAAACCCACAGCTTGCAGCAGCAGTAAGAGCCCCTTCACTGCCTGCCCTCCCCCAGGCTGCACGAGCCTACTACTCAGCCTCTGCCCATTACAGCACACAAGAAGCCAGAGCTCCAGCTCATTTCTGGAGACTGTTGGAGCCTGCTGGGCTCCATCCTGCCCAGACAAGGGTGCCACCAAGGAGGATGGGAGGTACCTGCACTTGCCTATCTTGGGGATGTTGAACTCATCTCAACCTGAGATCAGTAGGAGCTGCTTGTGTTCAAGTACCTGATTCTTGCTCTGGTTGGTAGCAATACCAGTGCTTGCTGCAACACACCTGTTATTTTAAGACAGAATTCCGAAGTACCTGCTCCAAGAAGTTTGGCCCTAGACAGAGAGCTTTGATTGTGCTGCTGTAGCTCTGATACCAAGGCTGCCTCCACCATGCCCATGAGAGAGCTGTCTGCAGGAGTGATGAGCAGGACAATGAGGAGTCCAACTCAGCAGAGACCAGCTGTGCTAGATGGAAACCCAGCAGTCCAGAGCAGGTCCCTCGATGAGAGAAGCAGCCATCTGCAACCCTGGCAATACCCTCATGAGTCTGCAGCAGAGCCCAGGTCACACAACGGGTTTTGGAGGCAACAACCACCCACGTCCACAAATCTCCAGTGTTACTACCTGCATCCCCTCCATGCTGTCTTCACTCAATCCAGAGCTATTTGTTTATCATTCTCTGCCCCAACAAGTATCATTCATTTTCCCATACTGCATCTGCTCTCTCAGAGAATTGGGCAGGATCTGACCAGCACAGAGACTTGCTCAGCTTGCCTACGTCTGGCGGACACCTCACTGCCTGTGTGGGGATGAAGATCTTCTTGATTCACTGGAGGCAGGCATACCTGGTCCCTGCACTCCCTTGCAGTGCTCCTCTTTGGGAAAGCCTCAGCACCGAAGATGCCCCAAGCCTTTCTAGGATAGCAACAGACCCACAGCTGGAGTTCAACATGTAGCTAAGATCCTGGCCTGTTCCAAAGGCATAGGCATATGCCTTCGCCTGCTAAGCCCTGTGGCTTTTCCAGCTCTCCTCTGACAAGCTCAGTCCATCTCCCAGGAACTCAGCATGAGCTGCCAGACCCTTGGGCTCCCTTAAAGACCTGTCCTGCACAAGCACCTGCCTTCTGCTTTCCACTGACTCATTCCCCTGTGATTCACCCCCTCCTGACTAACCCATCTCTGCCACAGCCCCATGCACAAAGGGAGTGTGTGTGTGTGCAAAATGGGTAATTTTGGACACACACACACAGACTCTGCAAGGCAGCAAACTGGCCAGAACCCTCGCCCCCACAGCACCCAAGAGGAGCAGAGGTGACACCACTGGCTCAAGTCCATTGTGGGGAGAAGGGGCAGAGGCAGGCTGGGAGTGCTGCCAAGATAAGGAGCAATGCTAGGGGAGGGCTTCCTCCAGGCTCCAAGGCTGCCTTCCAGGCAAACCCATTCCTTTTATCAGCCCAACCCTGCTGGCTGTGGGAGGGTTACCCAGCACTGCCCCAGCTCAGATCCACAGGCAAGATGTCTGCCAGCTAAACTGCCTTTGGGTACAGCCAAACATGCTCCTCCAGGCTGTGCCTCTTCCTGGTTTTACTCTCCAAAGTGGACAGATTCCTGGGAGACATAAAATTATTTCTTCTAAGCATGGCTACAGTCAGCTGGCATCAGCTAATGATGTTGTGCATGCAGGGCCCACAGGCTTGGCCAGTTCCTGAGTGTGGACAGTGCAAGTCACACACATGGTCTGTGTACACCCAGATCCTCTGCAGACTGATGCTCTGGCTGGCAATTCCCTAATGCTTGGAGCTGAGGCTCAAACAGGCTTTACCCCACATACTTTCCCTCCCCTCTTTTCCACATTCTGGCTTGTTCCCAAACCACACACAGTGCCTCCACCTGCTAAACCCTTCCGAGGGCTATCCAGGTAACCTCAGTCTCCCCAGATGGACCAGAGCAGACAGAGGTGACAAGAGGATGATGGCACTGTACAGTTGTGCCAAGCCCAGCGAGAGCTGTGGCACACACAGGGGCTCTGCACATCCATCTGTGTCTGAGCACAGGAGAGTGGTGGTGTGAGTACAAGATGCTGCTCCATGCAGCACACCCAGTCACAGACCTGCACCCCTGCCGGTCGGAGCTAGAGGATCTATTTCCTATTGGCTACAACAGAAAATTACTGGCATCACACATCTTCTCTCACTCTTTCCTCTCCACATCACATGGGTCTCAGTCATGCTGAGACAAGGGACTCTGGTCCCTTCCACCCAGGATCCCTTGGCCATCTGCAGCATTTTGCCTGCAGCCACACACAGGATACCTGGGGCAAGTATACTGCAAGAGAGCAAGTCAGTCAGGCATTATGTCTTCAGCAGGGTCACATGGCCCCAGCTTAGACAGAAAGCCCTGACACCCAGGAGTTAAGGCCAAAGTAAATTGGATTTTGGCCAGGGAGTGAGGGACAACACTTTGGGCTGGAATGTCACATATTAATAGGCACAAAGAATGATTTTCTGCCAAAGCTTAGGATTGTATGCCGGAACTGCTGCTTCTCCCTGGACTTCTCAATTTTTGATCCTCACTATGTATACACAGAGCCTCTTTGCTCAGGACAACAAAATACAAGTTTTTGTCCTGTGGCATCCTTATGGGCTCCTGCAGCTTCTCCTGCACAGCACCCCTCCTCTCATCAGGATGCTCCAGTACTTCAGGTCTCTTCTAGGAAAGTAGAGGGGAGATACATAGTGCTCATAGAGCCGACACCATGGCCACAGTGTCACTAAAGTCACAGCAACTGGGCAAGCTCCTGAACGAAACTCAGCAGTCACCAGCAGGACGGACCCAGCAATTTAAATGCACATGCTTAAATCAGCCTACCACCACTGAAAAGATGGGCTTGTCGACAAACTCTGGGAGCCCCTGAGAGAGCAGCAAAAAAACCTGTATGAGCTCTTGGACATGGTCAGCTCCCCGAGATAGCCCTCAAGCACAGAAGAAGCAGAAGGACTGCCCTACATCCAGTTAAACAGCTGGGGACTGATCAAATTTGAGCCAGACTGACTGAATTTCCAGCCAGACTTTCCTGCCACACCCTTCTTTGTGACTAACAGAGGGGTAACATCCCATTTGCAACACCCCTCTCCAGCTGGGATGGGAGAAGGAGCAGAGCAGAGACAGCCAAGCTGTCTTGATTCTGACATCTTACCCACACACCAAGAGGAACTCTTGCAAGTGCCTCATGTTCCCCTTCTGCAGTCCAGGTGGCTGAAAAGAGTGGCAGAGTGTTCACCTGAAAAACAGTGATTAGACTCTGCTGTCTTCAAACAGCACATTCCAGGTCAGCAACCTGGAACTACCAGCAGAAAGAAGCCCAGTTATCCATCTTTATGTTTGTTTTTGGCAAGCTTCTGCAGCACAGGTGATGCCAAAGGACAGGGTGAGAGCAAAGAATTTGGAGCAACAACAGTTGAAGGAATTCAGGTCTTCTCAAAGTCAATGATAAGCAGCAACTAGTCCATGAAGTTGATGCTTCTGCTGAAACAGTTACTGGTTAATGAGACAGATACACAGAGAATGTGTACCCCAATAACAGGCTGGCTACCAAGGTGAGTAGCATGTTTGGGTTTCTGAGAGCACCAAAACAAGCCCCCCTTCTCATGTAGGTCTGTGTTCCCACAGTCCTGGCCTTCTAGTGCTTAAAAAAGTAGAGAAGCCTCTAGGCTGCTAACTTAAGTAGTGGCTGCAGAGACTCCCTTGGGATATTAACTGGAATCAGCTTTCATTTCCCAGGCAGAGCCTAAAGAGTCCTTTGCTCCAAAAATCACATCTGAGGTTACCTGATCCAACATAAAGATCAGAAGTGGAATTACTTTAAATAAAATATCAGATGGGGGAGCACACCTGTGCCAGTGGATGGAGCTGAATGGCCGAATGCCTGATAAGCTGGTACTTAAAACTTGAAAGTTTTAAGGACTAAACCACTAAACCATGTTTTTCCATATGTCTTGGGTGTGTTGGCTGGATGGCTCATCCCATCCAAAGGTCAAGATGGAAACTACCTGTGTCCACTCTTCATCTTGCTGCAGGAGGGGAAACAGACGTTTCTGCCATGCATCTTTTCCCTAGCTCCTTTTGCTGAACCCTCTGCTGCTGTGCCCCATGGGACATTCTGAGCAGACAACATAAGGAAGAGGGGCTTGGAAACCAGCTAGAGTTGGGCTTTCCTTCTCAGCTACACATGAAAAATCCAGGTCTAGTTCAGGTGGTATGAAGCTTCCTCTTTTGTCAAGGCAAAATGTCCCTGTAGGCACCAGACACGCTCCTCTTCTGCATTTTGAAAAGATCCCCCCTTACAGGCACTGCCTTTTACCCTCTGCTGCCTTCACCAGCCCTAAGCAGACTGGAGAGGCCCATCAAAGCTCTGGGTACACCAGAGGTGCTGCTTATTCAGGTCTCATGTGTGGGACAGCTGTAAATGCAAAATAGGGGGAAGGAGGTGGAGCAAAACCAAACCTCCAAAAAATCCCAGGGAGAAGGTACCCAGCCTTGTGTTCAGACATTATTTACCCCAGCATACAGTTCCAGTTTTCACCTGGTTTTAAAACTCTCCACTAAGTTGCTCTCGCTGACTTTCACAATTTCTTTTCTCTCTGCCCCACTTCCAGTTCGGACCTCAAAGGCTGCTGCCTCCCTGCAAAAGGGTCTCCATGACCTTTGTAATTCAACACACTGGGAAAGGCTCAATCAATTCCCTCTATTCCTAGGCCAGCACAGACCTTAAAAGCCCTCTTTGTTCCTGTTACAAACCCTATCCCACAACCATGGCTTAACCCTTAGAGCACTGCCTCAAATGAAGAGAGTTTCACAGAAGCAGAGCAGTTTGCAGCATCCATGGGAAGCTGGACTCACTCTCCACTTACAAAAGAGCTGTACTGAAAATCTGCTGGTGGCTTGAAGGAAGCATCAGACACACACGACAGGATGGGAGGGATGTCTCTGGCCATGTTCATCATCATTACAAACTACTGTGCCTCATACTGCTGCAACAACACAGGCAGGTTTTGGGCTTACACTTCTTTATAGTCACCTGTTTTTGCTCTGCTTGCCCTCAGTTCAGCAGATTTATTACAAAACATGCTCCATGCATGCAAATTTGGGGTTACACAGAGGAATAGGGATGAGGAAGGAAACAGCTGGGACTGGACATCTCTATTGCCAGTCTTACAAGGACTCCTCTGCTCCTGTCCCCAGGTAGAGCCATTGCTCCATGACCAGGAGCAAATCAGAGCCAGCAAGGGATGCCAGGCTATTACTACACAGTCTGCACACTGATTCTTGCCTTGTCTGAGATAAGCTCAGACCCACATCCTGACCAGCAGCCCAAAGTCACAAGCTGGGGAAGCAGTGCTACGGCACTGTGCATAATTATACACGCTGGACATGGGAATGCAGAGGACATGGAAGGTACAGCCACGTCTCACTTCCTAGCCTGATCCCTGGCACAGGAAAAGGCAGGATGGAGCAAGGGCTGCCAAAATCGCCAGCTCTGCAGCTGGAACAGAGCTGCCCAACCACATCCTGAAATACCACTTCCATGGCAGACAGAAACAGCTTGTATCACTGCACCTCAAAATACCACCCCAGCAGACAGGATGGGGTAGGGCCACCTTGCAGTACCCTAAAATGCCATTTCCTATCAGCTGCTGTAACTTCCCCTCTACCCCTTTCTGGTCCTGCTCCACCCCCTTCCTTCTCCTCAGGCTTCAGGGAAACTGAGTCACAGCATGCTGACCCTGCCCTGAGGAAGGAGATGGGTGGGCAGCACCCAGCCCCTGGCACAGCATGGGGAGTGGAGCAAGAGTGGTACCAAGACCTCTGAGAAGCCCAGTGATGGCGAGAGATTAAAAGGTACCCACATATTCTACATCAAGCAGTTTTGAGATTAAAAGGTACCCACATATTCTACATCAAGCAGTTTTCCCAATTATCAATCTCCTCTGTTTCCACCTCTCTTAAAGCAGGAGTTGGCCCCAATCTGCTGCTGGCCATATGGACTGACCCATATGCTCTCTGCCACCAGAGGGGACCAGGACATGCAATAACTTAGCATAGCCCAGAGAAAAAAAAAAAAAAAAAAAAAAAAAAAAAAAGGAAAAAAAAAAAAAGGAGGGAAAAAAAAAAAAAAAGAAAAAGAGACCCGGATATAGCATTATAAATCAGAAGACTACCATAGATCTCAAAAGGGGGTAGGGGACTGGATGCTTCATTGAGAACAAGTCATGGCATTCTCTACCTTAATAGATTCATGTGTTTGAGTAAAGACTTGATCCTATGGTCCAGCTCTCGGAGCTGGTAGGCTTCCAAGAACTGACCTCAGGCTCTCAGTTTTTATCACACATCTACAGAAACCCTTTTGAGGACCTGCTAACCAGTAAAGCTTCCCGGGACCAGGTCTACAGCAGTGTACACCCACAGCAGAACTCTTTAAAATCCCTGACTTGTGCAGTAACAAACCACCACTCATCTATCTGCCGAGAAGACAGAGAAGTTAAAGATTTGTTCATTCAGGCTCTGGGTCAGACAAATCACAGATGTTATTAAAGTTATGGTTTCTTGAGTATGTTTCTCAAGATTGCCCAGTTCAGCTGGGACAAAGAATGGGAAAACTGAACTCGAGCTGCAAAAAATGCACAGCTATTACACACTGCTCATCTGTAAGTCTCCTGGCATCTTTTCTCAGGCTTCTGTCTTCTTGATTGCCTCGCTCCACCTTCCCGGGGACTCTCTGAAAATTGACCCTTTTACCCCTCCCTGGGGAAGTGTGTTAAGGTGGTATTTGCTGTAATTGTCATGCAAAGCATAACATTATTGCAATACACTTGCCCCAGCTCTATCTCCCAGGACAACATAATACTAGATGAAATTCATTATCTCCTATCACTTTATGGTACTATCTTTTAATTTCTCTGTTAACACACATCAGAGACATATTGAGTTTCAGGCCAGCTCACTCCAAAGGAAATTCTCTCTTGCCTTACAGGGATTTGCAAAAACAATTCCTCTTCAGTACCAAAAAAAGCCCAAACCACCATCAAAAAGTAATTAAAAAACCCCAACCCACAAACCAAAAAAAAAAAAAAAGAAGAAAACCTACACTCCAAAAATAGCCCTTGAAGGTTCACTTAAGGACAGAATTTGCCTTTTCTCTCCAGACCACCACTTTGGTCAGACTTTTCCCAGGCTCTGGAGGGCAGCATTCTCACTGCTGCTCAAACAGCTTCATCAGCAATGTATGGAGCCCTGTAGCGAGGAAGCTTTAAGGGTGAGATACCTGTTCCTTCCCAATAGTGCCCAGCACATGAACACAGGCATTTCCTGGTAAACTGTTCCTCCTTGCTTCCAGCCTCTGCTACAGGGGTGGCCTCTGATAGCAGCCTTCCTCCGGAAACATCTCTGCCTTTTGCTCAGTTACTCCAACACTGTCATATTGTAGGGAAACAGAATTAAACAGCTGAAATCTGTAATAAATCATTCCTACTGAGCTGCCAGGGAAATTGCTGCACAGAAGAAAGAGAAGAACTCTAAGTCTGTTTCCTCAACAAATCTAAGCCACAAAACAGCCTTTGGTTACAGGGAATAGGCATGGCAGCAAGAGGAGCACTTTCAGGGTGGCAGATTGATGCCACCAATTTTTCTGGTCTCTCTCTCTCTCCATATTTATTACATGGCCAGAACAGATCACTGCAAATACCTTAAGATCCCAGACTGTCAGCCTAGGAAAGAGGCTGGCAGACCAGATCTAGGTGAAAAGCTTGAGAATATTCTAGTTCCACAAAAACAACTTATATTTTTAGCTTTTGCTGCTATTAAAAGATTAATTGAAAGCAAAGCTCAGACTCCCTACTTGATGTCATAACTGCTTTATTTTGCTGGCAGCCACAGTAGAGAGGATCTTGAGAATTACTCCCTTTGTCCACTGCTGGCCCAGCTATGCTAATCTCATCAGCAATGCAAAGGCTGGTATAGAAAGGGCTGAGAGGCAGTGCTGGCCTGACAGCTCCAGCAGCGCTGACTGGCGATAAGCAAACCCTGGTACATGGCATCCAGGCATTTTCTCCAGGGCTGAGTGGGGCTAAGGGTTAGCTCTTGCAAGCCATTCTTCATGCATCTTCCAGACAACCTGTACAGCACAGCTGGACTCAGCTACCTTCTCACAATTTGGGGAATGCAGGTAGAAACACCCACAGAGTCAAAGTTTCCACTTGGTCTCGCCATTCTATCACATTTCTGCTGAAATCCTCACCACTCTTCCCACAGCAGCAGCATGCAGGTTGGTCCTGATGGCCCACAGGGCACTGTCCAATTTTTCAGAGTGACACTGCTCAGGATGGTGTCCCCACCTGATTACAAGCATGCATGTCCTGGACTTGCCTCAGGTAATGGCAAAGGCAAAGCAAAGCAGCATGTAACCCACACAGTACTTTCCCAGCTTCAACACCACAGCTCAGCCAGGAGGAAATCTCTCTTGGCTGCCTCTCCCTAAATGTTTATTCCAGCACTGCCTATCTTAACTCCTCTCCAAATTGGCAGCAGAGTATATGACCCCACTACCTTTGTGCTTTTTTGGTACTTTGTGCTTAAAACTGTGTAGCATTTACAGGTAAGACAGAAAAAGGAGGGCAGCTTACAAGGGTTGTAACTCATGGGGTCACAGTGTGCATGCGATTGAGCCTTGGGCAGTGATCCTGGCAGGCAAGGTGTTTACAAATGATAAAAAAGAAAACATGTTCTGGCCTTGAAAATGGCGATTCCCTCCCCAACGCACACATATGACCCAGAGCCTCATCTGCTGGGCTCTGCATCACTCCATGATATCCCACAGCACATCTTGGGGCCTTAGTCCAGAGGAAGATGAGAAACCACTGGCTGTGAAAGTGGGGTCAGAGAGACCTACAGTGTGTCTCAATGGACTTTTACCATGCTCTGCCACCACTTGCACCCATAATACAAAAATATAATGTAACACCACTCTCACACCAAGTGCTGAAGGTCACATATATGGAAAGCAGAGCCTGAGCTGCTGACCCAAAACTGCCCACAGCATCAGGAACCAGTGTCCCAGATTCCTCCATGGAAAGGAAGCTCCAGCCCCCAGTACAGATGCAAGCTGCTCTCCTCTGAAAGCAGAAGGAACCTGTTGGAAGTGAGAAGGAGGAAACAGACTGCTGTCTACCACAGGAGGCTTTCCCAGAGCCTCCATGTTCCAGGTTCCACCTCCTTGTTTGCTCTCCCTTGGGAACACCGGGGTCTGGAGCCCAGGGAACATTGTGCAAACAAGTCTAGACGGTTTGGGAGTTTTAAGATGACTGAAACTGGAGAACTGAAGAGGAGAAGTTGGCAGTCCATACAGATCTTACAGTAACCCTACATCACAGAAGGACACTAGGGCATACTTGAAAGGGTGAAATGGTTTTCAGGGCAGTACATGAGGCCTTCTACCCTGGAAAGGAGGGGTCACAGCTCAGGCAAGGATTATGACATTTGTGAGTACAGAGCTATTTGGGTAGCTCACAGAGATCCTTTCCCATCCATTTTTGACTGAACACCCTAGTCCCAGACAGACTGTCCATGGGCACCAGAGCAGCCTGTGCCACCCCATGGCAAGCCCACACAACCAGCCTCCATACATCTCCAAGGGCATTGTTTCCCTCTCACTTTGGGCTGGGCACAGAGCTGTGGGCAGGGTGTTGTAGCTCGCTGCCAGCAGTGACCTTTGAGAGGTGTAATGAGAGAGGTTTACAGCTCACACAGCCATCCATGTTGACATGAGCAAACTGTGCTTGCCGCCAGCAGGTCCTTTTTCCTGGCTTACATCCAGGCCTTTAGGCATATCATGGATGACAGGTCAGGTCTCAGTCACACTCACATTTTGGCCAGGCTGGAAATGGCTTCCTGATCCATTTTCCCTCTGCTAGCGAGTGCATGATTGCCCCTTCACCAACAAGAGCCAGCCCTCTTACCAGTACCTGGTAACAGGTCTACCCAAAGGCACCTTCAAAAATGTTTAACTTCTATTTTGCCTGCCCCAGAGGATGGTCTCAGACCATATCAGAGGGGTCACAAGAGTGTCTGCTCTCCCTGAGTACAGATACCCTGGAGCAAGGCAAACTGGCTGTGCAAGGTGGACAGAACAGCAGAGCACAGGGCCAGGCATCCTGGGGAGGTGCAGTCATGGCTGGAGCCACTTATGTTGATTAACTGAGGATAAGCAAGGGCAGCAAAATGACTCGCTTTCTTCCATGGTACAGTGAGAGGGATCAAGAGACTGGTTTGTTCCTGGCTGGGCCAGCTCTGCAGCTCAGGGCTTCAAAACGAACAGGTCTGTAAGTGGGAGCTGCCTCCCACACACCAGCAAGGGGTGAAAGAGGGGAGAAGATGGACAAAACACCCCTGATCACTCACCCTGAGGCTGCTGCCAGAGGAGAACAGCTCCAGATGCCAGATTGTCAGGAAGGAGTCCAGGGGTGCCAGGTGCATGGCACAGCTGGGACTGGGCTGCACTGAGGGCTGTGGCACCTTTCACATTTGCCTGATTACTTTTCTGCCTAGTCAGTGACACTGCCAGCGGCAAGTTACCATAGCAATACCCTCCAGCATGCTCCCCTGTCTCTGCTCCCCCTTGCTTGTCCTCTCCCTGCTGCCCCACACATGAAACACCCAAAAGCCTCAACATACTCCTAAAAGGCAGCACCTTCACCAAGGAAGGAAACGGGGTGGACATGGAAGCCCACTCCCACAAGCCCTCATCCCTGCCCACCTCAGGGGCCAGGACCCTACTCCGGAACCAGGCACATTGCACCCCACCTTGTCTAGTCTCAAGACAAGACACAGGAGAGCCACGCTGACAAATTTGGGTAATAGAGACCTTTTTAACTGCATCTCCTTCGTGCTGTAGCAGGCAGGGGTGCTTCAACATCCTCACTTGTCCCACAGGGCTTGCTCCATGGGTGTGACATGCAGCCCCACTCCAGTCCAGCCCAACATAGCTGCCTGCACCAGGAGCAATTTCTACATTGCAGTAGCACCAGATCTGATGGGAATGGGGGTCTCAGACTCTTCTTGCTACATCCTGGCAGGTATCTCCTAAGCCTCTGCTCTCCAGTTCCAGACAGTTTCCACTTCAGGGAGGTCTGTACTGCTGCACCAAACCTCACTGTAGCTTGAATTGGACATGGGATCCTGCTTTGTTTCTTGCCTTAAAAACTCTCCCCTACCATTGATACGTGCCACTAAACAGTTACCCAGCCTGGGTGGTAAGCAGAGCTCTTCTCCCTTTCACCTCTCTCACACAGGCACAAGACACAAGACAAAGGACCCTCTTGAACCACACTCAGGAGTGATATCTGCCAATATCTTTCATCATGTAAATTCAACAACTTAGCAGACAAGCAAAAAAAAAAACCCCAAACTTCTAAAAGCTCTGCTTCTCTCTGTGTTCTGCCCTTTCCCACAACCAGTTACATCACTTGAAGGTTATAGCAGAAGCTAGCAAAGCCTCGGTCCTGATCCAGGATGAGTCATGGAGCTCCGGAGGCCGTGCAACTTCCTTCTGATACCATCAACCATGCCTTACACAGCTAAAAATAAAGATGGGCCAAAACTGCAGAGCCACCTCTTGCCTCAACATGAAACTCAGCATTGCTCAGCACTGCTGAAAAATTACCTGAGCAGGTAGAAACCAAAAAGTGCAGGGAAGCCAAAAGTCTTGGGTGTACCAAGAAGGGAGAGGGCAGGAGGCCCCACCCTGTGCCACGCTGGAGCATGGTGGTGGCAGATGGCAAGCAGCCATCCAACCATACAGATATGGCCAGAACCAGGATCTCATCTCACTCAGCTGTGGGCTTTGTGGAGTATTTCCACACCTAGAGGTTGTGTGGAAGACTGTTTTCAGCAATGCATGTTCCCATCTGAGACAACAGGAATCAACTGCTGCAAACAAGAAGGAGGCGCATTTCTGGCAGGAAAAAAAAAGGGAAGCTGCAGCCTGCTTCCCACCAGCAACACGTGGGCATCTGCAAAGCAAGGTTCAAAGCTAAAGGTTAGAAAAAGGAGTCACAGATACAGCTGATATGGGTTAGATGTTGAGGTAAGTGAGGAATTCAAAGTTTTTCCTTAATCCCTGGGACACTGTGCACAAACAAAACCTTCACACATGGGGATACAGGATTCTCACACAGATCTTAGCAGGAAGCCGTAGGATTGCACACAAATAGGAGCTCAGAGGGACACCAGCAATGTTCAGAAACCTAAAATAGCCTCAGCAGATGATCCTCTGCTCCATTCTTGGGAGCAGCAAGAACTGAACAAGGATCCAGCTGTCTCAACACTCCCATGAACAGGATCTTTGAATGCCCAACCTATTTGCAACAGAGATGGTAGGGCAAATAGGGGATTCCTTGCATAACTCCAGTGCCAATATCCACAAGGAACCCAGAGCTCCAGTTCTGAAGGAGGAAGCAGCATTTTCTTGTGGTTTTCAGTGGAAAGATGATCTAGGCTACATCAGCTGGTCAGACTCTGGGGCAAGGGCAGCCTACACACACCAAGAGAAGGCTGGAGGACATTCGGCTGTCTGCTTTCTGTTGAAGACAAAAACTCCGCTTTGCCCAGTAGTTATGTTTCCCAGCACAGGGCTCATCCCATTCCCAAGAGAGGCACTGCAATTCTGTACACAGGTCTGCAAGTTATATCAGTTTCCAGACCACCACCAGCTGCACTAAATGGAACCAAAATTGCTAATTCAGTCCAAATATAAACTCACTGATGTCACCTGGGTAAGGTGATATATGAACCAGAGAACAGGTTCATGTCAAGCAACAGGAAAAGCTGCTGCTTTACACATAAATGGGAGACTTGCTGTCCATGAAGATATTAAGCTAAAGGGTTATCAAGGAGGGGTGGGAGAAAAGTGGATCCAATACTATGCCAGAGGGGTGTGAGGCACTGGCAGAGGTGGCTCAGAGAAGCTGTGGATGTCCCATTCCTGGCAGTGTTCAAGGACAGGTTGGATGGGGCCCTGAGCAACCTGGTCTAGTGTGTGGCTCCCCTTGCCCATGACAGGAGGGTTGAAATGTGATCATTATGGTCCCTTCCAAACCAAGCCTTTCTATGATTCTATGGTGTGCCCTGTGTTGAAATGGCCTTTGCCAAAAGGCAGGGGAACCCTAAGAGGATGCTGTGAACGGGGATCTACAAGCAGCTCCAGCAGAACTGAGAGCAAACCCTTTCTCTAGTTTTTGCCATCTCTCATCACTAAAAGAGATATAAAATCCCACCATGGAACAGGTATTAGTGAATGCCACAGCCCAGCTGGATAAAGGGGCCACTCTGCTCTCAATGCATTGTGTGATTAGTAATCTGCAGCACAGGGCACTAGCATGAGCAAAGGACTTCTTCTTTCCTTCCTTTCACCTTCACAGGTAAATCTATCCCTGCCTCACCCACTGTGGGTACCACTTCAGCATCAGGATGAGGATGAGATGGCCTGAAGCCCAGTTTCCAACTGCCTCTGGATTGCTCCCAGCTTCCCTGGCAGACACTTCAGAGGAAGAGCTGCAGAGCCTGGGCAGCTATGCATCCTAAACTGTGTCTTCCCCATATAATCTCTCCTGGCCGAATCACACCTGAGCTCTGGGGTGAGAGAAGGGTTCATCTTGCCTTGCCATAGGCACAGTCCTGATGAGGGCTCCCTTTCAGGTGAGAACACACCATGCAGGTGGGCCAAGCACTGCTGGATTCTAGGCAGGCACACAAGCATCCATGGACAGGAAGAGCAGGAAGCCCACAGCCATCTCAGGCTGCTCCAGGCTGGTTGCCACAGAGCAGATAGTATTTCTTGCCAGTGGCAATACAAAAACTGCTGGTTCTCCTGAAATACTTCCTCTGAGCCTCACACACCAAAGCCACAAAAGCTACAAAATTCTGGGAAAATGCAGGAAAAATCCAAATGCTGCTAATGGAGAACATGATTATATCTGCCACAAGCTCTGGGTAAAGTCTCAACTGGGTTCAGGTGAAGGACAGCAGGGGCCTGCAGCTGGGAAATGCTCCCAATTCAATCCTGCTGGCATGCAGAAGGATGAGTGTGGCAAACAGCACAGACTGCAAGTTCCCAAGAACACATCACCCTTGAGCTCTTGAAAACTGTGTGCAGGGTTCAAAAGTCTTAGCAGCACTGGTTCCACACATCCAGGTTCCCTTTGCCATGCTGACAGCCAGGTGGGATGCAGGAGCACCCAAAACACCTTGGTTGTGGGAGAACCTCACTTGGTGGTATCTACTTTACAGAGCTATCCCTGTGATTAAAGGGGAGAAGAGCAGAAGCACTCCCTGTTTCTTCACACAGCCCTGATGAGGCAAGGGAAATCAGAGATGTTTGAATGTTGCTAACCTCGGTGTAGGGCTGAAGCAGACAGAGAAAGCAGCTCTCAGCTGTCAGCCCTCACATCAGGCCTTGAGGTTGCTTGTTCTGGCTGTCTTGGGTCACCTGGAAAGACAAGTCCATATGCACAGGTTCAGTTGGAATACTGGGTGGGCAGTAACTGCTCATCCAAGCCAAGTGAGTTAGTGGCCTGTGCACAGAAGTGAAAGACCCCAAGCACCCCACCAGCTCAAAGATCCCACCACATCTTTTACCAGTGCTGAAGCTGCCCCTCAAGCTGCAGCCCTGACTCCCTCCTGGCTTCCAGCTATGCCCAGTTCCTGCATGACTCCAGGTGGGTGCACAGTTGGCTCTCCAGAGAGAGCTGCTAAGGCCACATCCGCAATATCCCTGCCCAGATTTCAGTGGGAAATAAAGGCCTTTCTGTGCCTTTGGCTTTGTTCTTGTCCACCCACACAGCTGTAGGTTTCTCCACCACACAGGCTCTGCTGTACTCGAGTGGGTGAGCTGGCATATGGTTTATCTGCAAGAACAGGCGCTGGCTGTGGTCCTCACAGGTCACCTGCTAAGCCACCCCATGGAGACACAGAGCCAGGGCAGGGAGGGACAAACTCCACTGCTGGAGAGACACCCCTCCCAACAACCCAAACAGACCAAGACAAATCCAACACCGCAGCGTTTCCCAGGCTACAGGGAAGGGAGAAAATGACAACTGCTTAATAGAAATCTCCGAGAAGCCTGCCAACACCATCACAAAGATGTTGTTTAAGTCTCCTCCCTAGGCTCCCAGTGCTTTAATTGCAGACCACTTGAGATCACACTTTGTGTGGGCTAGGTCCTCGTGCAGAGCAGGTCCTGAAAACCAGGTTGGTATCACACTCCCTAGGATCAGGTCTGTCCTTCAGACAGACTGCAGGCATGATGGGCAAAAGCTGCTGTGAGGCAGCCCCTGCTCCCCAGCTTGACCATCCACACAGGCAACCACCCTGCAGCACCAGCAGAGCACAGCCCAGCTGTGACCAGAGCTGCCAGGTCGAGGAGCAGAGCACTGCAGGCAGACAGGCTGCCAGTGCCCCAGAAACACAGCCTTCCCACCATGGTGCAGGGAGGCACGACCACATCACCCTACTGGGGCTTCAGCCCTTAAGGCTGTCCTGAGGGCACTCAGAAAGTTTGTGCTTAATGACACCTGCACTGGCAGTCCAGGAGAAGGCCCACCTGGAAATGGTACCAGCTAGGCACAAGGGCTATTGGTTTGGAGAGCTTATAAGCAGAACAAGCCTCAGTAGTATGTAGATGTAAATATACATATATAGAAAACCCTTGCCCAAGTCCCTCCTCTAGCACACTGTCTTTCAGAGAAGGCTCAAAAGGCGTTAAGCCTGAGCAGTGACAAGAATTGCTTTGGACACGGCTGAAGTACTGCCACCCACATACTGCAGCAGCACAGGAAGCAATGGCAATGTATCTAACAGGGATGGGTTGAAAACACTACCCAGGAAGAATGCAATTACCCCAAATGGACAGAGGCCAGGAGATCTGGATTACCACCTCAGCTCTTGCATAGAGGTCTTTGCATCTTTGTTCACATCTAACAACAAGAATCTCAGCGTTGACATCACCCCTGGCCCGGGACATGGATTTGTTACTAAAAAGCACTTCCAGCTGAATCACTAACTTCCCATTTTGCAGCACACAGGACTCCTTTGAAGGTTTCCCATCCAAGTATTGTTCTACCATCATGTTGCTTAGCTGGGGGATTGTCCAGGCCACAGGCAAGTATGACTGCAACTGCACCGGCCAGTCCTGAAAAGGCTCTCTGAAATGCAGAGCATGTGAGCCCAGCTGCTCTTCATTCAGAATTCACAACCGGCTGAAGATGCAGATGGAAACAGGGGAAAAACATGTTAATTGGCAGCTGGGTGTCCACTGGCCAAGCAAGGGAGACTATGAAAGAGAGGGGCAAAGCCAAAGGGAGGATAAACAGAGACACTTCCTTGTCAAAGAAAATAATTTCTTAAGCAGGCCTCAAACTTTGTGAATCCAAGTCCTCTGGAGGTTATATTCACCTGGCTCAATTGATCACAAGCAAAAGTAATATGAAATAGCAAAGGAACTGAGCTGGTCAGAAAATACGCTTCAGGGAGCAGAGGTGCCAGGCGCTGCAGACAGAAGGAAGGATCAGAAACATGGCAACATGGCATTACGAGGACAGAGACCCACACAGTTCCCTGGAAGAAGGTGGTCCCTGGGAATTATGCGACGTGGAGAGAAATCAGGCAAAAGCCTCTCAGAGAAGACTCTCATGAAGTAACCTGCAACAATCTCACTAAGTAACTTGCAACAAGCCATCTGCCAGCATACAAATATTTCCTTTCAGGATTTCTCCCATGCTGCCCTTCACATCTGTCCTGTTTCAAACCTGACTCATTAATTCCTCCAGCTACCAAAGCCTCTGATAATTTGATTACAGCTCCATTGACAGTGTGCTGAGGACACCACTTTTTTTAACCATATGGCTTCACTTTCTCCTTTCTTGTCTGTGGTCACATACCCACCAACAACTAGTTTTCTTATTCTGCATCAGGAAGTGTCCTGGCCCCCAGGCATGGTGCATTTCCACACAGCACACGATGGTGCCAACCAGATCTAACAGAGGACAAACATGGGCAGGCCCAGAACAGTAAGAACATGTAAAGCACTTGGGAAGAGCCAAGAGTCTTTGACTTTGAAGACTCAATCAATAATCATCCCCTTCAATCACCCTCAGACTCAAAGAGCAAAGTTTTGGTATCTCTGGCCTCTGGTACTCAGCGCAGTCATGCAGAAATGTGCCAGGGCAAGCAGCCTGTAGCAGACAGCAAGGAGGAAGACCAGGGGCAAAGATGTGCTTCTCTGCCCTCACAGGTCCCTTGAACGTAGGGAGGGAACTTCCTCCTCCTGCTGCATGCTCAGAGAGAAAAGAGAGCTGACGGCAGAGAGGCTGAGAAAGCTCAGCACCAGCCAAGGTGGGGAGGGGGTGTAGGGGCTGTGGCCTTCATCTGATTTGGAGTGAAAGAGCCGCCCTAAAATTTAAATTATCTATAACTCCCTAAAGGCTACTTCTGGAGAGGGCAGAGATGAAAAATAGAGCACAAAGACCTGCTCTGCACAACTTGCTGCAAAAGCAGGGAAGCAAGAGAGCTCCTCAGCAAGCTGTGCCTCTAAAGAGCAGAGTTCCCACAGTACAGTGACCCCACCAGCTTTCCTTCTTTGAGTGGGTAAGAAACCTCTCACAAGGGGAACAGAAACAAGGCAGGCAAGTGGCACAGCTGAAACAGCCACAGCACTGCTCCAACTGTGGCTGGACCTTGGTCCACAAGCCCCGCTCACCAAGGGCCACAGCTGTACAGCTGTGGTGACAGCAGGATTCTGCTGTCCTGACCACTCCAGGCTCCATGGGAAGGGACATGTCCAGGCCCCACTGGAGTGAGAAGCAATCCAGTGTTATGGGTAAATGTTATGGGAGGAGGGGCTGGAGGTCAGGCGAGGCCAAGTGTTGACTCCCGGGCAACAAACACTGTGGCAGCAGCGTCCCTCGGAACCAGCCCCGTCCGAATCCCCCAGCCCTGCCAACTCCCACCAGTGCCCTGCCCTAGCATAGGGATTGCATGCTGTGACACGCACAGTCCCCATCAACGCCCTGCCACTCACTCACGCCGAGACCCGAACCACGGGAATTGCTGCTGTGAAACAAGGCGGTGACCAGGCTTTACAGGATGACTTCATTCTCCTGGTCCTCAATCTAAAGCCCAGCCCTGCCAAAAGTAACTCTAGCACTATCACATTGGGAGGTTTCTTCTCTGTCACCTGCTGGACCTTTTGCACCTCCTCGTGCTACCAAGCTTGCCAAGACACTGCTGTGTGTCAAGGGTTCAAGCCTGCTACACTCTCCACAATTTTCCAGCTTTCCCTCTTTGATGTCAACAGGGAGAGGGCAGGTCTGTAAGCAGATCACTGGTTGTCTGATGTTTTCAAAAAGGCAATGAGTGGAAATTACTTTTTAAATTTAAATTTAGAGCACAACATTCCTCTACCATACATTTTCCACAGCAGCTGCAAATTCCACACTCCCCCTTCCAAAGAAAAATAATAAAAGGAGTGTGGAAGCCCCGGAGGTGTGTGCCCCTCGCACTGATGGGTTCACGGGTGGGTTGTGAGCAAGCCCACCTCCCCAGAACCCACCACGCAGCCATTCCCTCTGACTTCCCGAAGAGGCCACCTTTCCAAACACTACACCCGGGCTGCCGAGCGCACGCCGCCTGCGCGATTTCTGTATAAAACCCGCAAAACGCTTGAAAACTTCGCTAGGTTGGCAGCTGCTGATTTCGGGTGACTGCCCCCGACGGGCCCTTCCGCCCGCGGCTGGCTGTCACCAGAGGGCGGCGGATGCCGGGGTTCACATCCGCCCCGGCGCCCACCCCGCAGCCCCGCGCCGGGGCCTGGGAAGGGACCCCCGGGGCAGGTGCCGCCCGAAGCGCGACTCCCGCGCCCCCGGGGTACCCGGCCCCACCGCCGCGGGCCCTTCCGGGGACAATCCACCACGTCCCAGCTGGCCTGGAGCTGATGCCCGCGGGAGGAAGAAAAAGAAGAAGAGGAGGAGGAGGCCCCACCGTGCGGGCAGAGCTGCAGACAGGCTGTCCCTGCCCATGTCACAGCGCAGAGGACGTGGCCCTGGTGGGCGAGACCACGGGCAGCGTAGCCTCCCTAAGCTGCCGCGGAATTGGGAGCCAGGATCGGGGACAACCCGCAGCAAACCCTGCAGCCCGTTTCGGTCCCTCCCGTCTGCCCCCACACTTGCCTCTGCCAGACACAGCCCTCCTGAAGCCTCAGTTCCCCCAGGCACTCCCCCCCACCCCCCCGCCCCAAAGTCGCTCTGCGGTCACACCTCTGCCTGCCCTCCCCCGCCCCGGCACCTCCTGCTCCAGCCTCCGCCGGTGCCAGGCCCCTTGCCGGCCCAAGTGCCCCGGCTACAGCTCCCCACCTCGGTCACAGTGCCTCAAACTCACAGACCCCCATCCCGGTCATGACGTCCCCAGCTCAGAGACCCCCATCTCGGTCACGGTCCCCCATCCCCGTTCATAGTCCCCCATTCCGTTTACGGCCTCCCCCATACTACCCGATCACGGCCCCTCCTGGTCGCGCCTCCCCCAGCTCCCGCTAGCCCCTGCGGTCTGGGCCCCCGGTCCCAACGGCCCTCCCGAACCTTCTGGAACCGGGGGATGGCAGCGGAGATGGGGCGCACGAACCCCCTCGCACGCCGAACAGGCGTCCCGTCCCCGCCGGAGCCCAGTCGTGCCCCGCGCCCCCCGGCCCTGCCCGTCGCGGCCCCGCCGGACCCACCAGCGCCCCCTCCGCCGCTGCCGCCGCGGCCCCGACTGTGCGCGGCTCCTCCGCTCCTTCCGGGTGTCGCTGGGGACACGCCCCCCGCGCCCGCCTCCCGCGCGCTGATTGGTGTTCTGGGCGGGGCAGGGCGCGGGGCGGGGCGAGCTGCGGGGCCGCGCGGCCAATGGGAGATGAAGCACCTCGCCGAGACCCCGCCTATAGCCCGCCCCCTCCACGTGCGGGAGTGTGATGACAGCGGGGAAGGGGTGGGCCCAGGAGGGGTGGTGTCTCATTGGCCGGCAGCGGCGGCGTGGGCGGGGCCTGTGTCGGCGCGGGGCGGGACTGCCGCCCCTGACTCTGTGCGCTGAGGGGAGACGCCCGGCCCGCGGCGGGGCTGGGACTGCATGTCCCTCTCACGGGCACGGCCCCACGGGCACGGCATGGCCCACCTACGGCCCCACCGGCACGACACGGCATGTTGCACCTAGGGCCACGGTCCCACGGGCACGGCATGGCCCACCCACGGCCCCACGGGCACGGCACGACATGTCCCGCCCATGGCCACGGCCCCACGAGAACGGTGGGTCCCACCCCATGGGCACGACATGTCCCACCCCACGGGCAGCCTCTCATCCTGAACGCGTCCCACCCGCACAGACACCCACGAGCACAGCATGTCCCAATCCCAGAGTCGCCCTTCGCCCAGCCCCATGCGTGCGACGTGTGCCAGCCCCAGAGACCGCCCTCCCTGCACCCATGAGTATGGCCTCCCCTCGGTGAGACCCCTGCCGTGTCCCTTGCCTCATGTCCCGAGTGGGGTCACCCTGGTGTTCCCCACTCCCCAGGTGGTGCCAGTGCCCCGCAGGCCGGGTCTGCCATCCACCCATACTGCCAGGCTGGGAACTAGTGGTACCGGCCTGCGCCAGAGCCCAGGGTGGATGCCGGACCCGAGGGGGCAGCTGCCCCCCGGGATACAGCTGCTCAGACATATCAAAACACCCAGCAGCTGTGGGGCTCCTGGGCACTGCCACCCGACTGTGGGGATGCCGGCAGGACCCACTGCCTCAAGGGGAAGCAGCCCACAGCTCACCAGCCTGACCATGGGCCCTTCAGGTCAGGGAAGAGATGCCTTGACTTCATCAATTTTGGTTGAAGTTTGGTAAAAATCAGTCCCCCCAACAGACTCACCTCTCTCCTCAGAGAACTGTAGCTGCAACATCATTCTAAAAATAGTGGGGACCACTATCGTCAAATGATAAATATAACCAAGATCTCATCTTCTGACAGTGTTAGTGTGAACCTGGAGTGAACTGGCTGCCGAGTCCCAACGCTCCCCTCGCCTTGCTGCTGATCCTATAGCATTATTTTCGGAAGTGCTGTCATGGATAAAGCTGTGCTGGTGCTGTCTGGGAATAGCCGTGAGCAGGACAGCCGTGCCCTGCACGTGCCTCTGTGCAGGGAGAAACGGCAGCTCAGTGTCCTATGGACAGCTATGTGGCCATGGAGCAGCTGCCAACACAGGACCTCATCTCCTCCTGGGGTCTCAGATTGCTGCTCTCGGAGATTTCTTGCTAAGTAACCCCTGGCTGTCCCCAAATTCAGCTTGTGAGCCACTAAAGGGTATTTAATGTATGGAACATTTTAATTTCTGAGTGTAATGACAGGAACATATGATTCTCTGGTGCTCCTGGTGACTTAGGAGCTGCTGCCTCAAACTTCAAGTGTGCAGGTGCTGGTGTCAGGAAAAGCTTAGGAAGCTCAGTTCCCCCACGTGCCTACTTGTCTTTCACAGTGCAGGTTTCCTACAGACTTCTAGGGCAAAATTTATCTTTTCTGCCTTTTGACCCTGCATGTCATCTCTGCTGAGCTCTCAAGAAGCTCTGGAGTCCAACCAGCAAGGCAGCAGAGGCCATGGAAAACAGGGATGGGCTGAAAAAGGCTCAGTCCCCATCACACTGCTGCTTCCACAGGCTGTTTTCCAGTGTGAGCTGGCTGAAATGAGCTCACAGTTAAAAAATGGTTAACGAATCTTTATTGGCCTGAACAGGAACTCAACTGGAACAACTTCAGTCAAAGCTGAACCCACTATGGAGCTGAATCAAAAAAATTTGCTGGTTCAGCTCCCTGGCTGGGGGGAAATATGGACTCCTTTGTCCTTGACAAGAATAATACATTTCTGTTTATTGTGTGGGCAGTGAAGGATAAATAATATCCCAAGTTATTTACCTCCTCCTTTTGAGTGCTGAGGGTTTGTGAGCGATGTCCCTGCTGAGCACACCGTCCCTTAGCAACCTCCCCTGATTTTTGAAACATGTTCTCGCTCCAGAAGCAGGATTAAGGAGCAGGACATAAAAGCCCCTTTTAGCAGTCTGATGGGGTGAGGCTGCTCCCATTACTCTTTCCATGGGGCAGAACCTCAACCCTGGCCATTGGCTGGGCACAGTAACACAAGCTATGGTGGTTTGGAGAGCGTCTGGAAAAACTTCCAGACGTTTGGGAGGGTTGAGGATGGGGCAGACTTACTGCACAAGCTATGCTACTTCTTTGCAGAGAGGCCCACTCTAGGCCTTGCCAGGAGTAGGCTTCATCAATTCCTTACACACCCTGGGGGCTTGGAAAGGGCTTTACAAGGGTTGGTGAAGGCAAACTAGGGGTTTAAGCACATTAGGCATGGCTCTGCACCACAGCTGGCCACTTTCCAGAGACTCGCCTGCCAGGAGGGCCGGGAGAAGGGTGTTTTCCCAGGAAGATGAGGTGTTCCAAGCAGCACATGTTGGAATGACGTCTTTCCGTCTTGAGCCCTTCTGCCTGCAGGGCTTCCCTTTGAAGGGTGTCCTGGTGAGGTGACTGAGTGGTGGTGAGTTCATCCCTGGGTTACCTCCTTCCTGGAGCTGCCAGTGCTGCCCCAACCTGCCAGCAGCGGGCTGGGGCTGTTCAGCCTGTTTGCCAGGCTGGCTGCTCCCACCGGAAAGGCTGTCATGTGCCAAGCTCCAGGATGCTAAGGAGCTGACACAAGCAAGGCTCTTGCCCCACTTTTAATTTAATTTAATGGTTTTCATCACGGAAGAGTGACATCCCCATGCACACACTCGTTTTGTTTGTGTGAGGAGATTTTGCAATCACAAAAGCACCTTTGAGAAGTACATGGATCATCTCCCATTGCTGATGGGGCAGGATGGCCTCTACAGATGCTACCTCTGCATCACCTGTATGCTCCCCATGACAGCAGGCTGTGCCATACTATGCACATCTGATCCAAGTCCATAGGTAGGTAAAGCAATAAAGGACCCATGTGCAGAAGCGAGCCTGGAAAGACCTGGGGTCCTGCCAGGGAGAGATTGTAGGGAATTTTAAAAGGACCTTGGAGGAAGCTGGTGGAAATCAGCTGTCACGTTGCTTTGGGGCCCTAGCAAGTGGTGCCAGGTTGGGTAGGGTGTGGAGCAGTGGCAGGGCTGGACCAGGCACTGTGTGGTGACTCATTGCCTCATCCCAGCTGTCAGAAGAGCTGGAGGAAGCTGAAAGGACAGGTACTAGAGGAGCATTGGGTGTCACTTCCATTCTTAATGGTGTGCTTCCACAAAAACCTTGTTTTTTTGTATCTCTCACAAGCCCAGTCCTAGGTGTGCAGCACAGACTGTATCTCCTACAGCGGCTGCCTCCAGGGCGGTTTCATGCTTCTTATCCTTCCTGTATTTTGAGCTAGAGGAGAAAAAGGCCAAAGCCTGTCCCTCTTTCCCTGAGACTGTCACAAGGAGAGGATGCACTGTAGTACCTCATGGTCCTGTGTTGGAGCCAGGGAGTGTTCCTGAGGGAGTGTGAACCAATGCTGCAGGACCTTTCCCCCACCAGAACCTGTTTCCATGACGTGCTTGGTTTACCTGTTTGACCGAAATGGCTGTAAAACGGAAGATAGAAATCAAACTTGGAGAGTTTCCTGCTGGAGGAGTGCTACTGCTCTCAGGGGTAGAGGTGGCATTCTCTTTTGGCACTGTGGTACAGCTCCAAGCAGAGCTTGGGATCTCAACAAAGATATAGTCACTGTGGTACACTGACTGAGTCCCAGTGCCCACCAAAGCCTCATCCCAAACTGGGTGTGTCTGACAGAATTCAGAGTCCTGATGGGAAAGGGAGAACAATGGATTTGGGATCACTTTAACAAGCACTGGGTGGTAGGGCCAGGCAGGGCTACTCTTTTCCTCCCATACCCACACAACCCTCATAGTTCCAGTGTTGCCTCTCCCATCAGCTGTCTGCCAGCACCTTTGTAGAAGAGGGCATTATGATCCCCAAGGGACCATGGTGGGCCTTAGAGACCAAGGAACAAAGGATGGATGATCTGGAGCCTGATGCAGGTCATTAACCCAGCGCTACAGCCACCAGACTTCCCTGTTGCTTTGTATCTGAGACACACATGGGATGTCCCAGAACTAAACAGGGGTCTTGGCTCTGTGCAAAACTCAAGTGATCCATCCTGGAGCTGCTGGGAGACTGTTCTGAGGGATGAGGGCTGTTTGCTACAGCTTGGCAGGATGAGGATGCTCAGTAAGAAGAATTACTGTGCAGCCCAGGCCAGGGATCTCCAGACCTGGGCATATGAAGTACAAAACCATAGCGAATATGATGTTGTGTTGGTTACACCCTACTCTGAGGAGGAGGTCAGACTGGGGATGTCCCTGCCTGTCCCTGCCACTCTATATCCAGGGCTAGAACAACACCTAGGGACAGCATGTGCCTGTTCAGCACCAGGGAAATAATCCCTGCTCTGTTTTCACTGTTGGAAATGTAGAGCTCCATCTGCTGCCACTTTACTCCTCGAGGTCACCCATTGTCCTGGATAGTTCGTCTTCACGTAAACGCCCTCTGCCCTAACCTGCCGCTGGGGAGATGTGGGAGGGGCTGTGGATTTAAGGCGGCATAAGGGATGTGCTCTGAAGAGAATGCCACTGATCTGGGCAGGCTCTGGGAAGAGAAGTGCCTGGCCCCAGCACTGGATGTGTGAATGGTCCCCTCCCTTGTGCCCTTTTCATGCCTAAGCCTCTTTCCCTACAGCTTCCCTGCAGAAATGTTTCCTTTCTTTCATGCCTGCCTTGAAAATAAAATAATAATAATAGAAATAAAAAACCTGAAGGAACTGATAAACTCCATTTACCCACCCAGATAATATTGGCTCCTAAGAGCTGGCCAGTGTGGGCTCTGGCAGGTCTGGTGCATGCCAGGGCTGCCCGAGCTGGGCAGTGATGTCTCAGTGTTTCTGCTGCCCCCTGACTGCCCCGTCAGCCTTCGTCGGTGCCAAGTGTGCAAACCAGGGCTGATAGAAGAAGGCAAAGGTCTCCTTGGCGTCACCTTGGTGAGGTGGCAAAGCCTAGGGCAACCCAGCAATGCCTCTCAGCACTGCAGACTGCACCAGCAGCCGAGGCTGCTTGCTCATTGCCTGCACCTACATTTAGGAATTTTGGCATTTCTCCCTGACCATGCTTGGCATTTGGGGCAGAGAGTTTCTGCTGAATTCTGTGACTCGGAGCACACACAGGAATCCTGTGCCTGACACAGTGCCAGCACCTTGGGGTGCTGCACCCTCTCTTTCAGCTCCCAGGCATTTCCCCGAGGACTTGACTGCTGGATGACAGGGCCAAGATCTGCACAAATACGGGAATTTTGATCCCTGAGGTGTGTGTGAGGATAACTTCATGGAGGGACAACAAAGTCCCTTGCCTGGTCAGCAGGGAGCTGCTGAGCTCTATGGGCTTCATCTGGAAACTGGGATATTCCAGGATATGTACTGAGGGTATATCCCTATTTAGGTCACTGAAAATGTGGGGTGATGGAAAATCTTTGGCGTCCATACGGAAAGGTCCCATTGCCAGGCTCGGTCAGTGGATGCTGCCTATTGGCACAAGGTGGCAGTCCAGCCCAGCTTATTTTCAGCAGCACCCTTGCAGGGGAACCTGGGCCCTGGCATGACCTGCTCTTGTCCCCCAAATCTGGGGCACGTGTCCCCCACGGGGTGCTGCCCTCACCCTGCCAGGGGTCAGAATTGCAGGAGGGACAAGTCCTGCTGCATGGGGCAGCCCTGCTCACGTGCACACGGAGGTTGCATTTTGGCTGTCCTGGCTCTGCTGTACCTTCTCTCTATGAGGGCATGTGGGGACAAGGGACATGCTGGTGGGCAACAGTCCTTCAGCTCCTGGACTAGGGAGGGCTTGGGGTGAGGCCACACCAGGTACACAGCTGCTACCAGAATCTTCTTTCTGAGGGCTTTTCTGAGCAAGAAGGAGCAATGTAAACATGGGGGAAATTAGCCAGTACAGCAAAGGGGAATGATGGCTTCTTCTCTGCCCTCATGGGAGAGTGGGGTCACCCTGGAGTTTGTGATAACCAGTCCAAGGTGAGGGTGTTACAATGCATTTAGAGTGTTCATGGACTTCTCACCCTGATGTGCCCATGCACCTCCAGTAAAGGGATGGAGAGACTTCTTACAAAGTCTGGATGCTGTGGGGACTCTATTGTTTTGCCACCAGTTCTTACCTCTATATGTGTCCACTATACTTCCATATCCTATTGCTTCCCTCTGAATATGGCAGCTTGGAGGCTTGTTTGTGCCTGAAATTCCCTGTGAATATGTTCAATGATACAGCTGTGAGGAGGCATGGCACGTTCCCATTTCTTCCCTCCATCCGTGCTTGCCCTGCAGGTGCATTTTTTTAAGAACAAGAAGAGCTGTGGAGTTCCTGACATGAGATCATGCAGGGGGTCTCCCTGATGGTGCCTGGCTCAGTTTTGGGGTTTAGCCAAAGCCATTGTTTATGCAGGCATTGCTGGACTGACTCTGTTTTGATGTGCATCCTTTCACATTTTGTTTGCTCATCTGTAACAGGGACACATGAGAATGCCATTGATGTGACAGACCTTCTTAGAGACCCATTTACATTTCCTTTGGGTTTACAGTTAAATCTCATGCCAGACTTGTTTATGCCTTGTTTTCATCATCTCAGCCTTGACTTCCTAAGGCCAAGAGCTGAGCACACCCAGCCCTTCCTGTCTTTGGAGGGCCCCACTTTCTAGGTGCTGCACCTTTATCTTAAAAAACTTTTTTTGTGATTGGAGCTGTCCCTAGCTTCTGTAGAAAACTATGGCAGAAATATACTCTTCTCTGAGCAGTTGCTGTTTCCTTCTGCGCATCTTAAGCTCATCTGCATCTACATTCGTAGAGGAAAGTGGATCAGAAGGAGCCCATAGATCTGCGGGTCAAATCTGAGTAACCTGGTCTAGTGGAAGGTGTTCCTGACCATGGTAGGGGGATTGGAACAAGATGATCCTTCAGGTCCCTTCTGACCTGATCCCTTCTGTGGTTTTATGGTCTGAAGGAAGGTCTGCCAGCATTATCAGGGTGGGCTGGACAGCACCAGCAAGCTGCTGGACTTCCAGAGTGCCTGTTAGCATCCAGAAAAATCCTGAGCAGACGACTGCTCAGTGTGCTCAGATGTGCAAACACTCCTGGCACCACAGTGGGGGCATCACTGCACCCACGGGGCAGCACATAGCAGAGAGGACAAACATCCCTGCCCCAAATCACAGCTGCTCATGGCCTGTCACCTCTGCTGCACTGGGCTGGGACCCTTCCTAAGGTTTCAGTGTGCTGCATACAGGCACAATGGGAGCTGCTGGTTCCAGCTGGTTTGCCAGACAGAGAAATACCCTCACCAGCTATTATTTCTGCTTTAGCTTTTCTCACCCAAAGGGACATTTGGGAAAAAAACTGCCCTCAAACTGGGTCTTTCCAGCTCCCAGTGCTTGGCTCTGCCCCTCAGGCCTGTCCTTCATTTCAGTGAACACAGTCAATCCCTCGCCAGGCTCTTGGGAGGATTGAGAATTAAACGATGAAAAAATCCCTGCCAGCTGCCCGTGTGGGGCTCTCGGATGAGTCTCACTGGCTCAGCGCAGGCGGGTGCACATGAAATGAGGTCACGGCCACGGGGGGGGGCAGAGCCATGGCTCCCAGCTCCAAGCACCACGGCTGCCCCTGTCCCAGGAGCACCTTCCAGGGTGCAGATCCCTGGCACTTTGCTAGAGAGGCACAAGGGGGCCCGGGGTCTGACTAAAGCCCTTGCACCCATGGGCTGTGCATTACACTGCTGGAGGATGCTGAAGCCGTGCTGGCAGTGACAGCAATGTTTAGGAAGTGATTTTGGGCTCTCTGAAGAAATTTCCAGCCTAGATGACCTATCTCCATATCTTTCACACTTATATCTGGAAAAGTAAAAAAGCCCAAGGAAAAAGCTCCCCCTAGCAGAGCTGGTTTGATTTTAGTTCAGAGAGATAAAAATCATTACATCCCATATGTGACACAGCATTGATAAAACATAGATTCACAGAATAAGCTGAGTTGGGACCCACAAGGACTGCCAAGGACCATCAAGACCAGCTCTTGTTCCTGCACAGGATATCCCTAAGAGTCACACCATGTGCCTGGGAGGATTGTCCAAGTAAACTTCTTGAACTCTGTCAGGCTTGGTGCTGTGGCCACTTCCCTAGGGAACCTGTTCCAGTGCCCAACCACCCTGTGTGTGAAGAACATTTTCCTAATATTTAACCTAAACCTTTCCTAACACAACTTAAGGCCATTCCTTTGGGTCTTGTCACTGGTCACCACAGGATGATGATCACTCAAATAACAGGTTATGTCACCTTATGCCACTAATGAGTCCTTTATGCACCATCTTCAGGCCATGGAGGCCTAAAGGCACACACACAGCATAGTTCTCATCAGCAAAGCTTTCCGGTGTGAATGCCCAAGGGCCAGGGGAGGAAGGGATCACAGCTCTCCTGTTCCAGGTACAGGTGGCTGCACTGCAGTGGGAGGCACTTGGCTACTTTTGGGGTAGCCATCCCCAGGCTGTACTCTCTAAATGTGTTCCACATGGACAAACTGTTTCCAGGAGCTGGCTTTTTGCCTCAGCAGGGCTGGCCCTTTTTCATCTCTGCTCACCCTAGCTGGAATAAACACACAGGGAGGCAGAGAGGTGCATGCAGTTCACATAAAAATGTTGCTCAGTGGCCTTGCATCCACTTTAATGCTGAATGGGTGAGGGAAGAAAAGAGGATAATGTTCATGAATTAAAGTTACAGCCCTTTTCTCCTCTGCCACTAATCCCCATTCAGATTTAATCAGACAAAGAGTCCCCTGGTCTGAGCTATTGCAGCAACAGCCCACTCCAGAGAGGCTGTGCCACAGCAGCTATTGTGCCAGCTCACAATGAAAGGACAAACGTGGCTTTGAGAGGTTGGGATCTGAAACGCAGCAGCAGGTAGAGACAACGCCAAGGGGCATTGAGAAAAATGTCAGCCAATGCCACATGGATCTGTGCCTGATAGCTGAGCTAACCAGTCAGGTTACATTTTGGGAGTGTTGCAAGGAGTGTGGAGGGATGCTGAAAACCTCCAAGATGATAGGCAGGTAGTGGAGAACAAGGAGACGTGGATGAAAAACACAGGAGGTTCATGTGGTTTCTCTTTAGGGCTGCATCAGCCAGATGGGCCCAGCATTTGGCAGGGAAAAGATCCTTTGCCACATAGTTCAGAATAACTCAGATGGGAGTTTTGAACAGACTCATTCATGTGAGGGAAGGGGGGAAGAGTAGTGGTATTCTGAAGGAAGGCTCTGCAAAACTGTGGCCAGGAGGACATGGTTTGAAGCTGACATATTGGTTATGGCCTGAAAAACTGACAGGATAATAATTCTGTACTCCACCAAGGAAGGACTTTGTGAATATGAAGAGCTCTGCTCTAGCTGGGATGAACTTGAGGCCACAGGATGTATCTGTGATGAGAAATTTGTATGACATCAAGGTTTGTTTTGGACAAAGAAATCTTGGTCTGGGACAGAAAGAAATCTTTAAGCATGATTCTTTATGAGGTGGTGCCTATATTCAGAGGTAAAGCATTAGATTAATCTCATCTGAACTTTTGCCTTCCTCTGATCTAAGGTTCCCAGGCTTCCCTAATGGTCAGTAAAAAGAGGTATTTTCAGGGCATTTAACCTAGTTTGATTATTCTTTTCAGGGTGAAAAGGACTGTTATCAAAAAGTGTTTGACTGGATTATAAAGAGGGACACAATAGGGGAGCTCAGAGACACCCAGACTGCAGACACCTGCTTTTGCTAAATCCTGACCCAGAGAGAATCTTACAGAAGCCTAGGGGCATTCCTGCTCCAAAGGACAATGAGGGAATGTGCAATAAGGACAAAAAACACTGAATCTGATGGAAAACAGGGTCTCCAGGAGAAAAGTGTGGTCAATGACCCAGAGGTGACAAATGAGAGAGGACAAAGCATCTGCTCACCCTGTAACACTGCAGCAAGACTGCAGCAGGACAAAGACAGGGCTAAAAAATGTTCTCAAAATCTTTGCCAAGGAACAGAGCAGTTCACAAAATAACATAATCAGAGAATATGCTGAGTTAGAAGGGACCCACAAGGATCATTGAGTCCAACACTTAGCCCTGCAGAGGACACCCCAGGAGTCATATCATATGCCTGAGAGCATTGTACAAAATTGTACATGTTTGCACAAACAGTGTCAGGATAAAGCCAGATCTCCTGCTTTTGCTCCATGGCCAAGGCACTGGCATATTCCATACCTGTCAAACAGCAAAAGCTGCCTGAGTGATGGTGTAAGCACTCAAAAATGTAGAAATTATGAGGCTGAGAGCATCCAAAGCTGATGGCTTTGAATAAGGTGCAAGGACGAGTTTTGAGAAACCCCTGTGGCAGAGAAGTCCTTTGTCTTCCTTTGATTCTGTGAGAGAGCTGTCAGTTCCCAGCTGTGCTGCTTGCTTGGCTTTTGGCCAAGACTCCGGAGTGTATCACAGCCCCGCTTCCCTTGCTGTTGGGAGGGGCTCCTGGTTTGGCTGATGGCCCAAAACACACCTAAAGCACTAGAAAAGTTCTGCCCTTCCTTACAGAAAAATAAGATGTGGTACAGTTGCCAGCTTCCCCATCCCCAAATTCAGATGTAATTAGTACTAAACTTAGTGCCTATGGGGTTGGCTTCAGAACATCTTGCAGTTATATGTTTTGGTCTGTGAACACTCACTCTGCCACCAATGGAATTGGTGAGGCCACAGGCAAAACTTCCACTAAATGACACCAGAATTGGTCAGTTTTCTGGTAAATCCTCAAATTAAAAGCAACCCCCAAGAAACAAACTAGGTTCAACCTATGAGGCTCCTGGATACCTCCAGCCACTCAAACCTCCAGATCTTGCAGGGAAACATACCCTTCATTGCAGCATGGTGTTGTCTTAAAGATCTTTGTACAAAAAAACAGAGCTTGGGGTGCTCAGTGGTAGAGAGACCTCTAGAGAAATTTGTCCACCTTATGGGAAGGTGTATTTAGACAGGGATGTTTTCCTTCTATATCTGTGTTGTCTCTGTAGGGTAACCTAGTGCCAGAATATCAGTGGCTTTTTTGCAGTCAGGCTTGTGATGGATGCTGTCTGCTGCCATCAGCCTGAGGAACTGGGTTTTCTCCTGTGGATGTGTCAGCCAAGGCTTGGCTTTAAGGATCTTCTGGATGCAGAATACAGCACCAGTGTCACCATATGGGAACAGGAGGTGATAGCTGGCTGGATGAGAGCTGCAGACTGGAGGGGAACTGCTGGGTATGGGAAGAGTCAGACAAAGGATAGAAGTCCTATGACAGAAAAAAATAGCTTTACCTGGCATCTTTGTGAGACAGTAGCATTTTTGTATGGCACAAATATTCCACGGTAGATAAATGGCTGGTGATTAAGGATAAAAAGGCAGGGAAAATTATGGTATCTGACTAAAATTTCCTGCATTTTGGATGCTGACTTTTCTTAGATTTGTGTAGTTGCAAGTGACCATTTTTCCAAGCAGAATTTTCTGTGTTAATGCATGTAGCTCTGAACACGAAAGCAAACAACATCTGGAAGCAAACTACTTATGATGAGTGCCATTAAGAATTTCAGTCTGGAAAACACAAAATGATCCCTAGCACATGTAAATGACTCTGCCAATCTGTTTCTTTCCTACCCACTAAGCATGACAATGACACTATGTTTCTTTCCCTGGTTGGGGGTCTTACTGCTTACCTCGGCTTTATGAGCAGGCTTGAATCAGCAGCCCCCCAATGACAGATGGCAGGAGGACTCCCACTACCACAGCCAGTACCCCAGCCACACAGGCAATACCATCCTGAAGGAAAGCCATGTAAAGTGAAGCCATTCACAGAACCACAGAATCCAGACAGCCCCACTGCTATGGGCAGGAACACCTTCCAGCAGACCAGGTTGCTCAGAGCTCTATCCAACCTAGTCTTGACACTTCCAGGGACAGGACATCTATAATTGCTCTTGGCAACCTGTGCCAGTGCCTCACCACCCTCACAGTAAAGAATTTCTTTTTAATATCTAATCCAAACCAAACCTCTTTCAGTTTGAAGGCATTCCCCTTTGTCCTGTCACTGCACACCCTTGTGAAAAATACCTCTCCATTGTTCTTGTTGGGTCCCTTGAGGTACTTGAAGGCCTCAATAAGGTCACTCCTAACCCTTTTCTTTTCCAGGCTGAACAATTCCAGCTCTCTCAGCCTTTCCTCACAGCAGAGGTGCTCCAGCCCTCTGATCATCTTGGTGGCCTCCTCTGGGTTGACTCCAGCAGGTCCCTGTCCCTCCTGTGCTGGGAGCTCAGAGCTGGATGCAGTGCTCCAGGACAGTCTCAGCAGAGCAGAGCAGAGGGGCAGAATCCCCTCCCTGCCCTGCTGCCCACGGGGCTCTGGATGCAGCCCAGGACACGTCTGGCTCTCTGGGCTGTGAGTGCCATGGCAGGGCATGTGCAGCCTCTCATCCACCAGGACTTCCAAGTCCTTCTGGGCGGGGCTGCTCTCTGTTCATTCCACAGCCCTGTGCTGATTTCCCAAGCTCTGGCAGCATTTAGTCTCCCATTGGCAATGGAAACAGCCTTAATAATGACTAGAAATCCTAAAGCCATCAAATAATTTAGAGTCAGGATCCCTAGGGAAGTGTAATTGCATATGCAAATGGTTACCTAATGACAGCCTAATTACCCAACTGGAATTTGGCCAGGATGCTGAAACTAAGAGTAGTACCCTAAGGAAAGGGCTTTAGGGTCTCTGATGAGTGCACACATTTGGGATACTGGCTCTGTACATTTAGCAGGAATTGTAGAGGGGCAGAAAGCCTGCCTGCTACTGCCAAAAAACCACTCTGGGCTAAGCAAATGATACTGCAGATAGGTTACTTCTTCACAGCCTCATACTTCTAGAAATTAGACAGCCGCCTCTGCCTTCCAGCAGCTTTTAGACTCCCCAGGGATTAACTGGCAGGTGCAGATTTTGGTTCATATGGTGGACCAAGGCTTAACCTTCTGCTGGGTATCCCTGTCATGATCCTATCAAATTATATTGATGGATGTCACTACAGACTGTGTGGCTTCAGTGCCCAGATTTGAGAAACTTCACAGATGAGGAAAGGGAATGGCATCTCAACAGACTTGGAAAGTTTGTTTCCCATAGGTGATGGGAGGCTAGACCTGAGCAGCTCTCCAACCCCTCCTACACCATTCTGCTTTCCACTGTATCTGACTGTATCTCATTGGCATTACTGTGTTGCTGCCTTTTCCTCCAGGATTGTTTTACTTTTGTGTGTATCCCTTTCCTCAGTGAGAATCATTAGGTTCTTGCACAAGGCAAGACCTGGAAAACTCAAGTCAATTAAAGGCATTTCTTGCATCCATGCTCTGACTGCAGGCTCTGAGAGAAGCTGCAGATGAGCCTGTCTTCAGCAGATGGGAAGAGATGAAGAAGAGGAGAAGCAGAGAGGGAAATGACAGCCCTGGAATCAAGCAGGTACTTTTCAGAGTGGAGATGGGGCTTGAGGGTGTTGGTGGCCCCTGCTCCTTCCCTTTGAGTGGGTTCAGACAAGTCTCCCAGGTTTGTTGAGGGATGGCTGTGGAGTCATGGTGTACTGCAGAGGCATTCCAGTGAGGCTCAGGGCTGCCCCATCACCCCACAGTTATAATCCAGTGACCAGGGACTGCTTCCCCTTCAGCTTTCACAGCTTCCTGCCAAGGCAAACCACGGCCGTGGCAGGATCCTTGCAGACCCCTTATCACAGTGCCAATGTTTAAATACACTATCTTTCCCAGGCTGTTTCTCTCCAACCTATGCTGATTTTCCTAAGCAACTTTATGTAACCAGCTGGGCTGGATTTCCATGAGTGTAGAGCAAAGGCTTATTTACCTTGTTTGTTCTTTTGACAGAAAAGAAAGTTGGAAGAGCAGTTTTAAATTACATTTTTTAAAATTTACATTTTATTTATTTAAATTTAAATTACATTTTAATTTTTAAAATAAAATGCAATTTTATTTTTAAATAATTTAATTTTAAAAAATTATATAAATTTTAAAATAATAAAAAAATTAGAATTAAAAAAAATAAATTAGATTTTATTTCTTTTTATCCTTGGCTCTCAGAAGAGGCTCAAAGAATTAATGGATGATGTCTGTTCTTATTGCAACATAAAATGATAATATCCAGCCTAAGAAACACAAGAAATTTGGGATTGTTAGCTACAGTTTTGAATTTTGCTTTTGTATTTGCATTTCATCAACTTATTTCATTCAAAGTGTGAAACAGTCCCCAAATGATACGAATCCTTTTCATGGTACTTCTGAAGGGAAGATTTCAAGAGGATCCTCTATTTCACTTATTCTTTCAAGACTCACCCTCTCAGACCTGCCTGCTGTCAGAGATAGAAGGTGAAGCTCAGAAACAGGGTAATAAAGAATTATGATCCATGAAACAACTTTCAGGCTGTAGTGCTGCATGTTTTGTGACTTATCTTCACCTGCAGTTAGCTCTGTTATAAAGGGAACCATGCCCCACAGCTGCCAGACACACTGTATTGTGGACACAGGTACGTAAAATCTGAAGAGTCTTAAATTTTTATTTTTTGTTATTTTAAAAAAAAAGCTTTTAGGGAGTAATGGGGAAAAATTACAATATGGACAATGAGATATTTCTTAATTACTTGTTAATGCTTGTCTTACACTGAAGCAGCCAGCAGCACAGTGCTAGACATTGCATGGGCATTTAATGAAATGAATAAGCTTCTCTTATCTTTGCATTTTAAATTCTTTTGAAAAGGATTTTTCTAAATCCTTTGGAAACAGGGGCAAAAAAGGGAAGTGAAAATGTGAACTAGAGAGACTCCTGGTGAACTGGGGAGAAGAGAACTGCAAAATGCTTGCTTTTTGCACACCCCTTTGAGGAGGCTGGTGGTGAAAAGCATCACAACATGGCTTTTACTATGTTATTACAGCTCCAGAAGCTTGGAGGAGGGAGGGCCAGCTTGCCTGCCTGCCTGCTTTCCCCTCTTTCTTCAGGTAGCAGGAAGGCATGGTACACATGCCCACTGCTTGAACTCCAGCACTATGGAAAAATTTAGCTGGAAGTTTAAACAGCCTGTTTGCATAGGAAGTGTCAGTCACTTGGCCTCATCTACAGGGCTGATGGCTCTCCTGAACTGTGTGAGGCTTGCCTTTCCCTGCTAAGTACTTTATTCCTCCAGAAAGTAATTTCAGAAGAGCACTATAAAAATTCCCTGACAAAAACCATGTTATACATAAATACAGTTAAATACCCTCCCGAATTTATCACGGGTCTTACTGAAACATTTTTTTTTGTTTTAATGTAGAAACCCCTCTTCTGCCCCTGCTGCTCTCAGGTAGCAGGTACACTAAGACAAAAAAAATCACACCAGAGAGAAGAAACTTTCAGCTGCCCCACAGCAAAGTGAGAGACATCCAATATTCCTGAGTGGTAACTTTTCTGCCTGTGATACTCTTTCCTGCAGGTAGACTGACTTGGTGGCTTTTGACTGTGGTGCTGGGATGGTGATGCCAGTCAAGCAGGCAGAAGAACCCTTTGTGGTCACCTGGTGCTTTTTCCTCAGAGCTGATTGCTTCTGCTGTGTTTGCCAACAATTTCAACTTTGACAAATAGCTCCTCTTTTATGTCTGACAAATGTTCATCTTCAAAGAATAAAAACTACAAAAGCAAGAGAAAAGCTACTCCCCTAGGCTCCTCCATTGAAGAATAACCTTCTGCATGGCTCAAATATCTTCTAATGCGAACAGAACAATAACTGAAGACACAGCTGGGGGGCAGGAAACAAGTCTAGGTGGGCTAAGGGGATTTTGCACCTTGCCAAGTTACTAGTGGCTCTTCTTGGCAAGGGAAAATATCTGATTTACTTGAAATAAAATATTTATTGACTCCCTTTTAAGAGGGAAGCCATGGCTCAATTTAGACATTAATCCAGTCAAAGGGGAGCATGGAATAGCAGAAGGAGTGTCACCTGTTCCTGTAGAATCAGTAGGTGACCATCTCACAGGACTCCACAGATCTTTGTAGCTGATCTGTGGCGCCAAGACCAGGCAATACTGCTTTTATCCTGTTGTGACCAGCTGTGCACAAGACACGCCACTTGTACTTGAGAAGTGCTAACTCAAACTGAAAAGGTGCAAAACACAAATAATACAGTCAGAAACAGGAATCTCTAGAATTTTTTGAATTTTTTTTTTTCTGAGAAAGCAAAATTAGAAGATGGAGTTGCTGGCTCATGTCTAAATATTAGAAAGACAGAAATACCACTTTAACTGGAAGGTGAAGCTGGCAGAATGATGAACATGAGTATGTTGGGATGTTGGAATAGTTCCTGTAAAGTACCATGGTAAATACCCAAACTGTCTGTAAATAAGAGAGAGCTGGGGAACAGGGGCAGTGTGACTCTAGGAACAGAGGTTCTGATCCCAGGATCTTCTCAGTCCTGTGTCCCATATCACTATCAGACTGCCAGAGAGCATGTGTGTTGAGGGGACAGTTAAACTAAATATATATAAGCACAGTATTTTTGCTGATCAGAATGATCCTTTCAGCCTAAGGCAGAGGCTTTCAGGGCACCTGAGCATCCCTCAGCTCATGGATATGCTACAACAGAAATAATGCATCCACCAGGATCAGGGAAATGATTGTGCCTCTGTATTTGGTTCTGGTGAGACCACACCTTCTGTCCTATGTCCACTTCTGACCCCTCAATTCAGGAGGAACATTGAGATGCTGGAGTGGGTCCAGCTGGAGCTGGGAAAGGGTCTGGAGTTTGAGGAGGAGTGAATAAAGGAGATGAGGGTGTTTAGCCTAGAGAAAACAACACACAGAGGGAGCTTATCTCTGGTAAGAGTGGTATTGCTCTAACAGTGACCTGAAAGGAGGATGTAGCCAGGTGGGGGGGAGTCCCTTCTCCCTACAACCCAGGATGAGAGGACATATTCCCAAACTCTTTGAGGAGAGGTTTACGTTGGACATTTTGAGGAATTCCTTCATAGAAGAGGAGAATAAACACTGGAAAGGGCTCCCCAGGGAGGTGGTGGAGTCACTGTCCTTGGAGGTGTTTAAGGAAAGACTGGACATAGCCCTTTGTGCCATGGTCTGGTTGACACGGTGGTGTTAGGCCACAGGCTGGACTTGATGATCTCAGAGGTCTTTTCCAACCTAATTGATTTAATGATTCTGTGATACCTGCTTTGGAAAAGCAGCAATAGTGGCACTGTGCATGCTGGCTAGGTGAGGGATCACTGGCAGACAGCATCAATACTAGCATGCTTGGTTAGATCCCAGGGAATTATCCCTTTTGCGGTCTCTGCTTTGCTTAGCTGCTCACTGCTTGGACAGACAAAGACCCATACCTCATGTATGTAGCTCTGGGTGTAATCAGCAGTATAATCCTACTGTATTGCTCAAGGAAAACTGCCTCAACACGAACAAGAAATGACACGTCTGGGATGCTTGGGATAATTGTATGAGAAATGGGTTCAGTTCTATCAACTCTGCCATAAGCAGTTGAAAGACTTTTCTGCAGAGCAGCTGTAATTGAAAGATCAGTTCCCATGGAAGCTGCTCTCATGTAGAGGGTTTTTTCCCTGAGATGAAAGGACCCCTCTTGCCTCTCCAGCCTTTTGAATATGCATTTGTAATCTAAAAGCTGGCAGGTCTCTTTGTGCTGTTTTAAATGGTTATGCAGTGACAGTGTCCATGCATCTTATCATCCCTAATGTATCAGGGACACCCTTTTATACCTTCTTCCTTAAAAATTATCCCCACCTCCGTTTTGTGGGTGGAAAATTGAGGCACAAAAACTGAAGCCTACCCAAGTGGTCATGCTGTGCACGGAGAAAAGCTAAATAGCTGCAGAGAGTTCCTGAGCATGCCGAAAGGAAAGACTCAGTACAGGGACTTCAGTGGCACAGTGGTGGGTAGAACAGGACCATTGGAGGGGCTCTGCTTCAAGAGGCAATTAAAAGTAAGCCACTGATTAATGCCTCAAATTTCCAGACCACTTTCACTTCCATATGTCATCAATCTTCAGGAAAGGACAAGACTGGGACTGAAAAGAGGATGTTCCAAGTTGCAGCCCAAGGTCTGACTGCTTGTTTGGTGGGGGCTGATGCCACCTTGCTACAGATGCAGAAGTCCTATCCATTCCCCAAACTTTACATTTTTTTTAACATTTTTGAGTGTTAAAAGCAACATTATAGTTCATGTATAATTTAGAGGATGGCAGGCTGCTTTCCCTGTACACTTCAGTGCAAGTATATGGTGTTTTTTAGCTGGTGCACTGACTATAGGCTGCAATCCATCCCAGAGAATGATGCATTTCAAGATGTTATTCAAATGTATATTGTATAAAACACCACATCATGTTGTCCCCTAGTGGTTCTGCAAATATAACATTTTACTAATAAAGAAATTAATCAGAAATACCAGTGAAAGCCATTTCAGTAGCCTGTTATTTTACAGCCAAATAAATCTGAGGGCTGCCTCCCAATATCAGAATATCAATCAACTGCTTAGTCTATATTCAGCACTGAATTCCTGCCAAATGTCATAGGGAAATTAAAAGCTTTTTTTTCCTTATCTTTAGAGCTTAGCCCCAAAAACCAGGTCTGAGATGATTTTTTTTGTCAATTGCATAACAGTAAAAATGGTTTAAAGGATCTAAACCCTTTCATTTAAAATAAAGCCCATGCGGGTTTGCTACACACTGACTTTCAGCTTGACCCAGTCTTTAGCAATAAATACAAAACTCAAAAAAATGCAGAACAAGAAGAGAAGAAGCAAACACAGTTTATATAGACTGCAAATATAACTATAGTATTGCTCTCTGAACAGGGCAAGTAGAGCAAATAGGCAGGTATAAAACAGCTGGTAAGCTGCAGTGACTGGAGTATCACCCATTTATTACTTTCCTATTCAACAGCAGGTGAACTGAGACCAATGGCTGGGGTCTGAGTAGCCAAGAAAATTAACTCTTGCTCTTCAGTGAGTTAAAAAAATCAGATGTCACTTTGGAGTTGACAGTAATGCCTCTGTTTTGTGTTTGCAGAATACCTTTTGTTGTTCAGGAAGGCAGATATTCACAGTGTGTATGGAAGTTACTGTAGTGTGCTTGCTGCACTGTGGTTTTTTCTCCTTAATTCAGCAGAAGTCTCCAATTAAAAAAAAACCCAAACCTATGCTGCTGATGGAGTGTGCAGCCTGTGCTACCAGAACAGCTGCACAATTTAGACCTGGTCTGCTGCAACAGGTTTTAGGGCTTTGCTTCTAGTTAAGCATCTGTGAACCTGCCATTCCCTTTTGCAGATTTTTAAAAACAAACTTGGAAAGATCAGTCATATTTAATAGCTTGAGAACAGCCTAGAACTTGGGTTTTTTACCCCTCTTTCTACTGCAGCTTTTCTATCTCTAAGCTATTTTTTGTATTTATGACAACAACATCCAGAGGAAGAAATAAAAACAGAAACAGAGCAAGATCCATTGGGGAGTGTCACTTCAGCGGGGAAAATATAAGGAAAAACATAGATTTCAAAGGGCAAGCATAATTTAGAGGAAGGTAACTCTACCGTGCAGAAGTTTTGCAGCAATGACTTTCTCTTTCTTCCAGCCTATCTGAGATGGAAAGGAAAGGAGGGATGGACAGATACACAAGTACAAATGATTTCTTTTGATTAGACAAAGTCTGGTAAAACATTTACGTCTAATTAGACCTCAGAACTGCAGGGAAATCATAACATCTGTGATAAGCCCAGCGTTCGCAGTTACTGCTGGTGGTAAGAGATCTCATCCTAGCTACAAGACACTTAATTGCCACACTTGCTAATAACGCATTACTATGATTTTAAAATGCATATGACATCATCTGCCCTTGATGAGATAATTTTCCTATTCCAGTAGCATTTAAAAGCTGTGGGCAAGATAGGGACTTGCTATACCAGGTGCTGTGTGACACAGTCTGTGACAATTATGGCCTTGAATGTTTTAATTTTTAAATTAGGACAGGCAGAGCAATGGGGCCCAGTAAAGGGAGGAGAGCAGTCATGATGAGATTGTGTGGTTGTGGCAGAAATTAGCTTATGTACAGTTCAAAGGATTTTGTTTGCAACAAGGCTGCAAAGATAGGAAAAGGAAAGGAAAGGCATCAGGGCAGCTCATGGACCCCTGAGCACACCTTTTGCTAATGAAAAGCTCTGAGGCTCTGAAGAAATGCAAAGGAGCAAGAGATATCTGAAAAGGCCAGGGACAGGGCACTATACCCTGAGACACATGGGAGGTAAATAATAATGGACTTTGCAGAGTGAACTTCAAGTTAACTGGAAAGTCAGAGGCATGCTCAGCTCACAGGTGGGGCAGCCTTGGATGAGGTACTGCCAAGTGCAGAGTGTGCTGTGCTGGAATCTTACAGTCTGCTGCTGCTTCATGTGATGAATACATAGAGAAGCAAAGCAGAGCTTTTGAGGAGTCTAGCAGCATTTCAGCAACACTAAAGCCACTTCAGGGGCAAGAAGAGATTTCTTCACTGGCTGCCTCAGTGCTGGCACTTGCAGCTCCCTGCACTGACAGTTCCCATTCACACTGCTAAGTGGAAGTGTTCCCAGTCCCTTGAGTCTGCCTTTGGTAACACCCTTAGCGCACAGTCTGGTTGATTGTTTGCAGGAATATCATAGTTTATCCTTACAAGTGGTTCCTCTTGGTATCTCAGAGATATGTATGTTTTTGACACATTCCCTTCACTGATGCACTTTTGGGCAGCAAAACACAAAGGCAGAAATATCTGCTGTGCAGAAATTAAACCTCCCTTGTCTAGGTGTGAACCTTGGGAAGGTTGATTGGTTTTTGAAACACCCAACCTTTAAAATACCCCACTAGGAGTCTTGTCTTTCACACACTCTGAAGACTACAGAGTTCAAAATATTAACAGAATAGCAATCCCATTATATGACATTTTGCTGTTGAGTTTCAATTTCAGAAATAATTTGTTAGATCTTCTGTTTGGAACTAGAAGCACATGCTGCAGTGTTGTGGCTATTTATAGTTTGGGATGAAGCAGCACTAAAAGCATTAGAGACAATTAAGAGAAAACTGCTAGAACTGGACTCAACAGAAACCATCTTAGGAGGTTCTTTCTTTCACAGGCAGGTAACCTGTGAGCTGCTCAATCAGAAGATGAGGATGCAAACTTTGGAGGGGTCTGATATGGACTAGGTAAGCAAAGAGATAGACTGGGCATTACCAGCCACACAAATACAAAGGTTCCAGAAACCCTCAGAGCTGGCTGGCCACTGTAGCTGGAAGGGTACGGAGACAGAGCTTTAGGACACAGTAATCACATCTGCTTTCCTGCTTTTCCTAAGTGTTGGCTTATGGCTTTTTCCACATGTGGAGGGATACAGACAACTGCTACTGGGCATCATTAGAGATTCTTCATCATCAGCTGAGCTCCTTCATCAGCAGAGGAGATGGGGAAGGGCCTTGAGGGGAAGCCATATGAGGAATGGCTGAGGTCACTTGACCTGTTTATTCTGGAGGAGACTGAGAGGACACTTTACAGCAATTTACCTCTACCTGGAGGGGAAGCAGGACAGGCACTGATTTGATCTCTCCAGTGACCAGTGACAGCACCTGAGGAAATGGCCTGAAGTTGTGTCAGGGGAGGTTTTAGTTGGATTGTGGGATAAAGTTCTTCACCCAGAGGGTGGCTGGGCACTGAACGGGCTCCCCAGGGAAGTGGTCACAGCACCAAGCCTGACAGAGTTCAAAACGCGTTTGAACAATGCTCTCAGGCACATGGTGGGATTTTTGGGTTGAGCTGTGCAGGGCCAAGAGCTGGACTCAATGATCCCTAAGGGTCCTTCTCAACAAATTCCTTAATTCTTACGCTAACACACCAGAACCTGTCCAAGCACTCATGCGAAGACACATCTAGGGCGTTCCTCCTCCATCGAGTTCCCTCGCCTTTCGGGAGGGAAACAAAAGCTTGAAAAGAAGAGAGCCTAAACAACAAAACCCCGCGCCCGAGCTCAGCCAGCCCGACCGGCCGCAAGCTCTCCCTGACGCGTCCGTCGTCACTCGGCCCTGCCCCGGCGGGACAGCCCCGCCCCGGCTGAGGCGCCGCCACCGCCCGGTGTCCGCGGGGCGGCATGAGGAGAGCCGGGGGCGGCTGCCGGGCCCGCCATGTCGCTGCTCTGCGTGCGAGGTGAGCGGGGCGGCGGCGGCGACGGAGCGGGGGGACACGCCTGGGCAGGGTTTGGCTTTGTCCTGGGTGAAGTGGGTTTCAGCCTCCCTGGAGCAGGGGCGGGCGTACCGGTGCCTCCCGCCTGAGCCGCGGGCGGCCGCGGCCCGGGCCGCCACCTGCACCCCTGGGCCGGAGGTGCCGCATGGCGAGGGAACAGGTGCGGGTCCAGGAGCGGCGGTCCCTGCCGGGGAGGTCCGGAGCCCCGGGAGGAGCCGTGGCTGACTTTGGGAGTTGGCTCGGACACGAGTTGAATCGCCCAGTGAACGGCGCGGGCAGGAAGCAGGCTGCTGTCACTCCGTACACTCGCCTTAGAGCGTGCATTGTTATTTCGCATACATGCCTAATTACCTCCTCATCCTGCTATGAAGCCTCGTCCCCTTGCAGAACAGGTTGCGGAAAGCCGGCACTTTCTCTGCTCAGTGGATTATAGTGCTGTCTCTGTTTTCCCGTTTCTTCCTGCCTTGTGCTAAAAAATAATGATAAAGAAATCCGTGGGGGAAACCATCTGCCAGGGCTCACGCTACTGGGACGTGTCTCCCTGCACTGAACGCCGCGGTCACCGGGCGTCCCCGAGCTCAGCCGTGCCCTGCGGCTTAAAAGTGTAGTTTTAATGTTCTCAGCTCCTTTGCCAGGAATGATAAAAAAACTGGCACTGCTGGCAATTCAGCTCTTCTTTTACACACACGGATTTATTGATAACAGTGCCTTATCCAGCTGTTTGTCACTCTTTTGAGTCAAAAGCCCTGTGTCGGTGATGGTGTAAGATGCCCAACAGAGCATCTTGAGCTGTAGTTTTTTGGGGAGAGCACTGCTTTTGGGGAGTGTTTCTGAATTAAGTTTCAGCTCTTTTATTAAACACATGTTGTGTTTAAAGGCTTAGGAGAGGTGCACAAATACAAAGTTTATCTTAAATATGCTTTTTGCGTACTTACGTGTAAACTCTGAAGTGCAGAGTTGTCTAGCTCGTTTTGAAGGTTTTGCCAAAATCTCTTCTTTGAAACAGAGTCTTACTAGCCAAAGGATGCCTATGTGTGTAACAGGGTTTGTTTTATTCTTGATGGTGGTTCATCCTCAAAATGTTTTCAGAGTGTCCTTTAAAGTAATGTGGGTTTGATTATCTTAAGAATGTATTTACATGCCGTTCGCGAGGAATAGCGAAAGAACATAAACTGAATGATTGAGCTGCTGCAACTGTCTTCTGTTTTCAAGGTGTTTATTCTTGATTTGTAGAGTTTTTAGGACAGAAGTATTTCAGGAGCCTGGTGTGCTCTTGTGTTTCATTAATTCTTTGTTTGTGTGAAGAGCTAAAGAAGAAATTTGAGATGGCTGGTGACATTGTATGAAGATTTACTGTGAAAATTTTATCTTCCATTTCCATCTGCTGTGTGAAGACAGTAGAAGACACCACAATTCATTTAAATGAATGATACTGAACAACTTTATTGTAAGATTGCAGAATGTAGTCAATTTACTAAACGTCAAACATATTTTCTGAAATAGGCAAGACTGAAATGATGAGCTGATGAGCTCTCACAAGAAGCAACCATTTAACATGATATGGAAGTATGTTGAGGTGGAGCAGTGTGAAAAACGAAACAGATACCAGGATCGGAGATAAAACAACCGGGGCAAGGAGGAGGCAGCTTTATTGTTACTTTTTTAAAAAGCCCAACATAATGGCACTTCTCTTGATTTTTTTACCTTTCCAATGAACTGATCTTGTTGAGACAGCAGTGATCTGTTAGTAAGAAAGTTGGAAAAGCTGGTTTTTTTCTATTTAAAATGGGACACATATAAGACTACATAGTAGTGTGGGGTTGGATGGTGTAGAGCTGAGACTAACAAAGAAAGACAACAAAAACCCCCATGGAATAAATGTAGGTGATTGGGACGCTGTTAATAGCATCTCGATTGCACTTTTACGTGTAAAGTAAAATGTGGAAAAAGCCATAAGTGTCAGCGCCACAAGAAGCCTGCTAGTGAGAAGGATAGTGTTTTAATTTATTGATTTATTTTCCATCCCCCTTGAATTGCGCGCATTAATAGTATTTTAATGAATCACTAATCTAAAACAGTGCTCAGTGTTGGTGACCAAACATGTCTGGGTCTGCCTTTGTTCCTGAAAGACCAGCTAGCATATGTCTTCTTGATATCAAGTGCTACATTTCTCTTACTTTCTTGGAGAACAAATAAATTTTTGTGTGTGTGGGGTTTTTTTTTCCTTTTTTCCCCTTTGTTTATTTGTTTTGTTGCTGGTTTTATTTGTTGTTGTTTTGTTATGTGGCTTTTTTTGTTTGCTTCTTTGGTGTATTTTGTTTGCTTTGTTCTGTTTTTTCCAGAATCATTGAGCTGTATCTGCCAAAGAAATAGGAAACACCTGACAGAAAATCTAAGCTCAGAGGAATTGTGAGTCTGGGCTTGTCTGCAGTAGTTCAGGGTATGTGTGAAATAAGCCAGTGGTAATGGGCTGTTGTAGGAGCAAATTAAGGGCTTCTTTTGAAGCAGGAAAATATGCAGTGAGTGTAAGTGAAGTGAAGGAGAAAAGAAATTCTGAATATTACATGATTGAGGCTTTTAGGAGACTTCTTTGTATTTTGATTCTGCTGCTTAAGTGCAAGGGAGGTTGCACACACTCCTGTTCAGAGCAGCTGTGTCTGGATTATGTCTGATAATCTTCTCTTGGCATACTTTGCTTTATTACTTTGCATTTAGTGTTGTATTTGTGAAAATAGTACATATTGAATAAAACTAATCCCAGGGAAGCAGTTTAGTTTTTTTACATCAGTCTTGCATTGATAACTTTCTTGGCTTTCTCTTGTAACGTTTGATTTTACCCCACATCTAAATTAGATAAAATTTATTTTCCTGATCTTTCTTGTCTCCTGACTTGGTGATGGGAATAACTGCTGTCTCAGCACAGCTTGCAGGGGTCATAGCGAAGTGGACCCTGCTGAGGCTGGATCACTCCATCATTGGCTCTGTTTATCATTGTCCTGGCACATAGTTCATGCCCTTTCACCTGCTCACTTTTATTGCATCCTTTGTCCCCAGCCCTTGCTGTCTAAAGACTGATGGCTCTCTTCTCATTTTTCTCCTGTCTGCTTCATAGCACCTTAAGCTGTATCTTCACTGTCACTCTATTTCAAAGTGTTTGACCTGCCTGGTCCACCTGATAATTATAATGCCAAGAATGTTGGCAGTGGGGTTCTTCCCTTATCCCTGTGTACAGTACCTGACTTAGTCCCATAGAGGTCATAGTGCTTTTGTGTAATGTGCCTTTATCTTGGGGCCGGATATCTGTGTGAGATTGGCTGCCAGAGTTACATGGAAGAATCACTTGGGTGAGCTTTTGCACTCTAGAATTTCAAGTTGACTGCTGTGTGAAATGACATTGTCTGGAGGTTAGGAATGATATTTTTTTGTTTGCCTAATGTTTATCGTGTGGCTGCGCTGAAGAATTAGAAGAGCTTGTGACATTTTTGTCAAAACAGCTGGAGTGTTGGAGTATCACTCCAAAAACTTAACTGTCCATCCCTGTAGTACCAGAAAAATTTGCATTCCAGTACTGAATTGAACTGTGTTGACATCCAAGTGAAGGAAGCAAAGAAGGAAAATGGAAATGGATGTTAATGATAAAAGAAATAAAAACATGTTCAGTCTTGTGGTGTACTTAAAAAATACCTTTACCTACAAGTGGCCAAGTACCAGGAACTTCTCTTTAAAGGATTTTTCCCCTATCTTGATGTAATGGCCTCAACTTACCTCAGTGTTCTCTGAAAGACTGAATGCAGTGCCTCTGGCTTGCTGTTATGACTCTTCTGAAATGGTTGTGGAATTGAGAAAAAAAAAACATATCCACCTTTTTGTAGGTCAAAATGATGAAGAATTTAAGATGAAAAGTAGTAGCAGAAATGCAAGGTTCTAACAGTAGGATATTAAAATAACGTAACGATTCATTTAGAATTTGCTGTGTGACTATTACGAACTCCATTTCTCTAGTTGTCCTTACTCAGGAAGTTACCAGTGTAGGTAGTGTTGGAGCACAATGAAGTGCATTAGAAATTTGGGTAATTAGGCTAAGATAGAAGTGTTCTATACTAAAAGAGCATTTTTGTGCTGAGAGTTAAGCTTTAGGTTTATAAAGGTGTAATTGGAGAGAGCTTTTTAAGATTTCTAGCTTCTTCTGTTGCTCAGTAAAACCTGCAAACCATGTCTGGCTTTTGATGCACAGGTGATCATCTGATTTCCTATTTAAAATCCTCACCTTTTCAGCTTTGGGCACAGTTAGTGCAAACGGTGTGGAATCTACTTTTTAGGTATTTAGGGGACTATGAACTACTTGAAATCTCCCTATATTTCTCAGAGGGATGAAGGGAAGGTACAGAGATGGATCCTGAATTTGAATAGTGTCTGCTTCTGTCTTCCTCTCATGGTGTACTCTCAGCTGACTCCTTCAGTGTGACATCTGCCAGGCCTAACTTGTTAAAGTTGTTATTAGCATACTCTTTTAATATGCAATAAAGTGCTGCATTTAATCTAAATGCTGAAAGAACCTAATTTTAAACTCTTAACCGTCCAAGATCTAGTTGCAGCTTACACAGCAGCAATGAAAGTCCAAGCAAATTAAACTGCTTTTTTAATCTAGGACCTTATTTCAAATCCTTGACTTGAATGGATGTGAAATGCATATGTCTGATGGCAAATCATCTTCCTATATCTCCTTTGAAATTTCTTCTGGTTATTTTTTTGTGCCTTGTGGTCAAATATTACTGGGTGTTTTGAAAAATACTTTAATCACTCCATAAAAGCTGTTCTTGCTGCTCTTTCAAGAGATCTTGAACTGGAGGGATGTGTCTAATAACTCTTTCTCTGTTGCTTTTTCATTCTGATAATTTCCTGTGTGGTCTTGCAAGCTGATTTGGAGCTGCTCTGAAAGTGTACAGGGTCTTCACTAACACTGCCTCTTTCTTATCTTAGAGGTTACTGGTTAATACTTGGCATTTTCTTGGTGTGGAAGTGTATGTAAGCAGTTTGCTGATTTTGCCTCTTGTTTGACAGTATGATTTCTGGAGTCAAGAGTTTAAAAGGTTTCTCTTTAGCACTTGGATTTGCTTTTCTTTGCTGCCTTTACTTTCTGACGGTACTTCAAAAGTTCGTTTAGTAGTAAAATTACATTTAATATTGTTGTGTTGATCTAATCATTGTTAAATAGAGAGCTAAAATCTGCTTTACTTGTATTGTTGGTGTGTGCTTATCTGTGCCTGCTTTAGCCATGTTTACCAAGAGCTTTGCTGAAGTGTTGTTTTGCTTGTAAACTGTCACCTATAAAATTTGGCAGATGATTTCTGTGACATGGATTCCTATTCCATAGGTATATCCTGGGTGTTTGGATCAGCTCTCTTTGCATTTAGAAAGATTTCAGATGGTTTTTTTTTTTCCTCTTAGGCTCTCCTTATACCTGACTAGGCTGCTGTGCATAATTCTGCTTTTATTATTTTCCTTTTGACTGGCCTCTGTGTCCTGCTTGGTTTTGTGTAAGTGGTAAATGTCCAGTTGAGAAAGAGTGAAATATAGCAGGCTTTGGAACAGGAAACATCACTGATCATGGCCAGGCTCTCAAGTGACTCTCTATTACTGTTTCACTGGATACCCACCATACTATGTAATTTTTCACATGACTGAGACACTGTTCTACCCTAAGTGAGTTTTGTGTCTCAGAAAATTCCATGTGTGTACAGTTTGGATCAGTCTTACTGAGCTGGTGCTGAATAGTAGGCATCTTTTTTTTTTTACCAGATCTTTAACTCCTTAGACATTTCAGACATTTTTCTGGATCAGTCTTACTGAGCTGGTGCTGAATAGTAGGCATCTTTTTTTTTTTTTACCAGAACTTTAACTCCTTAGACATTTCAGACATTTTTCTGTAGGTACCTGACCTCTTACAGGTGTGTTCTGAGTGTCACCTTGGGAGTCATACTCTGCTCTTTTTGGAGCCTCTTTTCTAATCTCTCTGGATGCATGTAAAACAAAGGTCACTGGGCTACAGACTACTTCAATTACATGCAAGTTGCAGTTTTTTAGACCTTCTGATTTTTATTACTTGCACATTGAATATTTAATGTTATCTTCACTTGCCTCAGGCTGGAATATACCCGATCTCTCAAGTGCTTGCTTCTTCCTGAGCATGTGGCAGATGTTTATGGGATGCTTAATGCTTTTTCACCATCATCAGTTAAATCAGCTGATGAGTTGGGAGACCAATACCCTTGTTGGTGTTTTGTCTCTATTCAGATTTTTTGTTAAGTCTCTTGCTTTTCCACGCATTTAACTTTCTTCATCTTGGGCCACACAACCTGTGTCAATACAGTTTTTTCTTGTATTTTACCATGGCTTTGCAGCTCATTGAGGTGGAGTGGAATTCAGCTATCCTTCTTGTTTGAGGAGGAGTGGCTTCTTGGTCCCCTGGAAAACACCTAATAAATGATTCCTGAATCTGATTATGATGGTTTTGGTTCAAATTTATTCTTAGTCAATTGGTAGTAATTAGTCTCAACGTTATGAAATTAACTCCCTCTGAAATGTCCCTCATGTATTGCTAGGGATTGTTTTTGGACAGCCCATGTTTTATTTGATTTGATCACAGCTGCTGCAGGTAACTATTAAATAATTGCTTTGTAGAAGAAAATGGGAGTGGTGATCCAAAACAGTTGTTCTGCCTGTTTAACAGTTGTTGAATTGGAATGCTATTTGCAAGTTTTGAAAAAACTGAAGTTGTACTGGCAGGCATATGAGCTCTTCAGCATTTCTCTTTTTAACTGTCTTTATATGAGTACTGCTGTCTTCTGTGATGAGCAGATTTCAGTGAAATATATTATGAAATACATTATGTGCATCTATATGTTTATTTCAGCTGGGAAGATCCAGATTAAAAAAAAAAAAAGCCTGAGAAATCTCTGGTTGATAATTTCATTAAAAGATGCAAATGTGATTTACTTGGTGCATCATAAACATTTAACGTATCTCTAACAAGATAGAAGAGACATCTAACTCCTTCACCAGGCTTTCAAAACAGATTTCTTACTGTCCTTTTAGTTATTTCCCCATTTTGAATTTTGAATAATTGAATAATTGCACTTAAAAAACCTGAAATGTTGAATACTTACAGGTCTTAGCAGCCTTTCCCTCCTTGTGTAGTGTGGGGTGCAAAAGACCAGCTGTGGCTGGAGGATCCAGTTAGATAATAAGTCCTCAGCTGAGGAATTTTTTTTGACTGATGCTGATTGAACTTACTAAGCACCATATTATGGCTTGGATTCATGTCCTGCTCTTGTGGAAAGTGGCAAGGAATTGGAGCACAGTACTGCCAGGAATGCTGCCTCTGATAGCTACATGTGGGCATCCTAAAAATGAAAGGGAATGCTGCCAACTAATGGTTGTGACTTTATGTTCCCTCTGCCATACTGCTCTCAAGTGCATGTTCATCCTTTTGTCAGATGAGCTTTGGACAGACCTGTGTGGGAGGTGGGTCCATGAATTCACCATGGAATTATAAGCTGAGAGAGGTTCAGTTCGTGGAAACCATGTGCTAAGAGAAAATTAAATTGAGGCACTGACAGATATAAGTAATTGATGCCTGCTTTGTTTGCTGGATTTAATACTGCTGGCCAGACTTAAATTTGTAAAAATCTTAAAATTGCTGGGCAGGATGCATGGGGTAAGAACTATGTTAAAGGAATTAAAAATCCTGATTTTGTTCCCTTATGGATTGCCTGCATCTGGGGAGTTGGAGCATTAAAAAATGTAAAGAAGATGTGTAATTTCAACAGCTTTGTGCTGATCTCAGTTTCTTGGTGCTCTTCCTTGCAGTTGAGCATACTGTATAAATGGAAGGTGAATTGGACTGGGATATCTTGTCTGATGAAGGGTAAGAGGAGGTGTCTTGTTCAAGATAATCTCTAGCCAAAATCTGTTGGCGAGTTTGAAAAGAAATTTGGCTTCAGGCCTTGACTGTGTCCCTTTAAGGAATACTGGTTGTAACTTTATTACTTAAAGCTCTTGTGTCTTAACTCTCTTAAATCTTTACAACCTAAATGCTCTGCTAAACAGAGTCCATCATTTCCACCAAAGAGACCTAATTAGTAGGTATAAAATAACTGCAAAATTATGCTTCTGAGTATTAGCACACTTCTGTTTTCTTTGCTCAGGCCAATGTAGTAATACTGAGCTTAAAAACATCATTAAAAAAAACCCAAAATGCTTTGTCCCTTCACTTTTGGCTTGCTGCTCTGTTCAGGCAAAATCTGCACCATATAACCAACCTGCTGTTGTCTCTGTTGGCATCTGCTGAAAGAAATTTGGATCTGGAGCTAAATGTGGTGGCCCATGAAAGCTTTCACTTTTCTGAGCTGTTACGGCAGCACAGTGCTGCAGTCCATGTGCCAAGGATTCAGGTGTGCTTAGATAAGGCGAAGGGAACTGTGAAGGAGCTGTATCACCTAGAACATGTTCTGAAGGATATGTAGGGTTTTTATCCAGCATCATTACCAAACTCAATTTTTACCAGTTCTTAAGTACTGGAAGGGCAAGGAGTACAACTTTAGTAATAGCGTCTCCAATCTAAGGAAAGGCACACCAACTTCTGCTGTTCTGATGCTTAAGTTAGTAAACCATTTCAGCATAAAAACCAGAAATTTGTCATATATGATAATCAACATAAAGCTGATGAGTATGTAAAGACTGAATTTCTAGACAGAAACCTTTTAGAGACATTTTCCTTTCCTAAAAACTTGTATAAACTTCAGAACAGGTTTTCAGAAAATGTCCAGGGACTGCAGATTTTCAGTATCTGTGGTTATTTGCTTGTAGTTATCACATACTCTTCTGTTCCAACAACCTCAGTCCTTTGCAAACAAAGTCCTTGTGGAGTGTTATAGCTGCAGTTGCACACTGGAGAGCTACAAATCCTTGTTGTACAAATCTTCAGTAATTATTTCTTCCTATAGGGCCAGGAGTACCAGACACACGGTGCCAAGGTAGTTTGTCAGCTTGGTGTGAAGAAGGAATTTGACTGCTCAGTAAACTACTACACACATTGTAGAAAATTGTTTTTCCCCATTTGTACCCCTTCCAAATTTGATGTGTTATTCTTCATTGTAAGATTTCTTTAAAGGCAACCAGGTGGTATTTTTCAGGAGATTGTTTGGCTTCTTCATGCATGTGGCTTGGCTTTCAAAGTCAGACGGGTCATAAATTACTAGAAAGTTGAGATTGCCTTTGTTTTTGGATTTGGGATTTCTGACCTTACCAAAATCATATGCCATTTCATAGATTAATGAAGTCATGGTTTTAAATTAAACTCTCAATATTTTGTGGTTTGGACATCCCCTAATCCTGAGCTCCTGATCTGAACCTAAACTTGTAGTGTGTGACTTGAATTTGGCATGCAACATGGATTTGGATTGGTAGGAAGGGAAGAATGGACATGAAACAGTAGTTTTATTTCAGCCTTTCCCACCTCGTATAACTTGCTGCATGTGCAGAATTTTATTAGATTTCGACCTGTCAAATTGAGTAAGTGGAGTCTGTGTATACTCCATTTTAGTAGATTTTTTGAGGAGATTAACTGCTTAGAAACTCCATAGTTATAAGGACAGAATGGCTTGTTGTAATCATCTAGTATGAGCCTGTGTAATACATAGTATTTTTTGAATGTAACAACCTAGAGTCTTAACAGAAACGGTCAGATTTTTGAACTAAAATTGATGAAGGATTTTCTATGATTCTAGGTAGCTTTATGTTGGTTACCATATGTGACGGATTTCTGCTTTTTATGCTGAAATGGTTTATTAGCTTCAGCATCTGAACAGCAGAATCTGGTGTGTCTTTCCTTAGGTTGGAGAAGCTACTATGAAAGTTGTACTCCTTGCTCTTCCAGTACTTAACGATTGGAAAAAATGGAGTTTGGTAGTCTGTTACTTGAATAGAGGCAAGTGGATGTTATATTATGAGTAATTTGACTGTAATGACAAGTGTTTACATATTTTTCCATGGTTAAAAAGAGATCAAGACGTGCCGTGCCCTAATAGATCTCAGTGTTAAATCAGTGTATTGTTACGCTTTTGCTTGGTGGCAGGTGTGTCGTGTACCAGAGCTCAAGTGACAGACCTTTTACTTCTGTTGTGAACTTGAGTTTGAGTTACTGTTCTGTATAAACCTGACGCTTTAGTCAAAAATGTAGAAACTTGCTCAGGCTGTATTGGAGGAGAGTAGCTCGCAACAGAAGTTTGAATATAAATGAGTTAACCCTGTGCACACTTCCTGGGGACCTGCATTGTGTATTTCTTTTTCCTCACGGAATGTTGTGGAAGAACTAGTGCTGCAGATGAAATAGGGGTTACTGGATCCATGACAAGTGCTATGGTTTTCTGAAGTAAATAATGTAAAACATTTGAATTAGTAGTGTTGAGTTAGTTTTCCTAGAAGATGCAAACACATTGGTGTTATAAAGCAGGATGGGAAGCTTGTGGCTGAAGTGTTGGGAAGGAGGCTGTTAGTTTAGGACTCAGAACGAGCCCCCAAAAGGTTAGCAGGAGTCACAGGAGTGGGAGTTATGAGGGGAACAGAGATGTCAGAAGGGCTTTCCTAGTCTAGAAAGAGAGGAATAGAAGTGACTGGGAAAATTCCACTGTGTTTTGGTGATGCAAAATTGTAAAGCAGCATTAGTGTGGATAAAAGAGAACCAGCTGGGCTGAAATTGCTTTGGGAAGAGCTGATAAGAGATTTTGCTGTGATAGCACAAGAGGTCTACTGCACGTAGTCCAGGATTTAAATGTGGGAAAAAATCTCATAACATGGCTAGAGCAAAGTATTTCTGGGTGTTCTCACTGTGAAATACTGACTCCCCACAGCAGAGAATATATCCTGTTGGTTGTTCCTGGAGTGCCAGCTGTGTTGTGTGACAGTTTCACCATCAGACAGTGACCACAGCCATAAAACTGATGGAGTGAACTGTAGATGTGACTTTGAGAGGCACAGAAGATGCTTCAGGGAAATTGGACATGAAGTGAACTTGGTTTGAATGATCCGAATGAACCAAGCTTCAGCTTGGTCTGAAGCTAAGTTAAAGTAAATAGTTGAATATGTAGGTTAGTAATTGTCAAGCTTCCAGGGAAGATGAAGAAGCTTTCTGGTGAAGTGAGGAGCTTAGATACAGAGGAGGGCAGGAAATTCAGGGAAGCTACAGGGGTAAATATTAGCATCTCAAATAACAGAAAAGGCTCCACCTAGGAAATTACCCTAGACCTGATGATTCACCTGTTCATTACGTCAGGATATGCTGAGCAAACAGAGAACCTCTGAGAGGTGTGGGCAAAAAAAACAGTTGGTAGAGGAAGGTGTGTGTTGAGGATCAGAAAAGCTAAGGTAGGGGCTTCCACCTCAGCAGACAAGGTGGCATCTTGCAAGTGGTAATAAAACAGGTAACAGAAGGCACTTTGGTCACATGAAAAGGGGAAACAGCCAGCCTCTACAGGGGGACGAATCAGACTTCTGTGCCTGGGGACAGGGAAGTGTAAAGATGGGCTGGGTATGGTCCCTGGACTATAGGAATTGTTTCTTATGAAACTGAAAATGATGCAGAAGCATAGGAGAAAAAAGTTCTAATATCCTACATTTGAGTCTGGTAGTCTTTTTCTCAGAGTGCTGAAACATGCAACATTTTAAATCTGAATTCTGCCAGCAGAAGTTTAACTGTGGCTACAAACAAGCAGTGACATTGTCTAACTGGAGAGGAATAGATGTGGTTTCTGTGGATAGGCGGGAAGTAAAGGAGATGAGTGATAAATGTGGATAAATATGGATTTTGACTTCAAAAGCAGGCAGGACTATGACAATATGGAAAGTTTGAAAGAAGCTGTTAGGAGAGAATAATAAAAAAAATTTAGACAGGAGGAAACAATATGGAAGGGTATCATATGAAGTGTGACATGGGTTTGTGAGAGCAAAATTGTTTGGGCTAGCTTCTTGTTTCTACATGAAAGCATGCATCTATTTGTACTTCTGTAATATCTTACAAATCCTATAGCAGACTTCTTTTTAAAGAAAATTGAAATTGGCAAAAGACTTGTAAAGAGTATAAGGAGCTGGCTCAAGCTCCTGGCCAGAGTAGAGTAGCAGAAGCTAGTAATGTTGCTAAGACTAGTGGGAGAAACAGATATATGTCTTCCACTTGTGTCATGGCAAGAAAGAATACAAATGAGTGTGTCAAAGCTGTTCTTAAGAAAAGTCCTAATTACATAGTAAATTTTGAAGCAAATAAATACAATGCAGGAAGGACTCAGTGACCCCTGAGGAGAGTGAGAATGAAAATGAGTTGATGTTCTATAAAAAAACTGTACACTTAGAGGCAGATGACAAGCATTGCTGAGAAATGTGAAACTTACTGAAAGGAGAGATGTTGGGGAGTCCTTGTGTCTCTGCACCATGCTTGTAAACGGAAGCTGATGGGATCTGTGACTTGTGTCCATTAAAAACATCAGGAAATTAAACATGGAGTAAGGAAAAACATGGAGAGGGGGAATAGTGTTGACATAAGATACAGAAGGCATACACATGCTATTAATTAAAGTGTTGGGTGAAAAGTAGGAATGATTTTAAATGGTGTAAGTGATCCAGGTGTTGGGAGAAGCAGCATTAGAGTTGGACCCCTCCAGTCTTGTGATCCTCATTGCATTAACTTGTGCAGTGAGTTACTGTTCTGACAACTAATCGCAATAGACAAACTGTATATTAAGGTAAAATTTTGACATAGTGTCTTCCTTATTTATAAATGTTAATAATAAGGAAAAGAACCTACATGTGAAGGAACTTGCTTTTACTCGATTCTTACCTAAGTCTGTTCATTTTGGTTAATGGTGTTGATTCTCATTTAACCTGGTGTATTTTCACCTTATTGTTTATGGAGATCCAAATGCAAGCAAGCAGCATGGCTTTTAAGGGAACAGTCTTGAGGACACTCCTTGTCAGTAGTAAGACCTTCTTGTGATTCAGTTCTTTGCATACATGCTGTTTGGAAACACTATTTTGAAAAGTATGGGCAGGTGGTTGCTCGTGTTTGTGAGGTGCAGCTCTTTTAGATGGCAATCTATCTGACTGTCCTATTTCTGCAATTTGTGGGCATCCTCCAGGAACTAGTATTGTCCGAGCAGTTTGTGAATGTGAAGATTAAAATCAGACTGACAGAGGTATAGTTTGCTAACAGTGTTTTTTTTAATTAGGTTTCCTGTTCCTGCCTGGAATCTCATTCAGTTACACCATAACTCATACCCTAACAAGTTCTTCTACTCTTTCTTAATTGTTACAGTCAAACTTATTTCTGTCTCCTAGATGCTAATATTTTCTCTAGTTTGTGAAGGTAAACAAACAAACAGGTAAATATTAGGTAACATAATAATAAGATTTTATTAATATTTTACTTTAAAATGCTTCTCATACTAGACCAATCTTCCTTTATTACTCGGTGTGGAAAACACAGGTGCTGTTTTTCCTGGCAGCTTATAATTTACTCTAGCATGGCAGGATGTTTTTGTTTTAAAAAGTATATATAAGAATTTACTGAATCCACCACAAATGTGCTGTTGCTTTGGTTTTGAGTTTGTCTTTTGTTTAATATGCTATACCACTGAAATTGAACAGTGATATTTGTTAGTACCATTTTTTAATCTCGGTGCCTTTCAGGACAAGCTTGTGCTCTCCTGCTTCCCAAGTAGCTGTGTTCCAGTTGGCTGAGTGCTTGCAATCCTGTAACTTAAATCGAAACTACCAGAAAGTAGACCAAGGCTGTGATTAGGTGGCAATCACTCCTGGTGTGGTTAGTCAGCAACTCTTTTTCCAGGGTGCATCTTGTTTACACTAAGTCTGAACAGGGAGTCTAGAAACCTGAGTCACTGGGGAGACTGTTCAGGTGACTTTTGTTGACAGGTGAAAAGCACAAGCCAAAGGACAAGCACACAAGTGGGTTTGTTCTGTCATTTCTGCTCTTTCCTCTATGGTACCACACTACTTGTGTCTTCTAGCAGCTGTTACCTTGGCTGTGACCAGGCTGTGTGATTTGACCTAATAACTCTGGCAAGATTCTAGTAATTTAAGTGGCCTTTACCTCTCTGTATATCCGAGCAAAACTGCATGTGCTCTGTGTCTTGGAAGAATTGATTCTACAGAGGTGTATCTTTTTTTAAAATAAATACACCTACCCACCTCCTCAAACCTGAAGAAACCAATTTCTCCATTCATCTGGTTTCTGAAGTACTATTAAGGGGTTTTCGTAATGTTTGGAATTTTAAGATAATTTTTGCTCCTTGGGTTCCGCCCCCCCCCCCCCCCCCCCCGACGCTTTTATTTTAAACTAGTTGAGCTGTTGCTTTGTCATCAAAGTCAGTTTACCAGCTCAGACTGGCTCCTAGCAGACTTGATACATTATCAGTCTATCTCTTTTCCTGCCTTCTGCTGCAAGGATATGGCTTTCATTATGCATATTTCCTTAGTCTTTGGCAGCTGGAGGCATATGTGAGTTGCAGTCTGTTTTGTGTAAAATTAAGTAGTGTGGGTTTTGTTCCCTTAATCAATTAAGGCATTTCCATTAACTTAAAATAATATATTTCTGCCACTAACTTAAAATAATGTATTTCAGAACCTTGCAGAATTTGAAAGAAGGGCTATTATGCCACTGAAAATTGGAAGCCCCCTTTACCACTCTGTCCAGTAGTACATATCTTATACATTTAAAAATTCTGTAAGATTTGGTTGATGTTTATTTTTTTTTTTTCCACCATAAAGCACAGATTCAGGAGTAGGATGCTGTCTTTTCTGATCATAAAACAGCTAAAAGTTCAGGAGAAATCAATAACCTGTAGAGAACCCCTTAAGGCAAAGTACTAAAGCACAGTCTAATAGAATGTATCTTCTGTGAGAGTCACACATGCAATAACTCGCTCTAGTACACTGTACCCAAGCTGTTTTTTGACTAATAATATTAAGGCTGCAGGAGAATATTAGAGAGGCATGGCAGCTTGGATTACTGCTTAGTTCACCTCTTGGTTGGGGAACCAGGTCGCCTGACAGAGCTGTCTGTGTTGCCAGCGTCAGGAGGATTAACCTTTTATAATCTCTGTGATTTGAATAAGAGATTTTCTTCCTGTCCTCACTGCTCAGTTCAAAGCAGCTGCTGAGTAGAAACTTTATGGATCTTCAGAAATGTGTCTGTTGGTCAACTCAAAAAGGAAGAAATAGATGTTGCAAGGATTTCTCCTAGCTGTGCTTTTTAGCAACTGATTTAAATGTTTGTCGGGTAAATGTATACAGGTGGATTCAGCTCTGGAATCAAGGAAGTTGGCTAAGTCCTCAGTTTTCTTTTTATTTGCAAGGTGTTTTGTTACACAAATAGGATCAAATCCATTTCTCCATCACCACGCTCTGCTTGCCCAGCCCCTTGTAGAGCAAACTTTGGACAAAAGCAGAGTCTTGTAAGCACATAATAACAAAACTTCAGTCTGTGTTTGTTTTCCCACTTCTCAAGAAAAGTATAACTGATCCAGACCAATCAGTTGGAGGTGATGCTCACCTGCTTGTGCTAGGTCATGCCAAAACCAGGAGGGATTACTCAGTCAGCTGAGGTGTATGTGTTTGCCCTTGAGAACTGGTGGTGCTAGTAATAAGGTACTTAGCTCTCTGCTTAGAGCCCCACAAAATTTGAAGGATTTTCTTTTGTGTATTGTGGCTGGAAAAGAAGCTCTTCAGTTTAAAAAAAAGCCGGACTCTGTTTTCCATGTCAAACAGGTAGCAAAGCATCTTGCATCTTTGATAGGCCCTTTCTTCTTGACACAGAGCAGTGTGGGTTTGCTTGTGTTGTCTGCCTTAAAACATCTAATACTGCTGTCAAGTGACAACAAATATGTATAGCAAAGCTATGAAATAAGGTGTCTGAAGCATGTGTTCCCCCTTGTTTTTGAAGAAATACCAGAGTGGAATTCATCTGTAATAGCTGGCACCCTTAAGCATTGATTATGTTGGTGATGGAGGAGGTCTGGGGGTAGTACAGACTGAATGAAACTACTTTTGAAAATGTCACCTGGGTCCTAAGCCTAGGGGCATATTAATTTGTAGAGTCGGTACTGCTGTATCATCCTGTCATGCTCTTCTCTGGGAATTGTCTAGATGTTCGTATGGATGAGATACAGGCTAATGTATACAGGTGTTGTTTTGCAGCCCTCACTCTCATGGTATAGTTTCTCTTTGTGCAAACTCCTGCTGAAGGTGTAGAAGGAGCCCCTTGGTCTGCAGGGCAGAAGACATCTGGTTTGGGACCCAAGTGCAAGATGTCATCAATGTCAAGGTGGTTTTTGGGAGTTCCAGCATCTAATTTGAGCAGTGAGACTGTCAGACTTATTGAAGCAAGTGATATTTTGGGGGCAATCAATTACAAATATGACTGGCATTGTCATGGTGATGGTAGGGGAAGATGCAGTATCCAGAAGGCAAACATCTGTGGGACAGCAAAAAGAGTCTGGCACCTTGCTTGTGAATATTCTTGTGTTACTTGTTTTGGTTCTTTGTGGGGAAATAGGACTGACACTTCAAAGGCTTTTCTCAGTGAAGAAAACCATGTGAAGGTATGAATGGGCTACTGTATCTCAGAGCTCAGGCCTTTGGCTTAGGCAAGAGGCTGTTGAGGTGACAGCTAGGAGCAAAGTGAAATTTCAGGTACATTTTAACATGTCTTTGGGAAGGTTATGAAGGAGCAAAGCACAAGTCTGAAAAAGCATGTGAAGATGCTGATTCTTGCCTTGCTGGAATTGACTTACTGGTTTGCCCTGAGATCGTGATTGTTGTTAGGTAAGTTGAAAAGGTGATTGTTGTTAGATAAGTTGAAAAGCCAACACTCTGCAGAGCAGTGTGCTGGCTGGAGACTCCTTGTACTCCAGCACTGGCTGTGGGGCTCTGGAGCTATCATTTTGTGCACAGCCTTTAAGGACAATAATGAGATGCATTGTGTAGAGGAAGGATTTTTGTCTGGGCACTGGGGGGCTGTCATTTCAGCAGGTCCCAAAGCAGACTGTGAAAATGGCTTAAGATTCTTGATCATTGTTGTAATTACTTGAAAGATGACTTGAACTCAGGGGATTTGTCTGTTTTGTGCTGGCAAGAGAAATGTCCTGAGACTGTGTGCCTGTAAGCTGAACTGGGGGACCATGCAAGTAGGAGAAGGGAGGTTAGATACACTCAGAACCTGGAAGAGCATCTGCAGTAATGGGAATTTCTGGAAGAGTATTCTGGTGTTGGGAATTCCACTCCTCAGCTGTCACCTTCTCTCTCTCCTGTTCAGGGTTTCACCACACAAGCTGCCTGGACGTAGAAGCTTCTGCACTTTTTCTGGTTCCAAGTGTATTTAATATAAAAACTGGAAAATATTTATTGGGCTGTTGACACTCTGGATTCACTGGCAGTGCAGATCTGTTTCAGGAGGTTATAAAGTTCAAGACCTGCATGTTCCTGGTTTCTTTTACTGCTTCCAGCATCTGATTCTAGCTTTCTTGGCTATATGGTTCATGAATGCACTTTTTTTTTTTTTTTTTTTTTTTTCCCTCCTGGACAGAAAAAACAGTAATGTCCTGCTTATTTCATCTGCTCTTTATCTGAAGTCAATTGAATGCTTCCTACTGCCTTTCAGGAAGCTTTTTCTGGGATCAGCTGTAAGTAAACTTCTTGCAGCTTCTACTGCAAAGCAGAAGTTCTACTAAGTGCTAATGTTTAATGTAATAAAGATTTGAGCTGTGGTTTACCAAATAGCTTATCAATGTTTTAAGCATTTTATTGTTATAATCTCTTGAGGCTTTTTTGGATAAAATGATCTGCATGTTTTAAAATGCTGGATTTCTTCTGCAGTGCTGAATGGTCTTGATGTATTGTATATATTTTGGCAGTGTAGATCCTGTTCTGTGCTAGCTTTTTAGTAAAATCAACATATTTACTTAAAAGTTCAGAGATGAGGTTACTTCTGGGCTTTGGGACCTGTTATTTTGTGTATCTCCTCCCTCCCTTCCTCTCTGTGAACCCTGTCCTACTTGCTCTATTTCAAGTACTGTTTTCAAACCAACAAACAACAGCCTGACCTTGCATCCTGATACTGCTTTCCTGAGAAATGCTGGTGTAAGAATGTGGGAGAGCAGTCTGATGTGTGTGTCAAGGAAGGAATCAGTTGCAGACCCCTTTAGTTTTCCTTTTGCATTTAGTCCTCTGTCACAGTTGCCTTCTACAAGTTGGCATAGTTTGAGTTCCACTTTTCCTGTTCTGTAGTTCCCTAGTAAAATTGTTTGTGTTTGAGATATGTTTCATTTTTCTGGCCTAAACTGTTCAAAACTGCAATCTCCATATTTTCTGCAGCTTTTTTTTTTTTTTTTAATTTCAGTAGTGTGTTCTTCACCTGCATATTTGTATTGGTGAAACAGTTCAAGGAGTATTTCAGGCAGGTGAGTTCTTGAGGTATACAACAAACAAGAATGCATACAAAACCCTTCAGTTCAGGAAGTTGAAAACCTGTGTGATGTTAAGTCAGTATGTCAAATCAGATCTGGTAACAGATTAACCTGTAAACAAGACCCAGATGTGTCTCTTAACTGTCTGAATCTGTTTTGTCATTGAAACTGTTTAGAAGTCTATTTGCATTAACTGCCTAGTACATTAAACCAGAACAGAAAGGAAATTGTCACCCCTTCTGTTGCATGAAATACCTTTTAGAGAAGTAGAACCTTTTAAAAGAAGGCTTTTTTTGCTGATGAAGATTGACTTTTATTATTAAATAACCCCACAGCTGAACAGCTCTTGCCAAAAGATTTGCAGTTTATCTGCTCCTCCAGGTATACTGTGAGAATGTGGGAATATGTGCAAATGACAGAAAGGGTTTCCTACACAGCTCTAAAACTTGTTCGGTTCACATTATATAGTAATTTCGGTAGGGATGGAAGAAATTGAATGCTATGAAGTTATGATGAAAGCTAAGCTATATTGTACACATTTACAAAGTTTCATGCAAAGGTTGAGTTGAAAAGGGACAATATTTGCAGGAGGTATGAAATTACCTACTTCACTGAGGGGATCAGGCTGGATGGTTGAGCCAAATAGTATGTATCTTTCATTTTATAACTGGATCAGCACAGTGTGTTAACTGTGGGCTTGCTCAGGTTTGTGTAGATTTGCCATCGAATTGTCCTGCAAGCTGTCCCCAGTTCATGTGTGTGAAATTCTGGGGAATAGTCCAGATATTCAGTCACTGTGCAGTGTTGCTCTGATGTTCATAGGCTATGGCAGTAATAGAGATTTAGACAACACTGTAATATATAGCTTTTACATTAAAATACTAAGTATTTTCTACTTAGGTTTTAATACTTTGCTCATGAAAGTTCATCCTATACAAGTGAAAATTCTAGCAAGAAACAAATGTTTGATTCAAGTTTAGTAACCAGAAACATGCAGCAAGTCCCCCTTGGGACTTAGCTATGAGCCCCAAGTTGTGGAGTGTCTGGATTACAGAGAGGAGCAAGTGGGCTGCTCTCCTCCTGCAGGTTGTTACTCTTGTGTGCCCACAGGGCCTGGATCTTAACTGACCAGAGAGTTTACAGAGGAGAAGGGAAGCATCTACTGAGGTTTGGCTGTGTGGGATGTAGTGCTTTCTTGGAAATCCTCTATGAAATGGTGCTGAACCTTGAATGGGAATGGTGAGTATGTGTCCCCTTAGCACAGAGATTTGGAAATCCCTGCAAGCAGTCACATGTCCCAGCTGCTGTCAGTCACTGTCCAGTGGGCAGGAAGGGTGGAATGGCTGGTAGACAGCTGTTTGTTGGAAATTGTATCATAAATCAAATAAACTTAGTAGCTTTGTGTGCCTCTGTACAGGGTAATGAATTTGTAGATCATCTGAGCAGGAAGATGCTAATTCATGTGAATTAGGAAGGATTCTAATTCATTTTCAAGACATCTGGCAATACAGAAATCTCTTGGGTAGATCAATTTGCTATCGCAGACTACAGATTAAAAACTCTCTTTTGCCCACCCCCTTCCTGAGAAGAATCCTTGAGTAATGTGAATAATGGCTGGCTGCTGAAGGAAATATATCCTTCCCTTTGTTTGACGTGGTTCCCAAGGCCTTGGGAAGGGCAAGTCAATCTGTCCTGTGGGCATTCAGAGTGGTCAAATTGAAGAAAGCTCTTTGCTACATGATTGGAAAATGCAATATGTAAGTGCTTTGTGGTATGTTGGGCTTTTTTTTTTTATTTATTTATTTCTATGAACTATTAAAAATTAATGAACTCATATCACATCTATTCCATTTATTCTGGACTACTTATTAAAGCAGATTGATCCCTCGGTTCAGCTGAGGTAAACTTGGCTATCTGGGTTCCCCCACAGTTGTCTCAATCAAAGAGGTAATGGATTTTTGAAGGACTGTTTCAAGTAATAAGTCAGAAAAATTCTGTCCTTAGAAGCAACCTTAGTTCTTTGGGCGCTTTTGAAAATCTGTGCTATTTTCCTGCTCTCTGCTAGTAACCAAGCAGAGTTGCATTTCACAGTGGCTCTTCCTTCTGGCAGCAGAGCAGTTCTCAGAGCAGCCCAGCCTGCCTATTAAGCAATAACAGAATGTTATATCCCCAGTGTACTGAGGATTCAGTCTCAGCTTTTAGGACTGTTGGTCCATGAAGGTATCATATCCACTGTGTTTCCATTACATCATTCTCAAATAGAATACTGGGGCATAAAGTACTCTCTTCCCTGAACAGTGGAACAATGTTTATATGTAAACCAGTGGTTTGTTTTGCCTGGCAGAAAAACAAAGTATGAAGTAATGCATGTGACTTAGGTCTCCCAGTGGCCCCTGAGGCTGCAGGAGTCTTTCTACAGTAACCACCCCAGCTCTGCAGGGCTCTGCTGGGAGAAGTTGGAGACTGCTCTGGGCTCTGCAGTTACAGCAGAAGCTGTTGAGGTGTTGCTGAGTGCTGGTGGCTCCCTGGGGCCTCCTGTGCAATTATCCTTCCTTTGAGCTTGTTCAGGGAAATCTCTTCCTTCTGAACGTAATTTAACTCTAAATGTATGAGAATGCAGTGGAGCTTTTCTTTTTACACTTATCTCAGGCTGGGAATATCAAGGTGGCTTTGTCACATTGAATCTGTGTAGCAGACTTGGAAAACCACCAAACTGTTGTTTTGTCCTGCTTTTCCTTTCTTAGGAATTAGGAAGGGAGGAGAGGAGTTTCATGGCACAGTCAGTACTGCTGTTCTGCTTTGGCACTTGCAATTGCAGTTAATGGTATAATTGATGCTTCTGGGCTTTAATAGGGATAGTGTGAAACAAAACAGTGACTGAATTAAAATCACAGGTGAGGTCACTTCATGGCCTCTGTTTCCTCAAGGCTGGAACACCTTTTGGGTTCGAGTGGTGGGAAAGAAAAGGTTTCCTCACCCTCAGGTAGAAGATGAGAGTGTGCAAAGGCTATGCGTGTTTTGATCTCCAGGGCAGGGAAAGAGTTTGTGGACTGTCCCTCCTTGTAGGTATTCAAGAACCCTCTAGACACAATCCTGTGCTGTGTGATCTGGGATGACCCTGGCTGAGCCGGGAGGTTGGGCCAGATGACCCACTATGTTCCATTCCAACCTGACCCATTCTGTGAAAGGGGCTTGTGTGTCAGGGTGGGATCTCCAGGGACAGAGCAGTCCTTGTTAAAAGTGCCAGTATTGAGTCAGTTGCCAGCCTGTCATGGATATTATCAGTAACTTCCAAGAAGTGAGTAGGAGGCATTGATTTTCTGGCTCTGCAGTGGGGTATAGCTGTTGGTGCTATAGGGTTTAGGCAGCAAAATTGTTTCCAAAGGCTTAGTTGTAGAAAGTTAGGGGCTGCAGCACTGCCTAACCATTCCATCCCTCACCAAAGGGTTCCCCTCCGTTCTGCATGCCTGCTGGAGGGCGCATGGGTGTGAATTTGGTGTGTTGACTTAGTCTTGGGTAGTATTGCTGCGGTGTCTTATTTATGTTGTTTAAGCAACCTTTGCACTTCGTGCTGCATGTCACTGTACACTGAAGTCTGAGCACCTGGAAAAGGTGAGAGAAGCAGAGTGAAATGGAAATATGTATTGATTCTGCTGTTCAGCTGGGGAAAGTTACTGTAGAAGTTAGAGTGCTCTCTGAAACACTGCATTTGTGTTTCACAGAGAGGAGGAAGCTATTTATCAAGTAGCAGATCAGGAAAATGCATTTTGAATGCTCTGCTTTCAGCATTGCATTCCTTTTTAAAAGTGGTAATTAAAATTGCGCCCTTCCATTCTTCTAATTTCTCCCACAGCCCCTCCATGGCACTTTATTGCGCCCTGTGAAGGGATGTAGGTTTTGTTCTAGTGTGGGGAGTGACCGGGTGGTAAGTCATGTGCTGGATTTAGTTAGAATGTAATCTTTTGGCCATCTGCTCAGGCACTCCCTGTGTTGCGTTCCTCTCCTTTGCAAGCAAGTGTTAAAGGTGATCTGGGATGTGCAGGTGTTCGGAACACTTGGGTTCCCTTTAACTGAATAGGACCATGTGCCTGCTTAGGAGGTTTGAGGAGAGTGTTTTCTGAGCCTTGCAGTAATTTGTCATGCCTAATTTTAATTTTCTCACTGGTGTATGTAGCACCTGCTCATAAAAAAACCCCTATTCAGACAGATTGTTTGAAAAATATGTGGATAACAAGGCTTTCTCCTTTGAATTGAGTTTAAGAATACTCTGATGTACACTCTGCTATTGTTTTTTTGTTCTCCCACAGTGATTCTGGATGGTTTATTTTGAAATTTCTGGCTTGTGTTTTCCTTTCCTAGTCTTTAGGAGTTTGTCTGACCCTCCAGTCCTTTGTAAGTGATGGCTGTAGAGCATCTGGAATCTTGCTCTGGCTTCTTAAAAAAAAAAAAAAAGATTAGTTTAGTTTAGTTTAGTTTGCTGTTTTTTTGTTGTTTTTTTTTTTAATGGTGTTTTTTTTTAGTAAGTTGCAGGCAAGACTTCAAGTTAATTTCTATTTTGTGTCTATTACAGTTGCACCAAAATGAGAGATGCTTAGAGAGAGGAAAAAAATCTCCTGATCAATTTAATGTTTACATCAAGTTTTGTCTGCTTTCTAATAACTCCATGGAATAGATGTATCTCTGATATGCTCAAGTCTTTTTTGTAGATTAAATGAATCTTTGTGTGCAGGAAGAGCAGGTGCATTTCTGTGCATCTCTTTCATGAAGTGCTTGCACATGGGAGTGCAAAGCACTAGGTCTTGCCTTCCTTTCTAATTTTCTCTCATTTTCATTCCCTCCCTGGTGTCCTGCTCATCCTGTGCAGTGGCGTAGGATCAGCATAGTTCGATGTTTGTGTCTGAATGGATGCACTTCATGTGCTGCCCAGTTTGCTAAGAGAAACCATTTGAAACTGAACATAATTTGACATCTCCAGCTGGTTTAAAAATGTTCTTTCCCCAGAGAGTGGGATTACTGGGAGTGAGTCGGGAAATACCTGATCTAGACCATTAACTTAATTTATGTTTAGGTTTTTGCTTTATGGCAGTGCAGGAGCATTTGTACCTGTAAAACTTGGTGTTGCTGGATGCTCTACAGAATAATTTCATTTTTGTGGTGCAAGTTTTATATTATAGAAATGAGATTTTATATTATAAAAATGTACTGTTACACATGGCTTGATTTCAGAGTACTTTCATGCTGCATCATGTAGCAATGACTTTTCAGCCTTTGTTGTAACGCTGAGTAACTAATGCATCAGTAACTAATGTAGAGCTTCAGAACTCAACTTCCAGTCCTTTGTGAGAGCATGGCATAGAGGAGCTCTAACCAGAGAGAAAAAGCAGATGTGGGTACAAAAGTTTTCTTAGTAGTGTTCCTTTGGAAAGCTGTGGTTTTTTGTGGCATGGTGTTCGGTGCAGTGCATCTGACCTGCAAGTATCCTGGGCTGGCAAACAGGCTGGGCCTTAGCAGTGACTAACAGCCCATTCCAGCTCCAAATTTCCCAGAAATTCAAGCTCTTATATGGGGAATCCTGCAGTCTTACAGCCAGTCCTGGGCGATGTTCTGGGAGCTGCACTTTTGGAATGCTTTCTGTGCACCCCTAGGAGGTGCTTTCCTGTGGGGCTAACAACATAAAAGCACACCCAAGTAATTTTTCGTGGGAACTTTATGGACATGCTGTGCAGGCTTGCAGATAGAGCCAAAGAATTACTGATGAGACTCCCAGGTTTGTGATTCAGCTCTTAGTTATAAGTTCTGTTTCTACAGCTTAAGGTGTAATTTATTACATGCACTTTGTCTAGAGGGATGGTGCTCATTCCTGGGAGTTGCTAAGGATTCAGTTTTTGACATGTGGATCTTGTGATCTTTGTTTAGTCTGGCTACTTTCCTGGGATATCTGTGGGACAGCTCTTGCTGAAGCTCTAAACAGGCACCCCTCTCAGCTGCTGAGGCAGTGCAGGGTTTGCTCCCTTTCATCAAAGGAACCTCTGAATATTTAGGGCCTGTGACCACAATGTACAAAGGGCATCTGTCTCTTAGTTTGCATATTGCTGCTGCAGAGGCTGTGTCTCTTCTGTCTGTTTAGGAGCCAGTGGCCCTCTCCAGCTACTTTTTTAGCAGATAATACCAAATTTCTACACTGGGGTTGCCTCTGCTTCCCTGCTAATAGTAGTGGAGCTTGTCAAAAACAGGGAGAGGCCAGTGGAAGCTTCCTATATGTCCACTGCCTGCTTTTGCCTTTTTTTTCCCCAGGCACATGCTCTTGTTTCTTTGTCTCCTGCCTTTTCCAGAGGAGGGGAGCAGGGAGGTTCCGAGATTAGCTGGTGCCTGCCCACTCCAGGGCAGTATTTCATGAAATGTCTGCTTTTTTGTAGTATGCAAAGGAACCTAGAAAGTGAGTAGATTGTCCCACATATTTTCCAGTGTTTAAACAGACTGATTTGGATATTTAAAGGCATTTGTATCTTCAGTCAAGAACACTGACCCACACTACTGTATGTTTTGCTTGAACCATTACGTTCAGCATCAGGAGTGCTCCAGGCCCTGAATTTGGGAGAAAATGAACCAATTTTTTTCGACCTAAAGGCTTGTGGGCCTTGTCAGTCTAGGTGAAAGCTCCAGCCCTTTTAACAGGAACAATTCCTAATGTACCAGGTGCAGCATTTTCCTTCATGTGGGCATACAACTGCCTGGACTGTAAATGCTTGCAAAGGAGAATTTCTCAAGTACCAATCTAAATAGACTGTTGTTGCACTGCTGCAGCTCTGAGTGTAATGGTGTCAAGGCATTAAAAAAAATGTTTCTTTCTAGAACTTTTATATTGAATATTGGACATTGTTGAGCCTCTAATAAGTATTGGCAGCTCTGTTGTCTGGAGGACATTTTACGGCATCAGCTTTTAAATATTTTTGTTCTGTGGTATATCTTGCTTCCTAGCTTTTTAAGTATGTTTTCTTCTTAGGGTTAGTTTTCCACTGGGACAGCTAGCTGGAGCCTAGAAATGTCTTCTCTTAGCGCTTACACTTAGCAGTTCTAGAGAGGATATGAGCTTGCAAAAGGTAAATGTAAACAAAATCTCCCCTAGGTAGACATGGACCTTCTCCATCTGGTGAGATAAGAGCCAATACTGTTTTATGTTTTAACAATTCTATTTTTATATATAAATACTGTCCTGGAATTAAATTAACAGGGTAGAGCTTGTAAAAATGACATTTGAGTTTACACTGCTGTTTGTTTGGCTTATTTAATTTAATTGACAATGTCACAGTATAGAGCTACTTACAGAGCTGCTATTCAGGCTTGATTATTTTCAATTTGTGCTCTGCTATACAGCGTTTGGAGAATTTCTTTGTTTATAAAGAATTGTTTATTTCTTCTAGAGTGTTTTTAAGTAACTTTGTAAGTGAGGTGGTATGAAATGACATCTTGCTAAGCAGCAGTAACTTCTGGTTGCAGAGGGGTTATGTTGAGATTGCTTTGCATTAGACATATCATATTGCTTTCCAAACATTAAGCCTGCAATTCTTTCTTTAAATGCATCACTTTAGAGAGCTGCCGTGGGGTACAACAGAGTTTTTATCTCCAGATCTATTTAACTGAGTGTGAATTTCCAGCTACCAGGACTGTGCAGGGGGTGTTGTCTAGTTATGATGCTCTGTGATGCTTTAACTCAGAGGCAACCGTAGCAGGACAGAATCACTGACAATCTCTTATTTTGTTCTTTTCCTTTTTTCTCTTTACAGTCAAAAAAGCTAAACTCCATGGACCACCAGGTAAGTCATGCTCTTCTGCTTCTTTACAGCAATGGGGACCCTGGCTCTCTCCCTGCTGTTCATGCTGCTCTCTCCAGTTTTTCTCCACCTCATCTCATCTCGTTCATATTCTCCTTGGGCGTGACCTAATCTGCCTTGAGAATCCAGGCAGTTTGAGTCAGTAGAAAACTTGAAGCTGTGACCTGTTGTCACAGTGGTAAGAAACCTCTATCTGCTCAACCTGGCCTGAACAGATGATGAATGAGGAAATGTGCTCCTTAACTGGCACCCTTCCCCACCCACTTGGCCCTTTAGTCTCATCCTGCCTCTTTCCCTGTTCAGAGCAGGGTCTGAAAATGTCCACTAAGCAGAACTGGTGTGTGCATCTGTGGGTTTAGTACCTTCTCAATCCTGACTGGGTTTGCTGGATGGAACTGCAGAAATGAATCTGAATGTGGTAGTCAGTAATGGCTGTGCTTGGAATTAAAATCCCATCCGCTAGGTTTTGTGTCCGCAACAGCTAGTCACACCCAGAATTTACAAGCTGGGCAACTTCTTTTCACTGTGGCTTAGAAGCTAGCAAGGAATCCCTTAGCAAGTAAATAGATTTATCAATTGAAATTTGATACACAGTTTACAAAAGAATAAGCACTTTTATAAAATTCCTATGAATAAAAATTTCTGGCATAACACCTATTCAGATGTTTAGATCTGAAACAGTTGCCCACCTGTGTTCATAACATATTTGTTCAGCTTAATTCTTTGGATATAGACATACTCAGATTATGGCAGAAAACTTTACAGGACTCATCCATATTCCACGGCAGATCAAGATCTGTCTGTGTACCAACCTTTAATTTCCAGGGAAGGAAAACTGAGTACCCAGACTGGAAGGGAGACAGTATATACTTTATCTTTTCCCCAATCAAGAGATCTGCTCACAAATGCAAAAGATTTGCCCTCTAGACTAGGTTTAACTGAGCCAAGGTGTGTGGTTTCACTGACAAGCTCAGTGTCCCGGGAGGATGCAGGAGTAAAATAGATAGGGAGGAGTAATGTAGAAATGAATAACTGGATATGTAGAAATCACAATTCAGTGATTCTGACTCCTTCCTGAGCTTCTGGATCATATAATTTCTGTTTCTTCCCTTCATGTTAGGATATTGGAAGCTAAATGCTGAGGTGTGCTATAGTAACCCACAGCAATGATGCATTAAAATTACACAACCATAGAGTCATAGAATGTTAAGGATTTGGAAGGGACCTAAAGAATCACCTAGTTCTTTGTCACAGGCAGGGACACCTTCCTCTAGACCAGTGTCTTATCCTGCCTGGCCTCAAACACTACCAGAATTGGGCATCCACAGCTTCCTTGGGCAACCTGAGCCAGTGTCTCAAAACCTTCACAGTAAAGAATTTCTTGCTAAAATCTGACTAAATTTCCCCTCTTTCAATTTGTACCTGTTATTCCCTGTCCTAGCACTATGGTCCCTGATGAAGAGTCACTTTCTGGATTCCCTGTAGGCCCCTACAGGTATTGGAAGATTGCTGTGAGATCTCTACACAGTCTTCTCTGTGCCAGTCTGAACAGCCCTCACTTCTGGAGCCTGTCTTCATAGGGGAGGTGCTCCACTCTTCTTACCAACTTTGTTTCCTCTGCACTTGCTCCAACACTTGCATGTCCTTCTTATGATGGGGATGCCGGAACTGTATGCAGTAATCCAGAGGGGATGTCATAAGAGTAGAGGGGATGAATTGTTTTCCTCATCCTGCTGCTCTCACTCCTTTAGTTGCATCCAAGGATACATTTGGCTTTCTGGGATGCAAGCACACACTGTTTGTGCTGAGTTACTCATCAGCCAATTTCATGAGGTTCGCACAGTCCCACCCTGCTTGTCCAGGTCCCTCTGAATGCCATCCCTTCCCTCCAGAGCATGACTGCACCACGCAGCTTGGTATCATCAGTGAACTTGCTGAGGCTGTCCCTGATCCCGCTGTTCTGTCACTGACAAAGATGATGAACACTATCAGCCCCAGTTCTGACCCCTGAGGGACACCACTTTTCACTGGTAACCAGGTGGACAATGAATTGCTGAACACAAGTCTTTGGGTGTGGCCACCCAGCCAGTTCTTTATCCACAGAGTGCTCCATCCATCAAATCCATGGCACTCTGATTTAAAGACAAGGATGTTGTGCTTTGCACAAGTCCAGGCAGGCAATGTCAGTTACTCTGCCCCATTGAACAGTGCCATAGCCCTAGAAGGTCATCAGATTTGTCAGCTATCATTTCCCCTTTGTAAAGCCCTGGCTGTAACATCTTTGTTTTCTATGTGAAATTTTGACAGTATTGACAAAATTGACTTCAGATTGAACACAGTGAATAGAGGTGGCAGAACAATGAAGTATTAAAATATGTACACTGCTTTCTGGGTATTTAGCATGTCTTGATGCAGGCTGTTTGAAACTGATAGATAGGCCTAAGGTGATAACTCCCCTTAAAAGGGAATTTGTTCCTTCTTGCGTGCTGATATTCAAACTTTGAATGTGTCTGTGCTTTGCTGCGTTTGGTTTTATTAACAAAGAGATGGCAGAAATTAAGAGAAAAAGTCCTTCCAGGATTTTTCTTTAGATTTAAAAGCAAAACATCTAAACAGAAGCTGTCTTGTCTAGATATGAATGTGATGTGGTTTTCCTAGGTCAGGTGTGTTTCAGCACACTTACAAATAAAATCTGTATTTTTCTTCTGCCCCTGACTAGTCTGTGAAGTTCTTTGTAGACTCATGAGTGGAAAACTGAATTGGGACTAGGAGAGCAGTTGGATCAGGAGGGAAGAGATGATATGACCAGCCCAGTCTCCTGGGTTGTATGTTTTGCAAGTTTGTTTTTCGCAGTTTGGTATTTGTGATGGGTCCTGTGCCTTTGGACTGTCTCATCTTCCTCTTGTCTGCATTTCAGGAGCAGCATCATACTAAGTGTCTGTGAATTTTAGGATTTTACATGCTTTGTCCCTGTCTTATTGCAAGTGAACACTTGGGTTTTTTGGTTCATTTGCACTTGGATTTCTAAAATAGCTGTGATTGAAAATTTGATGCATGTGCAAAACATCTTGAACATTTGACTTCTCATTCCCCAGATAAATTCAATACATATGTGACGTTAAAAGTGCAAAATGTGAAGAGCACAACAGTGGCCGTGCGAGGTGACCAGCCCTGCTGGGAACAGGATTTTATGTTGTAAGTATGGTGGTGCACAGCATGATGCTATGGAGGTGCTCGTGGTTGAGTCCTTCTGCAGCCCTGGTGTTCATACAGAGCTGCTAGTGTGTGTAGGAACCAGAATGTTTGGGCAGGTAAAATGCACAGTCCTGGTGAAAACCTAAATAATTTTCTTTCCTATTGTATGCATTGGCCTGCGGTGGAGGATGTGTGTTGGGAGATTGTCTTGGCTGTTGCCATGGACTGGCAATTGCCAGTCATGTCTGTAGTGAGAGGCTGAGTTTGAGGTTGAACTGGGAAGTTACTGTGTGGATTGGGTCTGGATTGATGTCCTTGGCCCGTATGTGCACAGCTGTGCCTGTAAGCCAAGATGCACAGAGACGCCTGCAACATAGCTTAGCCAAGGACTAAAGGCCCGTAGCTGAGCTTAAATGGAGCTCCTGGGTGTGGGAAGAGGGCAGGAGAGGCTGGTCAGGGCAATTAAAGGCTGTTGTTAGTGCACTCAGGGCGTCTGCAAGGTGATCCTGGTTACCTCAGTTAGGAGCTGCTCTGTGAGCAGCAGAACCAGTTCATTCCAGCTTTCCTGGGGCTTCTGGTGCAGTTGGCACTTCTGATTTTCTTTGGTTCTCACAGACCTGACATACAGCCAAGGATTTCCCAGTGTCTTTTAGAATGGTGGAGGTTTTTTTGGGTGGATGAATGATTTATTGATTATACTGCACCTGCTTCTGTAAGGCAAATTGAACTAAATTTACTAATGGGGGTGGGGGCGGGGGGCAGGGAATGATGTTGTATTCATCTTGTGGGGTCAAAGCTAGTGCTGCTGTTTCTCAGTGGGTTTCAGGTGTTTACACAGTATCTGCAGTAAGAGACCCTCCATGGAATTTTGTGAATATGTTTCCTAATCCCACAGCAGTTTGTTTCTCCACAGCTGAAAGTGGGAGGTTGATGCCTCAGGTTAAGGAGGTCACCTGGGTCAGTACAGTATTTTCATCATAGCTGCTCTCCCATCTCCCTGGTTTGGTAGTACTCCACTTTTGGGGCAGCACAAGAGGTGTGTGCTCCTGCATGGAGATTTTGGAGCCTGTCCTTTGGCATCTGGTGAAACGCACACGCTCCTGAACACTTGCATCTGCTCAGCTCTGCAGCTCCTGGTCAGACAGAGGCTGTGGCTGTCAGTGATGTAAAACATTTCAGGACTGGGTAAGGCTGGGACAAGGAGTTGAACCTACCATTCAAGTCACATGCCCATACTCAAACTACTAGCTATTTCTGCCTGTGATTTGTGCTCATCCTGCGGGCAGGAGCTAGCTTTAAACCCAGCCAGATACGAAGGAGACTTCTCAGTGATGATTTAAGAAAGTATTTGAATGCATTGGATGAAGGCTTCTGTGGTTGCTTCTCCTCCTTCCTCTCAGGCAGCTCCTAGGGCTGCACTCTGGTATCAGCTGAGAGCTGAGCTAGCATGCTGTAAAGTCACTGAGACGCTCCCTAATTAGTTGCTAGGGAATATGGAAGCAGAATATTAGTTGAACTACCTTGCCATTATTGTCCCTGCTTTAGCCAGGCAACTCTACAGTAGTTCTGGTGTCTCCTTATAACAAAAATATTACATGTGGGAACGAATGTGTTTTGCATGATCCCGTGTACATTAAGTTGTCCTAGGGGAAACAGTGCTGGTATTCCAATACTGCTGTTCTCTAGTTTGCTCTTTTTCTTTCTGGAGTTGGAAAAGGATTTTGAGCACAGCAGTTTTTCCCCAAGGGAAGTCTGCTTTTACTGTCTGTGCTGTGTTTACCTTTTTCATGAGGCATAGTAGAAGAACAGACCATAAGCAAAAAAAATGCTTCCTGTCTGTATTTGTTGGTTTTGCTGCTAAACTCCTTGTGAGACATAGCACTGCAGAATTTGGGGCTCTGGGGTTGTTTGAGATTTGGCTATGTACCAGACCACTTCAGCACTTCAATGTATTCCCTGGGGACATTTTCGAATTTTGAAGAAGCTTTAAAACAACTGTGTATTTGCTGCATATTTGCAGGAAACACCTCGAGTGAAAGTGCCCACTGATGTTTAGAACACGGTGATTAAATTGCTGTTGAAGTTGTGAGAAATGCTTTTATTTAAATCCTCTGGGTGTGTGGAAAGGATAGACACCAAATTTCAGTCTCAGCTCTATTGTTCTTAGAGCTGTTCTGCATCTAACCAGAAGGTGGAGAAAGGGAGACACAAAGGCAATCAAAGCCACTGTACAGAAATTCTTTTTATTTATTATTCTTACCGGGTGATCTATCCTTTGGACATCTGTAGAGGAGCCCTTTGTGTGTATCATGACCAGAGTCCTGCTCTGGCAGTTTATGTTGAAGCAAAGTACGTGGTTTTACACTGTGACTGAAAATAGAATATTACTTCCTTCTCTTCCCTTTCTGCATTCACACTGTTCCAACCAGCAGTCAGCCAGTCATCACCAGCCTGCAATTTGATGCATATCAAGCAGGGTGAGGGCCAAGCTGTGCTGGTACAGCTGTTGGCCATACTGAGTAACACTATCAGAACAGAGGGTGCTGGAGACTCGATTACAAGATGCTAGCAGTGGACTCATAGAAGGCTGTGTAACAGCTTGATTTTGAACTGTTGCAGACTGAGCCACTCAAGAACTGGACACTCCTAACCTCAATTCCTGTGACTCAAACAAGAACAGAATTGCTTGGATTTATAATAGACATTTATATGCTTTACTGTAACTATAGGGTTTGTCTTGAACCTTGTAGATATTATGTTCTCTTTCACTTGTGAGAAGGAGACAAAGTTCAAGTGGATGCTTGGATTTGCAGCAGCTCTTTCTTATTTGGGCCACAAAGGCAGTCTATAGAAATAAGACAGTATCATGCTTTTAAATTTCCTTGATAGCTGTAACATAAATATACTTGGTCAGAAGGCACTCACTGTCCAAGATGCCTACTTTTGGGGATTGACAGTTGTAATAAAGGGAAGCCCTGAGCTCTAAAAATTATGGGTTATAGCATTTCTTCATGATAAGTGTGAGACAGCTGTGATGTCAACAGACAGCTCAGGGTTCTTCTCTACTTTATTGTTTTTTCCAGTGTCTGCTCTGTGTGTGTTAGGCTGTTCTGAAGCAGGCATGTTACAAACCAGTATGCAGAAGCGAGGCATAAATGCTATAAAACATTGAGAAGAAGCAAATTTGAGATGCATCCTTTTGTTAATGAGAGGAAAGATGTTTGTGAAAACTTTCAGATCAGTGTTTCCAAGGACCTGTCACTGTGTGGAAGTGGTTGTGTGGAAGTAGCTGGTGCTGGAGCAGAAGTGGTGCCACATAGCCCTGAGAAATAGGTAGTGCTGCTGATGCAGCTGTGCTGGATGTGGGACTGTTACTTTTGTCTAGGAGTACCTCCAGTCACAGGTGCATGTTTGCACCTGCCAGAGTACACTTGTGTTGCTGTACTGCCAAGGGAGGCACTTTCTTAGAAATGGGGTGCCTGATGACAAAGAACAGCTCACCTCTAGATTTTGCTCCAAGGTACATTTCCTTCTCCTGTGTACATAGCTGCAGAGATGAGTTCCCTACTGGCAGTTCATGCATGACATAGTCCAGAGTTTTAGTTTGCTCTCTTTGTTTAATTAGTATTAAACTGTGAGTTACTAGAAACTGGTGTTCCCTGTGAGTATAAGCTGCCTCAGCCACACACTTCCAGGAGCTCTCTGTAGCTTGACACAGCTCTGTGGAAATAGTTCACTGGTATAATCATGGTGGTAATGCACAACATGAAACAAAATTAGATTGTATTCTGCTTTTTTCTCATCTGTGCTGCCTTTACTTTTCTTGCAGTGAGATCAGTCGGCTGGACCTGGGGCTAATTGTGGAAGTATGGAACAAAGGACTGATATGGGACACCCTGGTTGGGACCGTGTGGATTGCTCTGAAGGCCATTCACCAATCTGATGAGGTTAAGCTGACAGAGAAATCTGTATTTGCTCCAGTGTTGATAATTAATACATTACAAATCTGGCCTGGTGCAGCCCAGACTGAGCTCCTCGGCAAAACTTCCGCTTGCAAAGTCAGGAAGTCTGAGTGAGCAGAGAGGGCTGTCTCATCACATTAGTTTTGATTTTGTAGTGAGATTACAACTGAGAGCCCTCACATAGGGCTCTTAAGTCTCATTTCACTCATGTGGACTCAAGAACTAGGGCCTGATCTGTTAAGGAACACAGACAAGTGTCTGAAGTCTTAAGAACTGACTGCTTAGTCTGATGGTCCGATTCCTATGACTTACTGCTAAAGACCTCTGTCTTTTCCACCTGACATGGTAGGCCCAGAGCACATATGCAGTATCTTTTTAGGTCTTCTGGTTGTAGTGTTAGGTGAACCTTGTGCTAATATGTGTGGACAAAAGTAGGAAGTTGGATGTGCCAATGTCTGTAACTGCCCTGACCACAGAGTTTGGCAGTTGTTGCAGCTAAGCATTTTTAACTCAAATTCTAGGGTGTTTACTTATAAGATTATTGGATTTGAGCAGGGAGAGATAGATTATATTTTCCATAAAAGGAAAAGAGTGGGGATGCTCTGCAGTGTGGCCATGAGGTCTGGCTGGGGCTCAGTTCCTCGTGCTGTCCAGATGCTCCTCAGTCCTGCCTTTGAGGGTCTACCTTTGCAGTTCCACTGAGAAGTCAGCACTTCTGTTTGCTGCTTGCTCTGATAGATGCCTCTGAGATTTGGAAGAAATCCAGTTTGAAAGGAAAAGCCAGTGCCTACTGGATGGATGTAATTTTATGTTAAAATAGGGTTGATAATGCTGTTAAGCTCTTTTTGGACTGTATTAGCAAGTGTGTGAGAGTTGGTGCATAAAGTTCTTCAGACTTGAATATTTGTTCACTTAAGGCCTTTGATTCACAGGAAGGTCCTGGGGAGTGGTCTACGCTGGAGGCAGAAGTTGTAATGAAACATGATGAAATCTGTGGAACCAAAAACCCAACTCCTCATAAAATTTTGCTGGACACAAGATTTGAATTACCTTTTGGTGAGTGCATTTCCGTATCTTACCCAGGGTGATGACAGTGGAGAGAAAGTGGGAACAACTGAAAGTTTTATAATCAAGTTGTGTTTTGTGTTCATTCTCAGTTCAGTCATTATAGTTCAGTGGAGGTTGTATGGCTGGTATTCATTTTTTGTTTGGCTTGTTTCTGACAAAATCTGAATAAGTAGGAAATATTTGAAAGTCCCTGGGAGCTGGAATATTTAGATTAGCAGCAGTTTTTTCTTTCTAATAGTGTTTCAGGATTGTGCAGTCATGTGTTTTCTTCCTGAGCATGAGCATTTGCTTCTTTGAATCTAGACAGATTTGGCTGTAGAGGAGGTCAAGTGTGTTGCTAGAGCTATTCTTTGGTGAGTGCATGTAGCCCTCTTAGACATGTGCAGTTCAGTTAGTGAAACATTAATGCTTAGTGCTCCTGAACATTATCCTTAGCAGAGTGTATAAATAATGTTGTAAGAACTGCCTTTCTGGCAATTACTTATGGTTGAAAAATGCAAAGTATGGAAAGCAGATAATTGGAGCAAACTTATCTCAAGTAAAGTTGTGTGTAATTTTAACATTTTATTTTACTTAAGCAAACAAAAACAAATCCCAAACCAAATAAACCCCAAAAGTAAGACCTTAGCCAGAATGCATCCTAGGCTTGCATAACTTCTCTTTCCAGCTCTTGGCTGGTGCTGGAGATGAAGAGCTGAGATGATGTTTTTGGGGTTTATGCTATCTTTTTTTTTTTCCTGCACTGAGCATTGAAGTGTTTCAAAGTGTTCTGTCACTGTAAGGCTCATCCCTGTGCCTTTGCCTGTTACATCCTTTTTGCTGCAATGCCCAAGTCAGTGTGAGCAATTTGTTTCCCGCTCTAAGCAGGGGTAGAGCATTTGTGCAGGCACTGGCATTAGGTCAGCATCTGTCAGGATTGTCCATCTGTTGTGGGAAGAAGTTAGGACATCTGTGGGTCTCCTACTCTGCTTCCTGGTGCCAGGGCATGATGCAGGCTTGGCCCTGCAGGTGGACAGTCAATCCAAATTGCATTTTGTGCTGTGAGTGCACTGTTGTGAGTGTGCACAGCCCTCTGAATGGTTGTACTTCTGGGAGAGCGCGGTGTTCTGTAGGAGCAGTGGCACTGCTCTTTAAATACGTTCCAGTGTGCAAAGGGGAAGAGGTACCTGACACCTCAGCTGTCCTGACAGGTGTCTGATGCTGGTCAGCAGCCATCCCTCTTCCACAGGGAAATATCCTGGTGTTCCACTGCTGCTGTACATGAGAAGTCTGTTGCTGAAGTTACTTTTTATGCGAGAGGAGGAACAAGTCTGTTTTACCTCACCAAAAATCTTGGTTGTTTGGTAGAAGTGTTGAGGCTTCTGGGAGGGACAGAACAAGCACACAGAGCTGAAGGCAAGGCTTGTAGCCACTGCCTTCTCATCTGAATTAATTCTGCCACACTTGCTTGTAAACTGTCACTGCTTTAAAAGAAAATTAAGTTCTGGTGTCTCCCTTTGTATTGAGAGTGTCCAAAAGAGAATTTACTTTCTTTTGCCATTCATATAATGGACTGCATTGCATTTTAAGGTTTTTTTTGAGCATAAGAAAACAGACTCCATATAGATATGTTAGAACATCTGAATTTTAAAAATCAAAGTATTTCAGGTAATAATGTGTTTTTGCAATACTTATTTCTTTGCTTACCATGCCAAATACTGAAGTAACAGGGATTCCACACTGTCGTGTTGAACAGTTTTTGTTCTAGAGTGTGAAAAGTTTTCTGCCTGTCCAGGGTTTCATAATGTCCAGGAAAGAATGGGTCCATGAGTTAGCTCTTCCAAGGCTGTTCTTCCCTAGAAGAGTGCTGCAGTTTTTGGTTTGATCTCAATTTTCAGTCTGATGTGCCATGGCAAGGTCAGGAGGAGGTTGAAAAGCAGGAGGCACTAAGGGTGTGTCATAACTCCTCTAGAAAGTGGCATCTACCCACGTCCCCTGCTCCAGTGGTGCTTCCCCTCACACTATGACTAAGTGTCTCCTGCCATCATCTTTGGGAGAGAAGGACTCTGCTCCATGGATCTGTCTCCTTTCCCTTGGGAGATGCCTCTGCATCTCAGTGGATATGCAGGTCAGTTTCCCTTTGCTGGATGGCAGCAACACGAATTCTTAGTGCCCTACATGTTAAGATTCTTTGTCATATGAGTTGGGAGCTGTTGTTTTATCCCTACACAGGGAAGTAAATGGATCACTGATGTGCTGTGGAAGTTATTAAGTCAACAGCTGGGCTTTAGAGGCAAGATTTTATTAACAGCAGGTTTGGAGTGACACTTAAGAACATTGTGTGTCGTGTTTTGTTTCCCAGGTGAAGATCTCTGGGCTATTGTAGATGCATGAGAACCAGAGTGATGTGTGGGCTCATGTACAGCTTGTGCTGCTTTTCAAGTTGGGTAAAACACTGCTGCTGGGATAGCAGCTTTAAAAAACCTGTGTGTTCTCCTGTTTGGCTGTGCTTTTTCTATAATTTCTGGCTGCTGTCTTATTTGGATGCACACAGATGCAGTACCCCAGGTTATTCAATGTTTAAAATATTTTAAACATTGAATTTTAAATAAATTATCTTACATAAATATTCAATTTAAAATATTTCATTCTGTTTAGGGGGAGCTTGAGAGGTTTTTAAAGGTTTGTAAAAAAGAATAAATTAATTTCAAAACCAGAAAAGCTGAAGTCCTTGATGTAAAACGTGATGGTGTATGCAAAGAGATTTAGAAACTGGTTTGTTGTTTGCACTATATTTACCCCAGATTAGTTTGCTGTTTCTACTTCCCACCTTGAATCTTGATACATTCAAGATTCTTCCTTCCTGGTATCTCTTCTGCTGGTCATCTGGAGATGGGAGCTGCTAAAGCTAAAATAAGTGCAAACCATGCTGATGCTGATAGTGGTAGTATGTGATGAAGACAACTTAGAGATTTTTAAAATTTTTTCTTTCATGTAATGTTGTTTTCAAGTATTTACCAGACTTGGAGTTGTGAAGCAGTCATCTCCTAGCAAAGGCTGGTGGGAGTTTAGTCTCTGCTTCTGGTGATAGAAAATAAGCTTTTTTAAGGTCCTGCAGGAGTTAAACTTTGTCAATGGCCAGATTTGTAATGGGACAAAGAACACTGATGGTGGCCCTCACGTGTTTCCCGTGTGTGCTATTTCATGTTCCAGATGCATCTGTTGCCTTGTGGTCAGTTAGTGTGACATCAGCACATGCTTTGCAGAGGAGGGCAGCTCTGTGGGCCCTTCTGTGTTGCATATCTCTGTGTGATGGACTGCAGTCCTGGGGACCAGGCTGTTGTATGATGCTCTCTGCCTGCCCCATGTTCTTGAATGTGCAGTCTCACAGAAACAGAATTGCTGCAAATCCTCTGATACAAAAATGTAACAAATAGTGAGGATGGGAAATGTGCGGCATTATATTAATCTGCAGGGTGAGAAGGTTTGTGCTTAGTAGTCTATTAAAAATGGCAATAAACTGCCTTCTTCATGGCAAGAAGTCATTGTTAGGCGAGACAGGCCGGAGCCACTTTCTCCTCTGATTGTATCTGTTTCCTCTTTGGAATAAGAGAGACAGTGGAGGGATACTGCTTTCTTGGTTGGTTTAGAAAATTTTCTGGTAGGGAGAAGACAATCTTGCTGTTACTGTTTTGATGCAGTGAGTGTGCATTGGCACAGATTTTTCAGGACGCTGCTTTCCAAGTGTAAAATTGTTCTGCTTGGTAGCAATTTACTCTGCCCCCCCTTTTTTAGAAGTGCAGTGACTGTGCAAATCCCTCACAGGATGCAGTACTCAAAAATGCTTTTGGCTCCCAAACTATAACAGTTTGGTTCTGTGCCAAGCAGTTTCTAGTTCATAATTGGAGTGAAGATGCTTTTAGTGTTCTCAGCACTCCCAGGGTGGGAGCATGCTGATCTGCATCTAACCATGAGGTAGGGTAAATGTGCTTTGTTATTTTAGTGTCTTGGGAACTGAACAGAAAAAAAGCTCAGCTCAGCCAAGTCATTTCAGTGAGAACTTAGAAGATTCCCATACATTGGAAAAGGGAGGAAGTTTGGGCTGGGAAGAGGGGAAGACAGGTGAACACTTGCAGGAAAATAGAGGGAGGGAGGGTATAATTTCTGCTTTCAGCACTTGTTCTCACTCCTGCCAAGCTAGGTTTTGCCCCAGCCCAGGACTTACTACCCTGGGAAAACTCAGAATGAACAAGGTGACGTGCAAGGCTTAGAGAAAGACCAGAAAACCTGAGAAGAAGAGTTTTAAGCCTGAAGTGCCTGGTTGTTGCCAAGCTAGAGACCTCTAAGCAGGAATGCTGTCATATTTAGCTTCCTGAGGGGTTTAACTGAGTGGTCTTTATGGATGCATCAAATTCTCCTCTTTTTTCCTTTCTCGCTCTGACAAGTCACTGCACCACTGTGTGCCCATTCCAGGTGTTAGGGCACGCACCTACCCTGAGCAGCCCCACCTGGGACCTCCACCCACACCCCTGCTCCTGTGCCCAGGAATCCCACATCAGCTCAACTTGGAGCCTTCAGTCCTGAGATCTGTGGGAGTTGCTCATCCCCCACCCCAGCCATTGCCATGTCTGGGCCTGCTTATGGACCCTGCAGATTCAGGAACTCAGAGAAGATGAGGTTCAGCTTCCAGCTGAGGATGGCAGTAAGAGCAAGGACAGTAAAGCTTGCAGTGTTTCTGTATTGGTTTCAAATTAATAAGCACCAAAAGATACTGAATCCCCCTGTCTGTCTCCTCTCTGTTGTTTTTCAGCAATTTTGTTTCACTGACTTAAGGCCCTACTCCTTGTGTTCACCAAGCATGATGTCAGTGGAGTCCTGAGATGGCTGAGGCCTCAAGTGGCCTCTCTCTGGACTAGTTCATCTTTTTATTTTTTAAGGAGAAGTTCAGGTAGTGCAGTAATTTCCATTGTAGTCAAAAGCTGAGCAGTGATGCCGGAGCTGGCCAGTGGATGGGGCTTGCAAGCAGTCTGTGATCTCTGTGCTAGGGATTTCCACTCTGTGCATTCCAGAGAAGCAACTTCAACAAGACTGCTGATTGAGGCAAAACACAACAGAAGCTTCCTCAAAAAAAAAAAAAAATTCTGTCTCATTGGGATTTCTTTTGGGCAGGTAACTTCACTCAAGATCATAGGCCAGTTGCTTAATGTTTAAAGTTTGCTGTACAATAATTTTACTGATACTAGTATTGATGACAGGAGTTTCTCTGGGATCAGGAAGATGTCCTTACAGCAGCTGTTATCTAGACAGTAGCTGATTTTTATCTCTGACCTGCATAAGAAGCTGTTTCAATTGAAGCAGCAGTCCAGCAGTAAAAACCTGACAGCTCTGTTTATGAAATGGACATCTGGGCTGTAAGATAAGAACAGTAAATCCAAGAGACAAGTTTTGCTTCTTGATGTCTGGGCATGCCACTGCATCATGGGTTTTGGGAAGGCCTACCCTGAGACATCAGGTTTTGGGAAGGCCTACCCTGAGACATCCTCAATTTCTGCAGTGTTAATGGTAGTCATTGTTTCAGCCCTCCTCAGTCTCTTTAGTCTTAATTTCAGGCTCCAGATTTGAATTGTTTGGGCTCTAACTTCTAGTCCTCATTTAATGAGTTTTTCTTTACCTCTTTGAGAAGTGATGTCTTTCCAAGACAATTCCATGGGCTTTGCTGTAATTTTTTAATTGCTTCATGTCATTGTTCAAGTTTGTTCTCCTATATCTCATCAGGTTGGATGCTGATAGCCATTCACTTCACTCATGCCTTCTTACTAGATCAGTTCTGTCCAGATTTGCTTTGAATGCCAGGCCTAATTTGCACAGAGACTATCTAATAAATCTGTGCAGCTGTGATCCACAGCCCTGAAGATCAAAAACATGTATGTGTTTCTACAACTCTTGTAGTTGTGGAAGAGTCTCTCATGTTTCTCTTACCTTGTTTTCTGATGGGTTTTAACAACAAAGTAATGTACTTTACATCAGAAAGAGCAGCTGGCTTTGTGTGTTTTTGTTAAAATAAATTACTTTGGTGTCCCTCCAAGCAAGGAGAAATGGGTTGTCTTTTTTTCTATTTATTGCAGGTTTTTTGGAGTCAGATCCTAAGCTTCCATAAAACTTTCTCAACTGTGAAGTATTTTAACACCTTGTGTGGGTGAGGCTAGTTCCATAAAAATTCAGTGGTGTTTCTGTTACAAAGATGCGGACATGAGTTCATAGTCCAAGGAAGTGTCTACTGCTGAAACTTGAAATTCCACTAAATCTGGCATGTACCAGTTAACAGTGGGTTGTGTTCTGTTGTCTGCAGTGTTTTTGGGCTTGTTGCCTTCCTAGGATGATCATTTGTCTGGCTGAGAGAAGACACAAGTAGAACAAATATTCTCTCAGAGTACAAGAAGAAAGCAGGTCTTGGTGCTTTCTGAAAGCATTGTGGGTTCCAGTGGAATGCTCACCTGCCAGTAAATCTTCCTATTTTTTTCTGTGAGGAGTGAAAGTGGATGTAACTTTTAGAATGACCTTTTCAGCAGGAGGTCACCCTGTCCTGCTTCTCCCATTCTTGCCAGTGCATAACTTAGCGTATCATTGTGGTGGTGTCCATGGAGTACAGTTCATTGCAGGGAAGCAAACTTACTGGCTCTTTTTGAGGCCACCTGAAAGTGTAAAGAGTTACAGGAGATGGGAAACCCAGCTGAACTGGTATAGCACTATCTTCCTGACAGCTTGCAGGGGTGGTGCTGTTTTTATCTGGAGCACTCTCTCCATTTCCTTCCTCTGTGAGCTTTGAAGTTTCTGCAGTGGTGCAGTTTCAGGCCATAAATAGCCTGAAACCATAATAGATTTCAGAAGTTGCTACATTCAGGGATGTTGAGTGGCTAGAAAAAAACCAAACCAAACAAATCCATTTTTTTTCTTTTCCAGTGTTTTCACACCACTCCATCCCTAAATAATTTTGTGTTATGCTTTTCACAGTGGGTTGTCTGCATCTCTGAGCATGTGCTTTGAAAGGCGAAATTCTGAGTGGCAGAAGTCAGTGTTCCATTAGGACAGTATATTACTTCAGGGTGTGAAATCGAAAATAGTTATCACAATAAAAGTGATAATGCTTGCTACTTGCTGTCAGCTTGGTAGCTCTTCTCGAACATGAAAATGTGATTAATTTCACAATGAATCTGCAGTGTGGTGTAAAAGTAAGAATGCGCTTTCATGTGACTGTGACTGCCTATAACACTGTTTATTCCCTCAAAATATTTGGCTTATTGCTGGCAAAGAAATAAGAGATAATTTACTTTTTGGTACCTAATTTGTGTTACACCAGGAGGTGTGCTATTGGTGTGCATAAGGTATGCTATTCAAAGGCAGCCCTTGTGCTGCTGGGATTATAAAAAGCCTCCAAAAAATGCTCTTTTTACGTGTTATCAAACATAAGCAAGTGTATTAAAATACACTTGGCTGTTGCGAAATGCTAATTCTTAAAGCATATTAGTTTGCATCAAGCTAATACTTGAATTAAATGTGAACTAGTCTGTCTTTCTCTTTCTTACCTTTGTGTAAGTGTGCATTTGGTTAATCACCTTTAAACAAGAAAACAGGTAAGCCCTTGAAGTGTGCTGCTATTTACAATTTTTATTTTCCATCTGAGTCCTTTTTCTTAAAAATCACATGTGGGTTTTTTGTGTGTGATCTTTAATAGTAATGGTGATGAATGCAAAGTTACCTGATTAACAAGGTGGTGTGACTTACTCTTTTGACTTAGATATCCCTGAAGAAGAGGCCAGATACTGGACCAGAAAATTAGAACAAATAAATTCACTGGGAGATGATGAGGTAAATATCTAAATTGAAAGAATATTTTAGCCCTGAATGTCTTATAACTAGCTTTTTTTCTTTGTATTAGATCCCTGTGATTAGGGTAAATACTGAATGTTGATAATTTACAAGTCTTCCATGAACTGCTTACAGAACTCTTTTCTCTAGTATACTGTTTAGTGTTAAGGAGGGGAATATTTTTCTGCATGTTGGAAGTGCTTGAATAATGTTTTGTTGATGCAAGTTTATAAGAAAGGCAACACCGTGCTTTACCTGAGCAGACAGTGAAACCATTTTTGACAGGCTGTGGTAGGTTCTTTTTGTGAAATCAAGTCAAAAAGGACTTTTTTTGTAGTTGACTGTTTCTTTGAAGATAACAAAGCAAGATAATGAATCTTTATTTGAACTGAGGACTGTTGGAGTGTTGGCTTTTGTTCTAATGCAGTTGTTAATGGCTCAGTTTATGTGCATCTTGTATTAGAATAAGTCGTAGCTATGACTTTATGGTTCCCTGGCTCTAATGTGTACTTGGCTAAGCAGCTATGAAATAGAGGTTACATTTTTTTATTTCTAAGAGAGACTGTTGGATGACTGAAATTTTGTTTGCAGTTCATACTCTTTGCAGAATAAGATTTAACATGTTAATGCCTGTACTAGAAATGAAGTATATGGAAAACCCCAATACTCATCTGTTGATGTGAACATCATTGAATAAGAGTATGGTGCTGGTGAAGCCTTTTTGACAGGTGTCTTTCAATAGCAAGATAACTTGCAAAATACTCTGCCAATGCAATGACTTCCGGAGATTTTTGTTCTGGGATCCCTCATCTATTCTTTTCTGTTTATTATGTGGGTGATTTGGTTTACTGCGCAGATGAAGGAAGTAAGGTAGATTTTATTTTTGACTGAGGACAGACCAATATTCGGGTGGGTAAAAACTTAAAGAATTTAGGGCAGCCTCTCCTGCCTTTCTGGAAGTTTGAAAGCCTCGAAGAATTGATGAAAAGCCCAATCTCTGTCAGTTGTTCTGTCAGTGATGCTGCTGTGCCTCCCTGCTCCTGTGGGCTGGAGCAGCAGTTCAGGTACTTCAGCGAGGCACATGTGCCCTCTAGTGCTTTACTGAACTGGTATGTGCTGAAAGATATCCTGAGCTGAGTCTCCCCTTTCCCTGCAGTGCCACACATCTGCTTGCTAACTTACATGCTCTTATCAAATACCAGTAATGAAGTAATGTGTCTGTATTTGTGACCTAGAAATTTCAGATTTATTATGGATGTTCCCTTTGACCAGGGAGAAAAAAACTTGTGCAGGGCCTGACCTCAGATGGTTCTTCTGTAGTTCTCCACATTTGCCGGCTGCCCAGAATGGGGATGAGATCTTCCTTGCGTATTCCCCTAAGTGGCAGTGACTTGTAGCTCAGGAACTTCCAGAGCCAGAGGCAGTATCCTTGTGTTGAACATCACTCAGTGGATTTCTCTGTTCTGCATGCCAGTTGCCCTTTAAATGCACCCAGGTCAGTTATGTTTTTGCAAAGGAATTCAGCACCTTAATTGTGCATTGCCTGAAGAAATATCTTAATTGATCTGAGCAAACAAACCCAGTGTTTGAGAAACCAGCTGGAGGCAGGTTTGTTTGAAGAAATTAAATGATTGATCCTCATGCATTCAGTCCCTGTCACTCAGCTTCACAGACCTCACCTTTTGGCCTGTGGAATCCTGGTCTGTGCCATGTTTTTTAGCACAAGACAACTTTGTGCCTTTGTCTACTTTGTTTTAAGTGCACCTATCTCTGTTTGAGATAATGAAGGAGCAGACGAAAGCTGCAGAGAAGTATTGAAGAAGCAGGTTCATATGGAGTTCAGATAGTGTCATAGAAAGGCTTAGGCTTTCCAGCCTCTCTTCCTACAAACACTTAATATTCCGTTTTAATTTTGGGACTCTTGATAGCCATCGGGCTGATGCCTTAAAAAGAGCAAACTGCTGCCATTCTAGGATCTTTGAGGATAATAATTCAGAACCCACTGTGGTCCTGTGCTACTGCAATTGCTCATCAGCAGACTTCCTTTCACCACTTTGTCAACCAGTCAGTGCTGTGAGATCCGGCAGTTCTTGTTTTCACAGTCCTGATTAACTCAGTGGGTTGGCAGTTTGCTGATGATAAGACTAACCACATTTCAGGATCCCTTGTGCATTTTAAATAGCACAGATTGAAAGATAACTGCAGCGGAAGTCTGCAGGTTGTCACCTTCCATGTACAGAAGTGGTCATTAATCCCTACCAAATCCAAGGAGAGGCTGTTGGGTGGCTGTGTTTTGCACAGGCTGCAGCACCAGCTTGCTAAGTTTGCCACTTCCTTTGTTGTCAGATCTTTTTCTCCTAACAAATACTGTTCTCATTATTTTGGTCAATAGTCCTAATTTTCTCATATCTTTATGGAATACAAGATAGAAGAGAATAACAAAATAAAACCACTGGCATTCCCCTAGGGAACGCTTTGATGCTGTAACAAACAGCTTTGTATAAAGTCAAAGCTGGCTAATTGAAATATCTCTATGTTCTCTAATTTAGTATTAAATGAGATGAAAAATTCTTCACTTTGAATGTGAAGTAGATCACAGAAGAGTTTGCAAGTGTTGACTGGGCAAACATGTGTTCTTGCCTTGCCAGGCACATAATTACCTTTCTGCTGCCATCTCCTACTCCGGATTTGCTGTGAGCCCATATGAGATTTGAACTGCTGAGGCTGTGGTGGAATGTCTAAATGTAAACAGGCTTATTCCCAGTTTGGAGCTCCCTATCACACTGGCATTGTGGTGTGGGGAGTCAGGTCTTTTCAATGTCTAACTGAAGGTCTCAGAATTGTTAGTAGGGCCTGTGCTTATTCTAAAGCAGACTTCACCTTAAACAGAAGTGCACTTTGTAACGTGGTTTTGGCATGAAAAAAGAGGACACTTCTGGGACTGTGTTTAAATACAGATATCATGGAGAATATATTATGGAGATATTATGCTTATAGATATTGTGTTTTGATAATACCAGGGATATTTTTTCTTATGTGTGGCATGCTGTCATAAAGTTACCACTTGGTTTCTTATCTCTCTATATGCCTTCCTATTTTTTCTTTCCTTCCTTTAGTATCCCTTTCAGGAGGAAGTCCAGAAGAAACCATTGCCGAGTGCTGCCTCCCAGTGTTGTAAGTCAGACTTGTTTCTTCTCAATATTTTTTTCCTCTTCCAATGTACTTGATTTCCTTTTGTGGTTACATGTCAAGTGATGGTACATCTGACCAACATTTTCTTATTAGAAGTACTTAAATTTCTGTGCAGTTATGAAAAGCTGTGCTTCTCAAAATATTGCTCTGCAGCTTCTGATGCCAGGAAGTTTAATCAGGCATTGAGTCTTGCACTTGCTGTTGTCCTTGTGTGCAATAAGAAAAGAAAATTTGTTCAAAGTCACTAAGATTGTCAGACCCTTGTAATATTTATACCACTAAGAAAATGCTGTGTTTTTTCTTTTGACTATATTAGGCTATGTTCTGCTAAAACTTCCTGTGTTAAATATAATTTTTATTACTGTTTAATGAAATTTTAAGAGGCAGAAAATAGGTGGAGACAAGTACTACTGGTAGCCTTTTAAAATGCACCAGAGGTTTGTGTACTTGATGTCTAATTTCTTCAATATTACTTTTCAATGCTGCGTTGATGGATGGAAAAAATATTTTTACTAATTTCTGCTTGTCTTGTCTTGCATTTTTTATGCTTCTGAAAACATGGATGGAAAAATAATATAGCACTTACTGTATCTGATGATCTGCAAAATTAGATTTCTGAAACACTGCTTTTAACAGAAAATAGATGAAAGCTCAGTGATGTCTCTTGTGAATGTCTTATTTACTTTTGTCAACAACATTAATAGAATTCAAGCTCCATAATTTAAACAAATCTTTTATCCTCTACTTCAAATCCTTTAAGATATGCATATTACACATTGCAGGCTGTTTATCCATTAGGCTGATTATAGGATCTCCTCAAAACTGATAATATTAGGAAAGGCTAATTACTGTTTACCTTTTTTTTGAGTAGAATTAATTTCTCTGTGTACTATTGTAATGTTATCTTTAAAGTATCTTCAACAACTCTAGACATTAAAGAATTGGCTAGGAAACCTGATTGTGCTGTGTAGCTGGAACATGTAGAACTATAAATCAAAGTATTCCAGTAATACCTTCATTCTAGTTCATTCTAGGTAATACTTTGTGTCCTCCCTTTCAGGGAGAAAAAAAAAGTATGTTAAGAATAAAGCAGAGGTTTTTTGTTTGGTAGGGTGTTTTTTTGTTTGTTTGGGGTTTTTTGTTTTGTTTGTTTCTTGTTGCTTTGGGGTTTTTGTTGTTGTTATGCTATTGTTGTTCTGCTTTGTGGGTTTTTTTTTTTTTGGGTGTGTTTTGTTTTGTTTTTTTAAATGTTCAAAAGGGTACAGTTGATTTGTTAAGCCTGTAAATAAGAAACATTTTAGGAGAAACTAATATTTGATTAAATCATCAGAATCGGAAGAACCCGTAATGTCCAAAAGTCAAAGAAAAACTGTCTGCTGTATGAAGTGTCCAAGAAATGAATGTGTTATTTGCTGAAATTATTGTCCTGGCTCTGTGCCCTGGGCTTTCCTTTTGTTTGAGGGAGGCTGATTTGATTGAATCTCCCAAGTATTGAGATGTATGGGTAAATTAGAGGGAATGCTTCTGTGTGGGGAAAATAGCTGCACCTGTTCCCACATCAGGGTGCTTTTTCCCCTGTAGCTGGTTTCTCCCCTGGAAAACCAGCTGGGCTTTTGCAGACAGACACAATGAGAAGCAGCACTATGGCCACCCTTGTTGTGCTGCCTGTTAACAGCCTGCATCTTGCTGGAAAGTGACCTTTTGCAATATTCAGTTGAAGGTCTTGTGGTTTGAACAGTTAATGTCACATAGCAATTAATATAATCATTCATGGGATTAAAACACTCATTAGAATGGATGTTAAACATTTCATAGCAGTCTGTTGTTAATGTATTTAAGAATTTTCAATAAAGCTGATGGCACTGCATGTACTTTTGCTTGTTTACTGCCTGCAAGTATCTGATGTCTATGAAAATCTATTTACATGGAAAAAATACAAAATAGACATTTAATATAGAGGTACTTTTGAAAAATGAACTCTGCCTGCATCAACTTGTGTGTAAGAGTTGTCAGCTTGCCTCAATCCAGCACAGTCCTTTGAGACTCAAGAGTTTAACACAGAACATGCACAGATTGTATCTCTATTGAAAGCTGACCTGACCTTTGCATGTGACACGGGAGCTCAACCCTTTTTACACAGGAGCAGGGTGGGTGTCCTTTACCACACCAAAATGTGTTCAATATGGAATGTTCTTACTTACCATGTGGGTAAGTAATTGGTAGGTATATTTTTAGATAAAATGAAAACATGCTCAAGAACACTTTTCAGGCTCATCCAATTTTCCACCACATCATTTTTCATTTTCATCATCTCGATGTGCCAGATGAGGTGTGGTTACTGTTTGGAGCAGAACAGCAAACTAATCTTTTATTTAGTAGAAGGAAAAAAGCATGCTCAGTGTGAGTAGGTTTTACTCCACAAGAATGTTTTCCCAATCCTTCAAAAACCACAAAATTATCTTAAAATCTGAGGCACTATAGAACAAAATTCTGCAAAACATTTCACATAGCTTGCACTTAAAAAATAATTGTACATAACTGCATGTGCCACTGGTGTCCTGCTTAGCCATTCTGCCTGCTCTCAGAAGACCATTTTGATGTTCTTGTTCTAGCTAGAGAAAGTCCTACTCCAGCAGGCAGGATCAGGTTCACTAATTAGGAAGATACATGTCCTTGCATGTTAAAATTAGATTACACTTCTGCCCTCTTCTGCATCTGTACTTTCCACACATCTTTTACCTTTTCAAAACCAGATTTTCTTGTGGTGGTTTCCCACTTCCTGCAGAGATGCAGTTTGTTCAGTTATCTCCCCTGAGTAGAGGCGGGGAGAAGGATGGAGCAGGATGTGAGAGAAGAGAAGTGGCCCCATCTGAAAGCCATCCTCTGCTCTGAGGGTGGGTTTTTGTTCCTGGGCATGTATGGGCTGCTGCCTTGGCGTGGTGCCATGGGAAATCTCAGCCCACACTGGGAGCTCTAATGTTTCCAGAGATTGTTGAGCTTTCAGGCTCCCTTTCACAGTCTCAAATGCTGTTTTGTTCTTAGAAGACTGTGACCCATAATTTCTGAGGTAATGTGGGATTTGGGCTTCCTACCTATTCTTAAATGAGGCAGGTGGTTCTGTTTCATATGCAGTCTTTTGTAGGCCCTGCTGATTTTGGCACTTTTGCCTCTTTCCTTCATTACAGTTAAGTGTTTAATTTTTAACTCCCAACTGCTGTGTGTCCCTATGTATTCCTCCTGCCCCAGAAAGATCACATGCTTCCAACTGATTTGGCTTTCAGTGATCCCAAGCAATAAATAAAGCACTGGAGTGTCCATGCATCAGTTTTGTTTGCCTATTAAATATAGTCATAATTATTAATGTTTTGAAATGTCATTGTTAGAAAACTGCAACATCTCCATGTTGGCTTTTACCCACAGCCTGAAATTAAATATAAGTTGAAAAGACAGCAACATTTTGTTGTGTGGAGATTCATTTTAAATTATGCAGATTGAAAACATATTATTTTATTACTTTGGCATTGAGTCAATAAGCTCTAAGTTATTTATTGTGAGGAGTTACAGAAATCTTTTCCTTGCAAGCTCAAGATAATTTCTGGACACACAGAAGTCCATTATAATCCACAAGTGAGTCACACTGTGAGTATTTTAAATGCAGCTCTGACTTGGATCAGTTTCAGTGCAAACTGGGGCGAGAAAGATGCTCTGCATCTTTGCAGAATCAATTTGGCAGACTTGGTTAATATCAGCTGCTGTAAATACTGCCCTACACCATTTGTCAGGGAGTTTACAAATCTGGAGGAGAGAAAGTTTGTTCAGTGTAATTCTCAGGAAAGATAACCTAAGTGTCACTTATTGTCCCTTTTCTGGTTCAGTATTTTTGTTCCATTTCCTTTTGTCCTTTGCTCTGTGAAATCCCTGGTTACCAGAGCTGTGGTGGGTGTTGATGTTTTGTTGTGGTTTATTTTTTTTTGGTTTTTGTTTTGTTTTGTTTTGTTTTGTTTTGGTGGCATTGTGTTTGTGGGGTTTTTTGTTTGTTTGCTTTTGTTTTGTTTTTGGGGGGGGTTATTTGGTTTTTGTTTTATTTTGGGTTGGTTTTTGTTGGTTGATTGGTTGGTTTGGGGTTTTTTTTATACACTTGTTTTGTTTTGGATTTTCTTTATTTTGGGGGGTTTTGTGTTTTTGTGTGTGTGCGTGTTTTTTTGGGTTTTTTTGTGTATATGTGTGTGTGTGTTTTATTGTAGGTTTTGTTGTGCTTCTTTTTTTATCAGAAGAAGGTAAAAAAATTTGCTTGGCTCTGGAGAGATACCAGCAGTAGTTTGGTACTGGCAACAAAAGAAGCAGTGGCTTCTCATATACTCTTTTACCAGTAGAAAGAATCAAAGCCAGCCTGTGCTTGGTCTGCCATAAGATGAGAGAGAAAAAAACAAGATATGTCTCTTAATGCTCTTTGGAACATGTGTGTGTGCACATGCATGCAGGAAAAAAAATTGCTGCAGTTGTTTTAGATACATAAGCAGCTTTTTATCTACTTAAAATCTGGCAAAATGTTTTATACATATTTTAGGAATGGGGGCTATTTAATGCCAGATCAGTTTGTTGTGGTGACCCTTCTTTGCACTGATATTTGAAGAAATCTGGTTTTGCAAAATTCTTCTAATTCCTCTGCATGTAGTGCTATTTCAAAGTACCACAAAGGCTGACTTTGAGAGGTTTCATTCCTGATGCTCACTGGTTTTCCTTTTGGGAGCTCAAATTCCACTGGTACATTGGGAAGGCTTATTCATTCCCCCGGACAGTCTCGCTCTAATGCTGAGATGATGATGCTTCCCATGGCACTGTTGAGCTTTGTCTGCTTAACAGCCAGATGATTGACTTTCCTGCCCCTTACTCCCCCAAACACTGATTTTATATTTGTGCTGTAGTGGGGGTGCAGCATTTTCTGCTGCCATTAATATGACACTGGGTTGGGGGTATCCAGCCTTGCTGTGGGCTAAATGACCATGTCTCAGCAAATAGCAGAGAATTAGCTTCTTTTCTTCTTTGGTAATAGTGTATTAAAAAAGTGATCTGCTCTACCAGTCTCTAAAGGCCAGGCAGCATCCAAACACTTAAACAGGCCCAGAACATACCAGTCCTGATTGTTCATAGAGGTGCATGATCTGTGACACTGGAGGGTCAGGCAGCATTAAGAATGCTGGGAGGTGACACTGCCCTCTTTGTTGTAAAGGTGTGTGCTATACATCAAGATTCTTGCTGTTTTTTTGTGCTTACCAGCCTGATTCTGCACTTAAACAACAGAGGTCACCAGCCACCTACAGCATCTCTAGTTCACACCAGTTTGGGAAGGGTAAAGTAGTCATAATAATGGTTATTTTACCCTTCTCAAGGGTAGGTGACCCTGAATATCGTGTTGTACTTTCATTGTATAGCTGTGCTCTAGTAGGAGTGGAACTTCTGGCTGCAGTGCAGTTACAACTCAAAAAACTGGTCAGTGTAAGTGTAATTCAAAACACCATACATGAATGGCTTTATTTATTTATTTTATTTATTTATTTATTTATTTAAGCTAGGCCAGGGAAAAACAGTTTTGGTCCATACAAGGGGAACCTTTGTATGAGTTTTTTTGTGGTAGTTTACTGGTGGGCTGGGAAAGCTAGATCTTTGTCCTCTCTGCTTCTGGGATACTGGCAGCTCCTGTTTCCGTTTGTTTAGGATAAATCCCCTCTGGGGTATTTGTTTTCCTGTGGCTTTGTGGCACTCACTCTTTGGGCTGACTGAAGGCATGATAGATCTGCTGAAAGGAACACAGATTCAAGGTTTTACTCAAAGTATCTGTCTACAATTTTAGGATGAAGCTGCTACTTCAGGACAGGAAGAGTACTCAGCATATGGAATTTAAAAATAAAAATACTGGTTATATTAGGAGATTATACAGTAACAAAGTTTGATGTACTGCTGAACTCTAGAGAACTCTAGGGCTTTGATTTTGCTGCTGATCCTCTACATATGGTTTTTTAGTTGTTTTCCTAGAGTATGGGCTGCATTTTGAAAGGTGGTGACAAGGAAATAAAGTTTTACTTTTAAATAAACCCCAAATGTAAAGTTACTGAAATGTTGAACACTGCCAGTACTGTCAAGAATCTCTATAAGCAGTGATCAGACAAAGCAAATATTCATTTAAACACTCTAGCTTTCATAATTTTTCTAGTGCTCTTTATGAAAGCTTGCTTTTTTTTCTAGTACAGTTTTTTAAGGACTTTAAACTTTATTAGTCATCATTTAATATCATAGCAATAGTAGCAAATCAAATTGAATTTTGTTATGACAGTGAAATATAAACTATTTGAAAGTTAAAGATTTTAAACTGGTAGAAAAATGATTCCCCAACTTTATGCACAAGCCGTAAATATGTGTCCTCCAGCAGTGAGGCTTGCACCTGAAGTCCAAGATTAAAAGTCAGAAGAAAAAAAGGCACCAAATCTTTTATCTCTGCTGCTGTAGATTAAATTCCTCTATGCTATTATGCATGTATGTCGTGTTACGGGATCAACTATAGTCCAAAATTGTGTCTCAGTAAGGGGTATATAAATCTTGTCTGTAACAGTGTTTAAATCTTTTTGCCAAATAGTGTGTGACTTGGTAGCCTGGAAATTTGTAAGACAAGGCAGCTGCATTCGGTGTCAGTGCAGTGGCAGAAATGTTACAATTTTCCATTGAAGTAAAATTAGTTGTCACTCTGCCTTTTTTGCTATGGTTACTGATGAGATGCACAAGTTTGTAATAACTTAGTGGGTACACTGGATGATTTGATGTAGATCCAAGCTCTGCTTAAATTCTCAGATCTCAATCTGATTTTGTTTAGCCAACATAAAGGTGTCCAGAAGGGCCATCTTGTTTAGTGAAATAAAATACTCAAAAATTTCAGCATGAGCTGAATGTGGTGAACTGGGGAACAAGGAGAGCATTCCAGTGTCATGCTCCAGTAGCTGTCCTTGTCTCTGTCAGATGGTTCTAGCTCATTTGCCTCTTGTGCTTTCTTATCTCCTGTTATGCAGAGGCCTTAGCCCTTGTCTGGAATGTTCCAAAACTGAGCTGGAAATGGTCGTACTTGTTGTAAAACCTTCTTTGGCATTGTGCTTAATGAAAACTTGACTTTTAAAAAGCTATTCAATGTATGTATTCTATTTTAGAAGCTCATTTCACTAAAATACCACCTGTTTAGTTTTGGGAAGTACATTGGACACTGGAAGAATGTAGATTTTTGTCGAATCTGAGATCTGTTCACACTATGTTGAGGGTATTAGCCATGGGAAAAGGAGATTTTTTAAGCACAGATAAAAGAACTGACCAGAACATTCTGCAAATGGTATTTTCTCAGAACTATCGTCAGTTTAGTTTGCTTTTATAAACTTACTTAGATGATTTCTCTTTGTGCCAAAAAAGAGAAATGGGACATAACAGGGGGATTGAATGATTCACCAGCATGACTATTAGCAGTGGTCAGCAGCAAATGCTCGTGTTCTGAGAGGGATAGTAGGTGCCAACCAATCTCAGAGGCTTGTAAACAGAAATGAAATACAATGGCACACAGGCAGTCAAATTAGGTGGCATTAAAAACTTGGAATATTCTGCTTTTTTACAGTGTCCCTGCTGATCCAGGCTTGACAGTGTGAAGTGGGGAGGAGGAGTTCCTCCTTGAATGGTTGCATAACTGAGGCACAGAACAAGCATATGTTATATTCAACTAACAGTGGGAACTTAGATGTGCTTTATAAAACGTGTTAATGATAAAAATGTTTTAGCTTCCAAGGCACCAGGCTGCTTGCATTGCTTTTTCTTTAATTGGAGGTTTATATGAAACCTTATTTTTTTTGAGTACTGAAACTTACAGATACAAAATAATGCTGATAACCAAGACAACACTGTTGGTATTTTTGAACACATGGAGTGACTAGTCTGACTTGTCTGTATCATATATTCCATTGTTGCTGTATGTTCTTATATGGTTTTGGAATTACAACTTCCCATTTTCTATCTGTCTGGACTTCTTGGTGTTTTTAGTTTGAGTATGCACAGGTTTAAATTTGTTCCAAAGGTGATCTGGAAGGGATGTTTTCTTAACAAGTCATGGTTATGCATATTTCTTTTATGAAGCAGAAAAACAACTTGAAAAGGCTAAAAAGAAATTCTGTTTTCATTAGCCTTCAAAATATCAAGACCGTCAACCCAGGTCTTCTGTGATTATGCTGAAGGACTGAGATGTATACTGTTAGCTCCTGAATCTTAAATGAAGCAGCATATGTGTTGAATCTTTAATAAATTCATTTTTTTTCCAAAATGTTAGACACTAAAGTGAAGGGGGTGTTAGTAAAAACAAACAAAAGTGGAGTTTTGAGCTTCTGATTGAAAATCCCTTACTCTCTGTTATTGCATCTCTTCCTCTTCGCTCCTGAAGCATTGCTTTCCCTAGTCTGTAGTTGTAGCGTAGCCTGGTCAGCAAAACCCAGCTTCTCAATGTGAGAAAATGTGCAGGGTGATGAGCTCCTGTCTAAGGTCAGCTGCTCCTCTCTGCCCTGCTTGGCTTTGGCTGCTGTTTGCCTTGGGCATGGAAAGTGTGGGATTTTCATGCTGTTCATAAGGAACTTGGTAGCAGTGAGATGGACAGGTAAGTAGCTGGCTCAAGGTCATCACTGTCAGCTTGAGGACTTTTTTATCTGTGAGCTGTGGTAATGCTTCTCTTCCAAGGACTGACCTTGTATCCATGAGGGTTGTATTAGCACTTGGTGGTTTTCTCCTTGTTGCAGTTTCAGACGATGAGTAGTGTTGTGCCAACCATCAGGCCTTTTTTCTGTCAGGGAGATAGTGGTTAGGAACATTCTCAGCTGGTTTCAGAGATCACTCATTCCCTCCATGCAGATTGAGTACAGTGGTTTGTGCAGAGGCTGGCAGTCTGGCATTTTTATCTTTGTGAAACCTGGAGGACAGATAAGTTCCATTTCCTCTGTGGTTTTTCTGATCTGCATACCGGCTTTGGAAATTTATAGTTATCGTCTGGTGTTTCTTCCCCAGTTGCTCTGGGATTTTACATGTGCATTCATTTGTGAATAATGACAAGCATTTCACTAGCATGTAGCCTGACTGCAATAATGCTGTGTCACTACAGAATTTTTCTGGATCTTTGATAGTAATACAAGCTGCTAATATTTGAATTTTCCTTCCTTTGCCTCTTACTGTTCACCTGAGATACAGACATTTTGATGGAAGGATTTGCTGGGGTTGTTTTTACATGTGTTAGTGTCTTGAGATTTTCAGGAATGAGATACACGTAAGCTGTTGTTCAACTTCTACATTAATAGGAAATTGTCTTTCTTGGGAACTCTTGGTTACAGCAAATCAAAGCTCAGTGCAGGGCTCTGTCAGCATCTCCCTCTTTCCTCAGTCCCTTTTCCTATGTCCCTCTCTACTGTCTATGCCCTCTCTGCCTTTGGTTTCCATGCCCTTTCTCCTGGTTGTCTCCCCTTTTCACTTCTTTGCTGTGTCTTTTACTTCTGTTTTCTCTGCCAGCTTGGTTTTGCGTTCCTCTTTTTTTTCTCCTTCCCCCCTGAAATAACACTCAGACCTCTGTCAAACCTGATATTTAGGTTTTTTGTTGTGAAAAACAAGCTTGAGGTGATCCCTGTGGTCAGGATCATGCAAACAGTGTTAGATGGATCGTGGCAGGTTTCTCATGCATTTGGATGCAGCTTCATCTCACCAGCACACCTGGCTCAGCTGTATTTTCACTTTTGCTGCTGAGTGGCATTTGTCTTGTCTCAGGCTGTAGATTGTTGGTGCTTGACTTGATGGACTTTGGTTCTCTTCTGTTGTTAAATCCAGTAAACAAGAATTTCTGTACTCAGCAGAGGAATAAATGTTCTATATGTTCTATACTCTGTAGGAACTGCATGTGTTCAGCATTATACCAGTGCTTCTTTCTAAGTCAGCACCATAAAAATTGTCATTCAATTTGTTCCACTTAGTTAGGGCTGCTTCCTTTAATGACCAAAGCAAACATACATGTGTTGCCTTTTTTTTTTTTTTTTTTTTTTTTTTTTTTTTTTGTTCCTGACTACTACTATAGGAACTAGAAGGTAATGGCCTACTTTTGAAATTCTACCAGATATAACAGTGCCACTTGAACCTGAGCAGTGTCTGTGCAAAGCACCACACGTGTTTGTCAGAGCCTAATCCAGGGACCTTGAATTACTGATGTGTATCAGACAGACTGTGTTGCTTTGTAGACCTTTTGTTTCTGAAAAGAAAAGAGTAATCTGGTTATAGCTCTGATGCATCTGTGTGCCTGGCTGGTAGCTAGAGATGGTAGCTAGGACAGAAAGCTCTTGCTTGTTTTCTGTCTCTACCTGTGATGAATTTGTTTATTGTCAGCTGCACTTTTCACATCAACACTACTGCAAATGTAAATTTTTCAAGTGTTTTTTACACTGTCTTTTAGAAATGCTGGTTCTGAAGCATTTCTTGGAGTTGCAAGTTGTGTGCATGGTTCTGAAGTGATTTGAGGGCTCTATGTTTTAATTGGTTGAATCCATGGTACTGAGTATGACCTATTTTCCTATCAATACTCATGTTGTCAACATAGGTATTGATAAGGAAAAACTTTATTGTCTTATGAACTTGCTGTGCAGCTTTAGCATGAATTTGTTGTCTCCTTCAATTTTAACAGTGAAAGGTTTGCCTATTGTTGCAGGATTAACTTCATGTTTCCTTTAGAATGTCATGAGAGCCTTTACGCTTTCTACTAGTGTGTATATCTACCTAACAAAGTACTCTTTGCTTCACATTGTTTACATGCACACAGTTTTTCATGCTGTTATTATTGAAGTGATGCTTATCACTGGGTTAACTTTATTCTGGAAAAGGGGCACAAATGGAAATGTGAAGTGACTTTTGACACTTGATTTGCAGAGTTTAGCCTGGAATCAGTTACTGTTCCAAAATGGGCTCTGGTTTCTGAGACATTTTGAGTATGCTAGGGAGTAACAGTGTTTGACTGCTCTTGCTAGGTTGATTGATAAGTATTTTGTCTACTTGTCTTAATAAATGCATGATTGCTTATCAATTCCAAGAGTTTATAATGGTCTCAGTTTTCAGAATGTCTTATAAACAAACTGGACATGAGGCACAAGCCCCGACATAAACTGAATGTTGTATTTATAAAAAAAAAGATCCCTTAAATTTTCAAGCTCATATTCTGTAAGGAGTTTTAAATACATGAAAAGTTTGCTTGTGGTTTGTTTTTTCTAAGCTTTCTTTTTCCATTCCTATTCTTTTCTGCCATTTGTGTTACATGCAGGCAACTGGAGTTATTTCGGATGGGGAGAGCAGCTGAGTACGTAACAGTTTGATTTCTTGCAAGCTTTCTGATTGTATAGTGATGCAGCATGCTCCAGTACAAGGAAAAGTGGAAATATTCATGCATATAGAAAGACTGTTCCGTTGTATTTTCTTCTACTTTCACTTAGTCCTCATATTTGTGTGGATGGATGGCTGTTCATTTTTTCACTTTTTAGCTTTGTTTTGGTCATGTTTTATATGAGTTGTTTGTGCCTTCTACTGGAATTTGAGGACATGATGGCATAATTAGATTATTATTCTTGTCTTATAAAGGTGATGCTAGTTTTTTACTTGTGTGTGTCTTTTATGGTGGTCTTCATACCTTTGTAAGCCCAAATCAGTTTTTGAAGTAATGGAAAAACTGTAGTCATTGTTTTGCTAAGATGGGAAATGGTGGAGATACATTCCAAATAGTACAAATAGGAACAAATCTGAAAAAAGAAATGACAGTTGCACACCAGTGAGGTTGTAGGTATTGTGTTATGTTTGACCTCAGTGGGACAAGTATCGTGGCAAAAGTTGCAGGGCTTTGCTTTCACTAGTGCTGACCAGCCTTAGACAGGAAAAACTCAGATACTGCAGCTGTCTGTGTTCTGTAGAGCTGATGCCACACCTGGAGATTGGTGTGTTAATTTCTCGTTACGCTGCAAAATTTTTGTTCTTCGTTCTAGAAAATGTGCCTTCACTTTCTGAAAGTGCTGCAGATACTAACAGGCAAGGTTGAGCAGAAGCTCAAGATACAGTGTGTGGCTTCCATAGTCTACAGAACATGCAAGGGTTAATCTATCAGTCTTAAAACAAAGGTGTTTGTTCCCTGTGTATGAGACAAGAATGCCAGTGTTGCTGAGGGGAGCGTGCAAAGAAAGATCACAGTGGCTGCATCCAGCAGGGCAGAGATTCTGCTTCATGCTTTTCCATTTTTGATATAGCGGAGTTTGGAGAGGATGCTCTTACTGCTTCTAAGCCTAATGCCCAGCTAATGTTACAGTGCATTTCATATATGGACCTGTTCTGCATTTGAGAAGTCTTCCACTAGTGACTTCCCATTTCTTCTCCCACAACATTTTTTGTCCTCCTTGTTCTCCTGTCTTTGATCAAACGTAAGTTCTTTGTGCATTGTCGGTGTTGACCAACTCGCTTGTGCTGTCAGTGCTGAATGTCTCAAGTGTTTATTCTTGGAGGTGTGGTAGGATAACTGAGAGGTAACTAATCAACTTTTTGACACTAATGTAAGAAGGCTTAGTGTCCTGAACAGCTTTATTTTCCATTTATGGTTATTTGGAGGGGAAATTCAGTGTTTAGGCATTAGTCAATGAGAAGTCTAGGAGGGCTGTATACATTTATTTTTCCTGTTTATCTGGAGAGTCAGTGTGTGGTGGTTCTGCTTTAAAAGGTACTTGTATTCATGAGGGTCCCTCCATCCCTCCCTCCCCTTCTTCCTTGTTGTGCTGTCCTCTTTGAAATCATTTTAGCATCCTTACAGTCAGCCTTGGGGCAATGTCATTGGTGTTTCCAAGTGAACTCCATTAGCTTGACAATATAATGAAAAACACACTTCTAATTGTAATGTTTAAAAAGCAGCTGAGAAGGAAGCAGCAGAAACTGTATTGGTAGCTGGAAGATTTTTTCCTGGTTAGAACTTCATTCAAGCAGAGTGCTGTAGCCCAGACCCTTGTTAGTTGGGCAGAGGGTGCTTTAGGAAAGAGGCATCTTGTACTGCTGACCTAGTTTCATTTTAGGAAAGGGAAAGGCTTGAAGAAGTAGGGTAGATGTTTAAGGGAGTCTTTGTACTTCAGCCTGTCAGTTCTGTTCGTGGCTGATGAATGTTTCAGCAACAGAGTATTTTCAAGTGAGAAAAACAGGATTATGAAAGCTCTTAAACTGGAGACTTAGTATTGCAAACATACTGTCTTAAAAATATGCAAATTTCTAATGTATTTTTAAGCTGTGAGGGCAATACAAATGAACTAATGACCTGGAAAGTTCCATTTAAATAATTTCTCAAAATCTAGGCAGTTTTAGCATAAAAAAGATAGAGAAGAGCCTCAAAAATCAGCCTTGTGTCCTTTTGAGATTTTTTCCTTCCTTCTTACTTCAGTAGTTCTCTTTCCACTAGTATGCATTTTATTATAAGATTTTAGAAATTGTATTTGTCAGAAGTGACCAGTGGTTCAGTAGATGATGGTGCAGTGGGATCTGAGACTTAAGGAAAGAAGCTGTGATGAAAAGAAGTTTAAATGGATGACGGGAGGGGAAGGTGAATTAATGGCAAGGCCCATGGTGTAGAGCTGGCAGAGACTTTTTCTGACCTGGAAGTTATTCCTTCAGTTAGTACACTTTATTTTCTTCTACCATTATTAAACTAGACAAAAGCTGTGAAAAGCTCCATGCTTGTTTTGGAGAACTAATGAGGATTTTGCTTTTATCCAAGATTTTGCTCAAGTTTGTAGAGGATAACTAAGCTTGGGGGACTGGACGTCGGCTCCCAGGGGCTGATGACACACTGTGCTAAAAAAGCAGGAGGCAATTTCAACCAAGTATGTTTTCAGAGGAGCTCCTGCTCCACCTTGGGACCTTAAACCAGACGAAATCACTTCTTCTAGTGCATTCATCCAGCCACCTCTAATTTAAATTTTGCTGCTATCTTTCCTTCCTGTCCTGAAGTTTGATTTAAAGAAAGCTGCCAGAGGCTAAAGCAGCCTAGTTATCTGGCATAGCAGGACTGTCAAAGTGTTTTTGAGGTCAAGATATTAAAAACTGTATGTGTTCTACCCTGCAGCACTCGCATTATAACTTCTGGGGGTAGGAGTTAGGGGGTGGAATAACAGTCACAGAAGGTATCTCCTTCCTTGATTTTCCCCATTCTGTGAAATCCTACTGTGTGTTGTGACTTCCCCAATGGGTTTTCTTCTTATGCTCCCTATATGCATGAATATTCAGTAATGAAACATGAACAGCATGCTTCTGTCCTGCCCTTCAGCCTTACCCACAGCTCTCTACTCAGTAGGTCCAGTGACAAAGAAACAATTTTCATCCCTTGACAGCTCTTTGGTATATGTGAAATTTCTCAAACTGGGGTAAAAAAATTACTGTCTTTTTATGTTTATTGTTATGTGTCTTGTTACCAATTTTACTGATCTTTGAGACTGAGGCTAAGCTCTAACTTAGCTTATAGAAGACTTGTTTTGTCACCTGTTTGAAGAAAACTACTTGAATTTATTGCACCATGTATGTTATGAGGCATATTTTGCTGAAACATGGGCTGTAATGCCTCCATTTGAAGGGGCGCTGCATCCCCAAAGCCACTTCTGCAAGTTCTTGTCAGTCTCTTAATTAAAATTTAAGTGTCAAGTATGTTAATGAATGGGATCATCTTTATATGTTGGCATTTCAGAAAACACTTTCTTGCAAAGGAAATGTGTGCTGTAAGCCACATATGGGCCAGGTTTAATGCTTCTGGTCAGGCTGAGCAATGTCTTTGTTTGAGAACATTCTGTTAAATAAAGTGAGAGTGCTCATGGGGTAGTTGCAGTTCAGCATAACTAAGAGTTTTTTGAGTTCACTCTTATTTATGAATTGAAGATTTCTGTCTGGTATTAACATCTGTGGATGCTGTTAGGTTCTAGGGGCATACATCAGAGAAAAAACATGTTCCTGCCTCATGGAGCCTTGCATCCTTTAAACATGCCTCAGGAGGCATTTTGTGTCATGACCTCAAAGAGACTTCCTGCTTCAGTAAGAACTCTGAAAAATTCTGGTGTTAGCTTTTATAAACGTATATGCTCTAAGTGTTTGATTAACATCTATGCTAATCAGCTATTTTGGGATGCTGCCTAGAGATGCTGTGGTTTATGTCAGAAATCTTCATGTGATAGTGCAGAGGTGAGATGTGATGACTGGTGAACAAATCCATATAGTGCTTCTGCAACAGTCAGATTAATTTGGAATTCTCTGAGCCTGTCGGCTGGTCAGAGTTGCTGACCCATAGAAGCAGTGTTCTATTCCTAATAAACATAACTCCTGGTATTAGTCACTGGATTCAGCTTTTTTCACCCAGATAATTTTACTGCTGGTTTGTATTTTTTGTTAGACATTTGAGACTTGCTAAATTGTTTATCCCTAAAGCTGTTGGTCTGGTGACTTTTACCAGATCTTAAACCTGTATCTCAGTTAGACTGCTTTCAGCCTCTTCAAGTGCTGTGATGATTATGGAGCCACAGCTGAAGAACTTTCCATTGTTCCAGAGTTACTTGGGCTTTACCTTAAATGACAGTTACATCTGATAGGACGAAGAAATTAGTTGAGCAGCAAAGTGAGGTATTGAAAGACTTCTTTGGAGCAGTGTGTTTTCTGTCCAGTAGAAGTAATTATTGTTCATTAGATGGCAAAAAGCTCAAGTGTTGAGCAATAACAATGACATTGCTCAGCTGAGTAATAACTTGTTATTCTTGTGAGGTCAATCTAAGCCTTCTGATTGACAAACAGATCGGCCTTTGCTCCAAAGGCTGGTAGTTTGGTGCTCCTCAGTGGAGTTTGGCGTATGAAAGCATTTCTATGTAGTAAATATTGAATATTTTTCCTAAGCACTGAGCTGGGATAAAATTGATGGACACTGTGCTGTTCATAAAGCTGAATACAGCAGCATATGATTGATACTCATTTCTATTCAATTGACTAGAGACTGACAAGAGCCCTGCAGCATTTAAACTACTAAAAGGCAGGAGGCTTAACTCCATTTTCGGTGTGGACAATCAAATTGAAATGGTTCCACTTAAGAGTGTAGAGCAGGGCTTTTTCAGGTGGCCCATATTTTGCAGATGTTTACTGCTGCTATTCTTTTCTCCTCTTCCACCCACTTCAGAATGCTAATCATACTATGTTGTGAAGGAACTGAAAAGATCACCAAGAACAAATTTTACCTCAGATTAAAAAAAAATGGAAATTGAGTTAAGGGAAGCACCCTTAACTCAACCCTGCGGAAGAAAACGGGGTTCCCTGATGCTGCATTCCCTCTGCTTGGAATTTCAGCATTTTAATGCAGGGTTCTTTAAGGATCTGGCATGTAAAGAGCACTTTCACTTTATTGTTCAGCCTCATGATGAATGACTGTGTAGGACACACACCACTGGATAACCTACCAGAGAGGGCTTTAATTTGATTGTCCTTTTCAGACAGACTTGATGGCAGAGAGAATGAATAATGGCTGATCCTTATTTTCTTTTGTTTCAAGCATGTTAATGGTGCACTCCACGGCCTTATGGTGTGTGTATTTCACTTTAAGCTTGCAAAGATAACCTTGCATCCTGCACAGCCACACAGCCATATATTTTTCATACCTTACCTCACCATAATTTGTCGTTCTCCATTCCTGAAGGATTACCAAGCAGAAGTGTTTCTCCAGGGAGAGGGACTCACTGGAAAGGAGCTTTTTCATTTGTGAAGGAAATTGTTAGTGTTAAGTGCTGTGCTTAAGCAAATTTACCTTTATGTGTTAAATGTAGCAATTTCCCCCTATAAGAAGTAGTGTAATGTGTAATCGTTTATAGGCAGAACTGCTCTCCCAGTTCTCCAGTTCTCTCTCTATTTCTGACTTTCCTACTGAGTACTTTCCAATAATTTCTCTTAACTTAAACTAATGCGTCCAAAAAGAAGCATTAAAAAAATCCAGAACCACAAAGTTCTGGTTAGGAATGCTGAGAAGAAAGGACAGTATTACAGCTTAAAGGCTGAAAAGTTTTCAGAAAGAGCTCCTTTCCACAAAGTACGTTTTTGTTTGTGTTTTTATTTTCTTTTTTAATATCTTAAGGTTTATTCTGGCAGCTGCAGAGTACCTGAAATTTTGGGTGCTGGGGTTTTTTTGTTGTTTGGTTATTTTTTTGTTGGAGGGGGGTGTTTTGTTTTAAATAAATCTGCCTATTAGTAATGATTAAGGAAAAATAAACTGTAGTAGGAAGGGGGAAAGGAGGGTGTGGATCTAATCACTGCAGTTCTTGGTGCACACTTGAGAGACCTGGAGGTTATAGCCGGCTCCCAGATGGAGATACAGCAACAGCAGAAATATTGGTTTTTTGGTCATTCTTCCAAAACTAAACAGGCTCCACTGTCCCAGCAAGGCAGCTTGAGAGAGCTGTACTCTTAAACTGCTTTTGTCTTTTAGCCTTTGAAGATGCTGACAGTGCCGTGGATGACCGGGACAGCGACTACCGCAGCGAGACGAGCAGCAGCGTCCCCCCTCCGTACCACAGCACCGTGCAGCCCAACGCCTCCGTGCACCAGTTCACGGGCCCGGCTCGCCTGCAGCAGCAGGGAGTCCTGCGGGATTCCTGTGCTGACTCCCTCCACAATTATGATCTGGATTATCGGGAGCATGTGGCCGCCAGGTGAGTGCTGTCTTATGGGTAGCTCTCCTTTCCCTGTTGTTTTTCCATTGCAGACCATGAAGGTACCGAGCTGGCAGGGGAGGGCAGATCAAGGGCTCTAAAGTCTTCTGGTAGGAAGGTGTTTGATGTGTTGTTGATCCAGGGATTCTGGTGTGAACCAGGAAAAACCCGTGAGGGTATGTGTTACACCAGATCTGGTAGTTTAGGGAGTTACCTTTAACAGATATGCTCAGCTTCAGGTCATTTGCTCTTGGTTGTACTTTCTTACTCTCTGAAGGCCAGAGTAGTTGCTTGTTGGGGTACCATGGTGTAGGTATGCCTCTCAAGCCAGTGAAACACATTCTAGCAGAGTTATCCTATTGGGAGCTTCTTTCTCGGTGCAAATTTATTTTCTCTTCTGGATTAGCTCCAGTTCTATTAGATCTGCCAAAACAATGTATTCAAGAAGAAAATCTGTTACAGATTAGTTGTTGGGGTTTTTTTCCTTCTGTTCCTGTTACCATATAACACTGTTGAATGGTGTGCTTTTTCTTTTGATTTACTTTCAGCTGTATGAAAGATAGTTTGGGTGCTCTGCATTATTTTTTTTACCATAAATCAGTAGTTTCACAAGTGTTTTTAACTTGTTGAAGTATTGAGCATTGCAGCACTAGCTTACCAGGATCAATAGTTGTGAGCTAGAGCTAGTTGTGCAAGGTGAAGGCAGAAGATTTTGGACAGTGCTGCTAATTTTGGTCAGTTTGCTAAGAGTGGTTCTGTAGAACAGGCTAAGCTGCTAGTTCTGCCTTTGGTGAGGAAGGAAGAGGCAGCTACTTAAGCACTGTCACATTTAGAGATGCAGAGTTTTATTTGTATTATAACTGATTTTTTCAACCTTATCTCCCTTGGTACAAATGTTCTTGTTTTCTGAAGTCTGAGCCTAAATACAGTTATTGTCTTGGGTAGCTAAGGCTAAGTTTTGCCTTTGATGTATGACCATTAACTGTAGAGGGTGAAGTTTAGTGGTAACATCTAATGTTGTTACTGTTACTGAGGTTTCAAGAATAGAAGCAAATGTGCCAACAAAATGCATTTACTGCAGTGTGATGTGTCATTCTTAGTGCTCTATTCCTAGTTCATTAAATGTCTTATATATAAGGAAGTTATTCCCTTTCCCATGTGAGTCTGTGCTGCTGGCTTGCACTGGTAAAATTGCCAAAGATCTAAGTAAGAAGATGAACTGAGGCTTTTTGTTTCTGGAAGAGCTGAGCTGAAACAGTGCTGTTGGACCCCCAGTCAGGGGAAGCCAGTGCTGGTGGCATATTTTTGGAGTTGTGTGATTTCTTGTAGTGGTGTTGATGAGGCAGGTATTTTTTCACGGCTCACTTTGCTTGGAGTCAGTGTATATGTGAACTTCTATCTGTATCTAGAAGATACAGATAGAAATTTTAGGTTTTTTAAGACCTTCCAAATAGGTTTTTTAAGACCTTCCAAAGAACCACTGCTCGTTTGAATTTTTAGAGAATACCAAGCTGGAATATATTTTTTTTTTGTCTCCTGATTTCTTTAAGGTATTGATGTGAAAGGATTTGGACTGATAAAATTTACTTGAAAACCATGAGCTTTGTAATTTGCTATGGTCTAAAATTACTTTCAGTCCAAAAATGCAGATCATTAATGGTGATCTGAGTGTTCCTGTCCCCATGTGCATTTCCACATGACCAGCAAGATTCTTTGCTACATATTTAATCTTATAAAATAAAATATGCAAATAAGCTTTCCAAAGAGGCTATGTGGGATGTTCTTACTTACCAGAAAGGTAAGTAAGAACAAGCTGGCTGAAAAGAAGCATGTGGGTAGATCTGAAATATTTTCAAAACAAAGTTGTAGCTGAGTATTGCAGGAACAAATTGTATTTGACTTTTGTTCTTAGCAGCTCTCAGTGCTGCGTGCCAGGCAGTCACCTGATGGAATCAGTGTTCCTGGCAGACTGCAGCTGATGGTTGCTGTGAAAATGAGGGCTTGTAGGAGGCTCTCCTGGGCAGACCCAGAAGAACCAGACAAGATCCTGCTGAAACCTGTCTTGAACTGTGCAGAAGGTTGTCAGTGCCAAAATGCCTCAGTTGAAACTGTTTGTTCTAGCACTTTGGTTTTTTTCTTACAATATTTGGGTTTGGATGAAAAAGTTCTGCCTCTCTTTATTAGCTGTTACATGTGATCATATTCCTTTGATTGAAGTAATGTATTTTCTTCCAACCTCTCCTAAGGATGACAAGCAATATTGTTATGTGTCCTTGGAGTGTGTTTTGCTGCCAGCAGCCAGTTTGGCTTCAGAAGAGCAGACATCTTTCCCTCAGTTTTGGTTTGTGGGGGTTTTTTTTGTTTGTTTGGGTTTTCTTTTTTGTTTTTTTGTTTTTGTTTGGCTTTTTGTTTGTTGGTTTGGTTTATTTGTTGGTTTGTTTTGGTTTTTTTTTTGTTTAAGCACTAACTTTTCTTTGCAATGCTCATTTTCTTTAACTGCTTGTCCTCCATACCTCCCTAGTCTTACTCAGTATGATAGCATAGATTCCACCATGCGAGTCCGTATCTGAGTCTTTAGATCTATCAGATGAGTGGATTACTCTCTCTGCACCTCTCTGCCTGTCTCCCCAGTGTGGCTGCTTTGAAGTGTTCTTGTGGTACATTTCAGCTGATACTCGCTGTTTGCCTCAGCTGTTTTTTAGATCTGTAGCAGTTAAACACTAGGCTGAAGTCTTTTTCTCCTCTCTTGTGTTTGGTTTCTCATCATTATTTCTAATAAAAGGGATGCTCTGTAAAAGAGCAGGGGAAACACATACAACAGGAAAAGGAAAAAAGAAAATAAATTTAAAAAGATTAGAAATATTAGAAAGAAAAGTAATTTTCTTTATGCCTAAATTAGTCCATTTTTTTGGTTCAGCATTTACAGATAATGGCTCTTCAGACATTCATGTAGCACCCATTGCCTTCAGTTGAGTCCTGGAAGGGCTTGATCCAGTAATTATGGTGGCCTTGGGAATCTTTTGACAGAAAATTACTTCATTTACTGGCTTAAAATAGTGAGCAAGAAGTTTAATAAGTGTTCTAAACGGTGTATATAACAGGATTCATTTAAAGTAATGATCATTCCAGTTAGTGTAAGGTAGCTAATGGAAATGCAGCACTAAAGCAGCAGTAGAAAATGCAATGACCCATCTCTCTTTCAGGACTATCCCATCTGTTGACATGCTCCATGCAGCTCTCATGGTGAAGACTCTTGGATTAGCAGTATCCATAAAATGCCTGTTGTCTTTTCCCTTCTCTGGCACAAGGAGGTCAGGGACACACATGCCCTCATGCTCCTCAGTTCTCAGCAATGGATAATGTGAGGCAAAGCTGCATCTTTCAGATGATCGTGTTGATGTTTTTACATCCACTTTCTACCTGTTCATATGTAGATTTGTTTGTTTGTATGGAGAAGCTGTCCTTGTGAGGTTTAGATAAAGAAGTTTCCTTGCTACTACCCTTGGGACTGTTGCATGATTGAGATAATCCTGCTGACCAAGGGATAAGAATTAATCCCAGAATCCCAAGGGTCATTTACTTGGGTTTCTAGGAAGCATCAGATTGTTTCACAACTTAATCCATTCTCCCACAATGGACAATTATGAATTGCTGAATCTGTTTAGATGCATTATAAATGGGAAATACTGATTCTGAAAATCATCTGAGGCTTATGATGGGCTAATATCCAGCACCAGTGTTTTCTTTTTCCTTCTAATCCAGTAACAGCCTAATTTTTTGTTGATAGGGGCACCTTGAGGCCTTTAGCTGCAGCAAGAGCTCTCCCAGCAAAGAGGAATGGTGAAATAGCTCAAACTCCTCTTGTTGCTTGTGCCCATGGTTTACATTTTGTCCCCTGTCCTCACTTGCCTGGGGTCCAGTGACTCCCTAAGTCTCCAGATGAAATCTCTGCTCTGTTGCCATCCCTGGGAGATAAAGGGTCCCTGAAAGCTTTATGAGTACTGCTAAAACAAAGTCTGCAGCCCAGAGCGGCTGAAATGCAGGCACAGCATAGTGGAATGATGCGCGTGGGCACTGCATCTCAAAGTAGTCCTGTTGCTGCAATAAGTGACTTCTTTTCAGCATGCCTAAAAAGGCAACAGCAGAGTACTGGTACAGCCAAGGCTGTGTGCCCTCACTTGATCACAAAAAGCTGTTCTCCCTCAAAAAGGCATTTCTAAATTTTGTGCAGACATAACTGATGGAATCTCACAACCCATGCTGCTTTTTTTGACTATTTGATTGAAGTGTAATGGTGGTAGATTGGAAGGTTTTCAGTTTTGTTATTTCTGAATGTTTCTGTTTTTAATTTTCGTTTATTTAATGCATGTTTTTCCATTACTATTTTTTCTGTCCTTCCTATAGCTTTTTTTAAAACTGTTGTTTTTCCCTTCCTATTTTTTTGCTGCCTCTCTTCCTTTCCCTCCCACTCCCTTTATTTCTTATCTTAGACAAGGATCTCTAGCTAGAAATGAAAGAGTCAGGATCATTCCATTTGACATTGAAGATGGAGAAGAAGAACAGGACAGTAACTATGAAGAGCTAGGAAAACTGTTAATAGAGGATTTTTTAGAAAAAACTCATAAAACTAGAAGTTGGCATGAGAAAAATGTGAAAAAGATACAAACTCTCTCAAAAAGAGAAAATTTAAATCACTGTGAAAGATTAAGGTACTGCCAAAATGTGTGTCTGGAGTCAGGGTCTGTAGATGTCCCTAGATATCCTCAGGAATATGATACAATTGACAGAAGAAGGAAAAAGAAACTGCGATACAATTTTGAAGAAAGAGAACGAATAAGCCTGCAAAGAAATGGAAGTCTGCAGTTTCCTGGGGAGAAAACAGTTTATTTCAATGGTGTGGCAGCTGATTCTGAACCCATTGATGATTTCCCAGTATATGACAGAGTTAGAAAATATACTAGGAACTCTGAAGATAAGGGCTTGCCTGCTTATCCAGTCCTGCGACCATACAAAAATGGGTTAATGTTTAAAAGTGGCAAGTTGCCCAACAAGCAGGGGATGAACCATGAGGACTCACTTCACCTGCGTAACACTGAGGACATGAAACACATGAGGATGCTAGAGAACACTTTTGTGCCTGTTGATGTCCTAGAGGAATTTGACAGCAGTGCTTCTGATGAGTACCAGTACTCGCCTGTTTCAGACGAGGAAATGGGGGAACTTTCAGGAAGATGGTATGATTCTGACATCAGCCATTTGAGAAACATAACTGCTAATTTCCCTGCAAATATGGGCTCCCAGTCAAAAGATAGCTCTGTTAAAAAATGTAAAACTAAAGAGAGCAAGCATGATCATCCCGTGCAAGACTTAACACTGTCACCTGTTGAAGAACCCAGTGAGGAGTACATAGACACAATGGATGAACTTCAGTGTCTGGTAGAATCAGTCTCTGAATATTTGGCTGAAAAGGAGGAAGAAATCAGCAAATTTGGTACATTGCCAGAAACAAAAAAAAAAGTTGAGAATGTGCCACTGAAGCAGGATAAGGCTGATAATTCAGCAGAATCTAAAAAATCTGAGCAGACCCAACATCTTGCTGCAGAGGAGAGTACCAAAGGCAAATCTGAATCTCTTCCGGACTTGTCAGGTGTGAAAAATACAGTGAATTCCCTCTTCAGCTCTTTCACAGAGAAGGTAGGGTCAAGCACAAAGCAACTCACAGCGTCTGTTGAAAAACTTGTGTCTTCAACTCCAGAGAACACAGAAAACAAAAACTCATCAGAAGGTGGAATCTTGAATGTATTTACAGGTAAGGCTAAAAGTGAGAGTTCTGCTTCTGGAGGGGCAGCAGATAGTAAATCTGACACCAAGTTCTCCATTCAGTCTTTGCTACCATCCCAGGTGAGTGGTGATAAAAGAGCCCAGAACACAAACTCCAGCAAGCCAGAAACCACTGAGACAGACAGTAAGGCTTCTGTACCACATCCTCCCCAGCAAACACAAGGAAATTCTACTGACAGCCAGCAGAGCCAGCATTCAGTTGTCAATTCAGTTCTAGGCATGTTTAATCCTTTAAAGATCTTCTCTGAGAAGGAAGTGCCAAAACAAGAAGTCACAAAAGGAGAGCACACCAAAGACAGCCATTCTGTGAAAGCTGAGGAGGCAAAAAGGAGTGAAGCACCATCTGAACAGATGTCAGCCAGGACCAGCAGCACTGTTCCAGAGGCACAGAAAAGTGAGACCAGAAGTGAGGCAGAGGTAAATGCAAGTAGCACTTCTGTGTCTTCCATCTTTGGCAGGCTCACAAACTCAGTCAGTTCCTTCAGTCTGAAAGCTAATCTTGATGGTCTCTTGGCTCCCAAGCAGCCGGATATGCCACAGAAGCAACCAGATTTGCATCCTATTACAAGTCAGCCAGGTGCCACTTTGCTAGAGGATGTGCCCACGGCCAGGGACCAGCCTCCTGCAAATCACTCAGAGGATCAGCATCCTGCAGGCCATGGACTGGCAAAGAAGCAAAACAGAGATAATGTGGAACCTAAGCCAGAGCCTCAAGATCAGGGTACAGCATCTGAAAGCTTTTTTAGCCCACTCAAAAAGTCTTTCAGTCAATTGTTGCTTCCTTCTGCTGAACAACAGAAGAAAGATAGTATGTCTGAACATTTTAAAGACCATAAGTCTGAGGAGGATATGAAACAAAATAGTTCATCAAAGGAAGAGCATTCATTTCCTTTCACTGGAAAACTTCCTTTTATCAGTGGGCTGGCTTCATCAGCAAAGCAGGAACAGAGGAATGAGAAGGGAGGCTTTATGTCATCGTTATTTAAATTTTCTTCTGCAGAAAATCTAGCACCTACACAGCACCAAAAAAGTCATCAGGGTTCTAATGGCAATTCCCTGCGTGAAGGCAGAAACAGTACTTCGGGAAATACTGTTTCAATAAAATCTAGCTCAGTTCCAAATTTATCAGATAATAAGGAGGAACTTTTACAAAGGAGGAACAATACTAAAGAAAACCTATCTACTGGCCAAGTAAACAGAGAAGAACACCAAGATAGTGCCCCTGCTACCCTTAAGGCCAAAGAAGAGCAGCAGAAATCTAAGAGTACTCAAAAGGAACCTAGAAATGTAAAAGGAGGACTGATGAAAGAGGGAGTAAATGCAGCAGACTTAAGGAAAGGCTCTGTTGAATCCACCTCTTCAGCCAAAGGGCCAGAAGCTCCAAGTGCAGATGATGCTCAGAAGAAGCACCCAACAGGTTTTCTTTCTGGCTTTCTTCACATTCCTTCAAATGAAAATACAACCAATAATCAAGATTCAGCTGCTAAAAGCGAGGGTACCACTTCTCCTGGAATATTTTCTGGCTTATTTAGGTTTGCCTCAAGTGAAAACTTGTCTGAATGTAAGCAAGAGAAGACAAAACCAAATTCTCTGGGCTTCATGAAGCTTTTTGATAGAGGTGAGGATTCTAGCTTGGAGACAAAACCCAGTAATTCAGGAATGGCTTCTGACAGTCAAAGCAGCACTGGAGAAAAGCAGGAAGCTTCCAGCTTCTTAAAAAATCTGCTGCCAAAACCAAAGGAGAAGCAGGATAATGTGAAAACAGTGGAATCCTCCACAACTGACCACCTATCCAGTGCAAGAGTAAATGAAACAACTGAGCCTCATCTTCCCCACAGTGGACATCCTGTGCTCCCTGAGGCCCTAAATCTGCAGGCCAATGTGCAGGATTTGTCTGGAAAGCCTGTAAATAGTAAGCATATTCCTCACCAGGATGCAGACTCTAAAGTTCTTCCAACTCCTTTTAACAAAGGATCAAATGAATCCCTCAATTTGACTAATAAAAGCTATAACCCTACAGAGCAGTACTCACCTTATCAGGAAACAAGAAGCCATTCTAGCTTTGAATGGGAATATGAAGTGGGGGGACTGGCTGACACTCATGGAATAGCAGTACCAGTTTACTACGTGTTAAACCAGAACCCTGTTCTGCCCCCTCAGTTCTTGGACTGGCCTGAAAATGATGTGGTAATGAATCTTTGTAAAAAGGATGGGAATGCAAATGTGATGGATTGGCAGACTAATGCCAATTTTGATGGACAGAGTCTAGATTTAAGTGTGATGTCATATGAATCATTTGACCAAGTAATGTTGCAAGATATTTGTTTGCAAGAAGACAATGCATGGACTACTAGTTCTCTCAATGAAAGTTACAGTAACTTTCCACCCATTGAAAGAGATGGCAGTTACTCATTTGAAGAGTTACCCATGGATTTGAGCTACTCCTCTGGCTGTGATGGAACAATGTGGACACTAATTGACCAAGACAGTTTAAGTATGGATGAAGGATTAATGTACACATCCTATAGCCGGGAGTATCAGGAGTGGATAATGATGCTTGAGCAGGGTGTGTGGTGGCCATCAGAAGATGGTGATTGTGGATACTACATGTACAGTGACAACCAGTATGTGTATTCCTTGCTCACTGATCCCACTGGACAGTATGTCTACGTGTGTGCTCCTGAAACTTACTCCTACATGGATTGCTGGGATTATAATTTCCAGATGGATTCCATTCCAAGAGCTGTGCTGGAAGACAGCACAATTGCTGTTTGTGGTTTCAAAGTCCCTCTTGGCAGTGAGGATGAACTATTTTGGTTTGCTGAAGAAGAGTGTCTAGATGATTATACAACAAATAAACCCCTGGATTTGTCAGTAGCTTTGCAGAGGAGTGACCAGCTAATGAACATGAATTTGGAAACTTTTTCACAAATGTTTGAGGAGTCAATTTATTATCAGAGAGAGCAGCCATTAGACTTTTCAGGTTATAAACTTCAAAAACTCAAAGTAGATTTCCGACCTGAAAAGGAAACCCCGAATCATTCAGAGGAGCCTCCGTTAACCCTTGATCTCAGGACACATTCCAGGGCAGCTTTCAGTAAATCTCTGAGTAAGGAAGTCCACACCAAGGAAGTTGGTAAGACTGTCCCAGTGACAACTTCTGGGAGTGGGTCATCAGGATTCTTTGGATTCCAGCTGTTTCAGTCTACTCCTAAAGCTGAAGAAACTGCGGCATCTACTGAAAGAGTAACAGAAGCAAAAAAGACTGAGGAAGATAAGAAAACACCAGTGAACAAAGTTAGCTCCCTATTTTCTGCTTTGGGTGGACTAATTGGAAAGTCTACAAGCCCTGGCTCTGAGACATCAGAAGATTCTGCCTCAAAGAGAACAGACACACGGTCAATATCATCTGAAAATAAGGCTGATATTTTACCACTTACACCAAATAAAAAGTTAGATGAAGAACAAGCTGGGCAGAAGTTTCCTGTTACATCAGAACCAAGAAGAAATACTTCATCAGAAATTAAATTGGAGGCTTCTAGAAATGAAAAGCCAGAATTACACCAGACTGAAAACATCTGTGTTAAAAAACCAGGATTAACAAGATCTCCTTCTACACTGAGCCAAACTGCTGTGGATGGCAGACCCACATGGGAAGAGAGACCTGTTAAAGCAATTCCAGCTTCCAGGCATCTTGAGAGGCATGCAGCCATTAATGAACCAAGTCAGCCACAAACAGCTCCGAGCCAACCAGCCACTGAGCCTGAGGAGACATTATTTAAAAGTGCTCTGAAATTGTTCAGTCTTGGAGAAGATTCTCCTGTAACCTCAACTGCCAACAAAACCCAATCTTCTGGATTTTTTGATTTCTTTAAAACACAAGTAAGCAAAGTGCCACAGCCATCACCAGAACTGGAGAAGAGGCAAAGTAATAAACCAGAAGAGGTGAAACAGCCAGAACAAAAGGAAACCTCGGGCATCTCATCTTTGTTTGGATCCCTCGGAGATCTCTTCAAAGCGGAGCCTGTGTCTTCTCAGCCAACCTCAAGTACTACAAGTCTGCCAAAACCCAACAGCAGAACTGTGACCGAGCCAAGGCAGAAACCTGAGAAGAGTGGGGGTCTTCAGAGTGCTAGTATGCCATGTCTGTCCTCCACCACCAAGGGAGAGATGAAAACAGAAGGCATGGACAAGCAGGTCTCTCTTAGCCCCAGGGTGCAAGAGGAACAACAAAGTAAAAAAGCCATGGAGGAATCTCCTGAGAGCAAAAAAGTGCCTCCTGGAAATGTTTCACAGAAGCCAGTGAGTGCAGGTCCCAGAGGAAGCCAGCTGGGCCAGCCAGCTGGGCAGCAAAGCAGCACACCCACAGTCACACCAAAGCAACAGGGAGGTCGTTTAGGAGACACAGCTAATCGGGCAAAACCAAAGCCAGACCAGACGCCCAAAGAGTCGGGTTTCAGTTTGCCATTCAGCTTCTCTGATATCACTGCTCCGAAATCCCAGCCAGCCAGTAAGAGCATATTCTCCTTCTTCACTGGATCAGATGAACCAAAGCCTTCAGCACCTGCTGCTGCTCCTGCTGGTGGGAAGCAACAAGAAACAGAGGGGCTGTTCCATCTGCCCTCCTTCTTCTCCAGTGGTCCAGCTCCTGAAAAGAGTGTACCTCAAAGAAGTACTAGTTTTAGCTTCTTCAATTTGACATCCTTTTTGGATGAAAAGCCACAAACTACTCCAGGGCAGGAAAAAGCAACTAAACCAGTGAATTCTAAGCCACCACCTGCTCCTAGACAGGAGAGTAACACAAAACCAGCTAAAACAGTGAATGCTAAGCCACATATGAAGCAAAGTGTTCCCACCGACTCTGGTGTCAAAACCAGCAGTGCTACCATGCAACAAGATGCAGACAATAAAAAAGAAGTTGATGATATTATTGCAGCAGTCACTGGCAAGCAAACGTCTGATGACCTCATGATCCCAGAAAATAAATCAGAAAAGCTGGCAGTGGACAATGTAGAAAGTATTGCGGCAGCAGCTGAAGAGAGTGGTTTAGAAAAACTTCCACAGATCAGTGGAGAGAGTGACTTAGGAAAGCTTCCACAGGCCTATGAAGAGAGTGGCTTAGAGAAGATTCTTCAGGCCAGTGAAGAGAGTGGCTCAGAAAAGCTTTCACAGGCCAGTGAAGAGAGTGGCTTAGGAAAGCTTCCACAGGCCAGTGAAGAGAGTGGCTTAGGAAAGCTTCCACAGACCAAGGACACTGCAGTAACCAGCTTGTCTGCTCCTGGTCCTTGCATTCAGACTCCCGCTGTGCAGGAGGGTTCTCAGGACCAACAGAGTGTTTCCCCAAAGGCAGAAGAAGATGCTTTGGGTAATATGGAGAAAATGAACAGTGTTGCATTTCCTACTGATGAAGAGCCTTATTCTTCCAAAGAACAAACTTCTGAAAAGGTTGATGATAGCATGGCCTCAGGTGATAAGATGGATTCCCAGGGTCTAAATGACTTAAATAGTATGAGTGACTTGAAAAATGAAGTGGTCTCTGAAGAAGCACGTGTACAGAATGAATTGCCAGAACAAAAAGTACCTGAACAAACTGACAGATTACAAAGGGCTCAACAGCCACGTGTTCCTCCTAAAATGCCAGAGGCACCTAATTTGCAAAGCAAACCAAAGGAACCTGAGAGTGATAAATCAGTTCTGGATTCTTCAGTTGAAATGTTTTCAAGTTTCATGACAAAAATGAAACCACCTAAAACATTTTCTGGTTTCTTTTCTCAACCTCAAGCTACTGCACCTCCACCTGCACAGAAGAGGAGCTCCTCTTTCTTTGGTTTCTCATCCCTCCCAAGTGGCCCAGCACCAGCTTTCACAAATGATATATTTGGCATCTTCAAAGGTCCAAAAGAATCTCCAAAAGAGATGCCTCCGAAATCCACCCCTAAACCTCAAAGCACTGGTGTGAAAGATGTCACTGGGTCTGTTCCAGCAAAAGACTCTAGAGAACCAGAAAACACAGCTGCAGCCAGAGAGTCTAAAAGAGATGACTCTATCTCTGTGAAGAAGGATGTAATAGCTGCTTCAACAGAAGAGAACTCCACAGAAGAGTCTCCTATGAAAACAGAAACTGAGGAGAAAAAGAGCTTGGAAACCTCTAAAGAGGCACCTTTGAGTGCCACTCCAGAAACAGGAGTCTCTGGGGAGAATGAAGCCCTTGAGGTGCTGCAACAGGATAGTGAAGCACAACCCTCTGAGGTGGTAGATGCTCTGCCATGCCAGTCTGATCTCAGTGGTGCAGCTGATACAGTGCAGACTGAGGCCACTGACCAGGCAGATGGAGGTACTTTCCAACCAGTTGTGGGGCCTTCAGGTGTAGCAGAGGAAGAAGTGGCTCCTGCAGACAAGGCAGCCTCTGACATCCTTCACACTGGCTCTACTGATGAGCTCACACTGGAAATGGAAGCCCAGACTAACAGGGCAGACACAAACCTTTCCCAGTTAGCTGAGAGTGCTACCCTTGAATCAGAGCCTGCTGTTGCAGGGGATCAGGCCAATGCTGGTATTGATCAGCAGGACTTGATCAGTAGTAATGATAGCAAACCCACAGCTCCAGCTGATGAGCCCAGTGTTCATCTGCCTGAGCTGAATGAAGAAAAGACAAGTGAGGTAGAAAAGCAAACTGCTGAACAGGAAAAACAATTAACAGTTGAGGGAGCGCCTGTGGAAGGGATTGCTTCCAAATCTGACTTGAAGAAACAGGGTAAAGCTAATAATGTTGCTCCAGATGCAAGCAATAGTAAACCTGTCTTTGATATACCGAGCATACCCAGTTTGCCAAAATTTGGCTTTATGTCATCTTCTGATAGTGGAAAACCTTTTGGGTCATTCTTCTCTCAACAACCACCTTCTGCTAATAAAGCAGGAACAGATGAGGGCCTTGTGTCCAGTTTTAAGAAACTCTCTATGTCTCTGTTTGAAGGAGGTGGTGAAGAAAAGGTGAGTAAGCCAGAGAGTGTCCAAGGAGCAGTATTTGGGAAAAAGCTAGATTTCTCCTTTCCCTGGCAAAAAGACATCAAGGAGACCTCTGCCAAAAAGGAACCACATGTACCACCACAGGCTTTGTCAAAACCAGATGACAAGGTGTTAGGAACAGTCAGTTCAGAAGAAAACTCAAAATCCGCAGTCTCGGATCAAGTGACTGACGCAAATATAGAAGTGAAGTTGTCTTCAGAGCAGCCTGACGCTGTAGACAATGAACGTTCTGAAGTGCCATCTGGTGCAAGCACTGTTGATGATGATACATCCAACAAAGAGCTGGGAGAGAAGCTTGACAAAGAGTTAGAAGATCAACAGAATGTGATTTCAGGTGAACTGCAGAAAGAAGATCAGGCAGAGGAGTGTGTGCCAGAGAAGCCTGAGGAGAGAGAAACTGGGGTTGATTCTGCTCCTGATGGAGCAGTACTACATCCTGACACACTGGCTGCAGATCTGCATAGCGTGGAACAACTGAATGAGAAAAGGCTAGTTACAAATGAGGCATAATAAATGGGATTTCACCATTTATAATGCAATGCTGCAGCAGTAGAGAGTGGCCTTGGTGTCTGATGTTTGTAGCTCAGTCCCGATCCCCTCCCTGTTGTCAGTATTTGTGGTATCACTGGTGACTGTCACAAACATTATGGCAAACTGCAGTAAGTAGTTATGTACAAGCCTTTACACCATTTCCCCCCTTTTTCCACTCCTTTTCTGTAAGTGTAATTGAATTTCTCATGTTCTTATAATGTGTCCTACTGAACAAAATGTTCTTAGTAGGCTAATTTCATTAGCCTTTCAGAAATTATAGCCTTTGTGTGTTAATTCTGCTGCATACAATTAATTTTGCTTTCTTGTTTAGTGATAATAATATTGTATTTGCTAAGAAAAAAGTAACAGATAGAATGTATTGGTAGGGAGGAACATTTTGTTCTCAAAATGCAAGGTAAATGTTTTAAATTTTAGAGAGAAATTCGACTTACCAATGATACATTATAGAACTACTTAGGTTCACTTCATGGAACTGAATGTATTAAAGCAGTTGCAGAAATATCAGTGAAGGTATTCTAATGCTTGGTCTTCCTAAAATCAGTGCAAAATTTATTTCATGCAGTTACGAAAGTTCCTGGGGGAAGATACCTGTATTTCACGAGTGCATTGAGTGCTGTGCATGTGCTAAGTTACAGTTGCCCTTAAAAATCAAAACAGAGGCCTGCTACACTTAAATTTAAGTATATATATAATTCTGTGTAATGCAAGTGAAACTTGTTCCTCTGATCATACAGTTGCAACTGTGCACTCACAGAACTTCCTGGCTCCAAATTCTTCCAAGATTGCAAGAGAAAAATATGAGTTTTGCTTAATTCTTGGCTATAGTTTTCCTGACTGCATGAGAAATCTCCATCTGCTTTATTTTGTTTGAGGATTTTAGGAATTCAGTCATGAAAGTGGTGTCTTGAATCACAGAGGTCACACCCCTATGAGTGGCTTTTCTTTGAAAAATTTTTCCATTTTTGTAAAAGGTTGTAAGTTGAAGGTTTTGACAGTCTTAATCTTGACTGCAACATATTTTATCATAAACTTTTAATACATAAAAGTGAAGTTTATTTTTTAACAACAGTCACCTTAAATAGATGTGATAAAGATCCCAACTTCAGGAAAACTGCAGAAGACAGAAACACTTTCACTCTGAATTGCTTATTCCTCTCTGGTTATTGGAATATCTTCACTGCAGTTTGTAGCTGGTGTAAGATGAAGCAGTAGCTGGTTCAACAAAGGCCAGTGTATAGAGCATATGTGAATGTGTGTATATATATATGTATGTATGTACATATGTATATATATGTGTGTGTGTGTGTGTGTGTGGTGTATATATATATATATATATATATATATATATATATATATACACTAAGAAGTATATATGGTCTATATGCTGGTAAATTGTGTATCAAGTATTTCTACTGCCAACCAAACTTTTGAGATTCACAAATCTATATTTACGTAATAATCATAAGAATATAATAGTTAAGTATGATTTCATAGCATGCCTTTGCAGTAATATTTAGTGTACTGCTAAGTTTTTTACATGTGCAGGTTGTTTTGTGTTTTTCCAAGCCACTGTTTTTTTCTGATGGACTTCTTTACTCTCTCATAGTCCTGCTGGCAGTAGTAGATACGGCTCCTCTTGCAATGTCAGCCAGGAGAGCTCTCACCTCAGTGAGCTGGAACATTCCCATGAAAGTGCCCATGGCTCTGAGCAGGAGGATGATCACCAGGAAAGGCAGTCAAATCACTCTTACCACAGTTCGAGCAGCTACCAGAAGGATGGTCAGGCATGGCTCAAGGAGCAAGAGGAGCCTCATGGCAAAGGAGAGGAGGAGAAGATCTGCAAAACTGAGGAAAAGCCTGCAGGCCATTCTGTAGCTCAGTTGCCTCTGGAACTTGAGAAGCCCAAGGGTGCTGATGCAGGAATACAAATGAGGTAGGTGAAGCTATTACCAGTTTATTTTCAGCTAGTTCAAAGAGGATTCTTCTTTTTGCTGTTTCCCAGGGCAAATTATGTACATTGTTCTTGCAGCCTTTTCTGACAACTGGGTTGATGTTCTTGGTCTGTGAAACATCTGTTGTAGAAGACCAGTTACTTATGGGACATTGGATAAGGTGAAGCTATGTTTGCCTTGTGTGCAAAGAGGAACACTTGCTAAAACTGTGGGTTTTGTGTGTGTAAAGAGGAACACCACGTTGGAGCTCATTTGCTGGGTTTTCTGTTTCTGGTTTGATGAATGTACTCTGGCCCCAAAATAGTTGCTTCCATTGCCCATGTGGGAACAAGTTTATGATTGAACAACCAGGAATTACATTTTCATGGTTACAGCTTCACTAGTTCCATTCTTGTAGACTATCACCGTTAGAGTCAGTGTTTATGTAGCTGTAGGTTGTAGAGAATTACAGCATGAATAGACATTTTGGTCTGACTGACTCACTGTGGGAGCTTTTCTTGTCCTTGTACTTTGGCTTTCCAAGCTGTCAACAGTATTGAAAACTGGCTTCAAAAGTATTTCATCTAAGTTTGGGCAAGTAGAGTACTGGGTTTTGCACAGGTTTTTTAGAAATTTCAAATTTCACTACTTAAATTTGGGAGTGACATTTTTCCTTGAGGTAGTCAAGTCATTGCAGCCCCTGGATGTGGTTTTACTTTCATAAGTATGAGGGATTTTTTTTTTTAATCTGGTTTAGTTAGATCCATGGGAAGATGTGTGCCTGTCTGTACCCTTTGGAGAATACAGCTGGTGTCACTGTGCTTGGATGGTAGAATTAACTACAGGAGTTCATGTGTAGGCAAGCCTTACACTAAAGATGAAAAGAGGAAAACAAGACGAGAGAAGTGTTAAACTGTTTTTAAACTCTGATTCACTTTCCTCTTTTCCTTACAGAGCAGCAGGAGTCTTGTCCCAGAATGGCTGGCCTATATTTGTTCACAGGAAAGGTTATTCACATAGTCTATTTCAGGCTAATTTAGGCATCTAACTTGGATGCTCCTGCCTCACTGTCTCCCTTTCTCTCCACCCTCTGGCAGTGCTCTCCTGTCTCCGTGGAGTAGTCATGGAACTTAGCTCTGAGTGTTGATCCCTAGAGCTGCACCTGAGCTAGACCTGTAGCATGGAAGTGTTTTGGTCTCATCTATGGGGATGCTTTATACAGTCAGCACTGTGGGGTGGGTGCTTTGCAGGCAGGAGGTGTTTTTTTTTGTGATTTACACCTCAGCAACAAACAAAAGTAGGAATGCAACCAAAGGCCCAAGGGATCACAAGCTTAGGGACAGCAAGACGTGCTGTGGGCGCTGAGGTGGAGCACTGGTGATAGATCTGCCTGTCCTCTTGAAAAGCTGTAAGAAAGCGTGGAGTGACAGAGGTTCAGTGCACAGGGGAAACTCAGGGCTGAGCCCTGTTGCCAGTGTTTCCAATAAGGAGGGGCTGTAAATTTGTAGCAGGAGGAGTAGGAAGGGGCAGTGGCCAGATAAAATCTGCAGCAGGCATAGAGGTATAAAATCTTCCATCCATATCTTTATGTTTGATGCCAGTTATGATACCATTGTGTTGCATTGGCTTGATCTGGTGTCATTGACTGCTTTCTTCATATTTGCACAAACATCATCTTCCTCCTGGGTTTGGATTGTGTACAGATCATATCTTTCAGATCATCAGTTCCCAAGGTGGCTCCTGATTTTAAGAAAACCTCTCCTTTAGCTGCTCACTTCCCAGAGCACATGCACGGCTGTGCTGACTGGAGCCTGTTGGTTCCTTCAGAGCTGAAGCTGTAACCAACCAACCAACCCCTATGTGGTTAATCTTTAATGCTACAGGTAAATATCTTTCATGTAGTGATCTCCTGTTTCTTACTTTCAAGCTACCAGGGTGACATTGAGCCACCACCGTTTCCTCCAGCAAGAGCCCGTTGGATTAGAGCCATTAGCAAAGTCCGACTGCAGCTTCAACAGGTAGGATGGAATATTGCTTTTCTCCTTTTCTGAGCTGCTGTGGCTCAGGGTTTCACTTCTTCTTCATTGTAAGGCACCTCTTAGAGTTTTGATGTTTTGCAGACAAAAATTGTATCAAATGTATTGTGTAGGACTGCAGCACGTTGTGATGGTTTCAGAGCTCTCTGATTGTACCAGACATTTTTAACATCATTGTGTGGAACTAGAGGTTAATATCAGAACCGATGCAGAAGCTGAGAAATTACCTCTGAATTTGTAAATAATAATAATGGTGTCTAGGACTTGAGTGGTTTAATCTAAATTGTTTGAAATGAAGACTTTTTCTCAAGGCAACTTGAGGATATCTTGTTAGTTTAGTAGGAGTTATCTGTATTATTTGTCGTGTGGAAATGTTCCTTGGGAAACTTTGCATCAAATATTTTTATATATACTTACTGAAAGTGGGTGTATAGTAAGTCTTGGTATTTCCATCTCATGAAAGTAAGATTTAAAAATAAATAGTCTTGATTTGGGAAGTCAAAAGCAAAAGGTTGTGACATTTTCTATAACAGTATAAACACTCTTGTTTTAGCAAACACTGTTTAAGAACCAAAAAAGTTGGATTTAAAAAAAAATTCGTAAGGTTTTATCCATCTATATGCCCACAGAAAGATAACATATGGTGTTCATGTTCCCTAGATTTTGCCTGCTAGCCCAAGTGCAGAGTTAATATATTTCACTTAGAAATACTACTTTCTTCTAGAGATGACTTGTTTTGTTTTTATCAGAGATTTTACAGTATCTGTCACATTCAGGACTTTCTCTTTTGATTTTTGCAAATTTTCAAGAACTGTTGTTGCTTTGCATCTTAGGAGGCAAAATAGAATTTCTCTTGTTTTATCTGGACTGTAAATGCTTTTTCATCTAAAGTGGCTTCACTTCTGAATAGAGAGGATTTGTTATAAAACTCTCAGTATGACATAGAAAGTGAAGAACACCACTAGTATTTAAGAAGAAGTGAGCTTCTGCTGTGATTTTATAGAGTATGGAAACAAAACAGTTTAATTCTGTGCCATATGGAAAACAAGTGCACAAACAAGGGACAAGAGATTCAACACCACCTATCCATGGATCTCTCCCTTTTCCTGTGAGAGAGTAGAAGGGCCATAAGGTGGTTCACCATTGTTTTGTGATTCTGCTGAATTGGAAGGATACCGTGCTTTGAGATGATTGTTACTGAAACAGTAGTTTAGTTTTGATAGCAAAACGTTATTATTTGCTTTGCCTTGACCACTGCTGACAGCTATTGATCAAATTTTCCCTTAAACCAAAAATGTAATAATTGGAGCTTTCCGGGAGCCTGCTGTGGGGCTTAGCTGCCTTTTCTGTCCAAAGACTTTTCCTTACCTGTGCTCTAGGTCTCTCCTGTGCCATATAAATCCATATCTAATGATTAGGACAAGGAATACTGGAATAATAAAGGGCTACTGCAAAAACAGGACAAAGCCCCATTTGCTCTTCTTGTGTTAACTAGATGACCCTTTTTCTTTTAGTCTTTTCTTGCCAGGATTTTTAGGCACTTTTCCATCAGCCTGGCTTTTTTTTAAAATTTTCTCTCCTACTCATTTCTTTATTTTCCCTGAAGTGCAGTGTCCAAAGCTCAATGTAGAAATCCAGCTGTGAGCCTGCTCATGTGCACTACAGAGTAACCAAGACTTTGTTCTCCTGTCTGTGGTCCTGATATTCCAAGATAATCTGGCTGTCCTGCTGTGATGGTGCTTTTTATATCACAGGCTATCACTGATGCATAGTTATCCTTTTACACTTTGCAGTGCTGAGGTTCTTTCTGAAAAAGGGTTTTGTCTGTTGTTGCATAGCCTGTCTTGGTGTTGGCTTTGAACTTATCCTTACAGAAGTTGTTTTTTGTTGGTTTTTTTTCCATTTTGTAATCACTCTGTTGTCTGGGTTTTCCTTACCATTTACGTGAACAAATCATTCAGGTTGTCTGTGACAAAACCAAAGCTGATGGCTTGTGTGCTACCAGAGTTGCCTAAGGGATCTTGCTTGATACATTCTTTGAATTTGGCTACCATGACTATCAATTTTTTACCAGTATGTTTGCATCTATTTTAACAGCTTCATCGAGTTCACAGGGTATAAAGGTTCTATTATTCTCTCTCTACCCCTTAGAATAATTTAGCTTGTCATAGAAGGAAGTTAAATGCATTTGACACAGTTCTACTCTTGATGAAACCATGCTCACAGTTATTTCTCTCCTTTTCATGTTCTAGAAGATTTGCAAATAATTTGATTATTTGTTCCAGTCTTCAATCCCCAGGGAACTGGAGTGTGTGTGTGTGAAGCTAGTGCTTTTATAATTCCACAAGCCTTTATCTTACTATTTTTTAAGCCTAAATACTTGCTTTGTCTGTTTCAAATCTTCAAGCGTGTTGCCTGTTTCTCAAGTTCTTAGTGCTTAGTGATTATCAGTGTTGCAACCTCGAACCTGAGGACAGATGTTTGTCAGAGCCATCTGACTAAACAGAGAAGGTGGTTATTTCTTTAATTTTTTGTCTTTACTGTAGCCTCTTTTAAATAACTTTCTAAACCTTTTTCCTTTAAAACCCCCCACAACAATCCAGTATTAGTTCTGTCAGTTGCCTGACTGTGCTTGTCCCTTTCATTGAAGACCTGAAGCAATTAAGGCATCAAATTTCCAGCCTTCTTAATGCTGCCTGATGATACCTCTTCCTATGAATGGCATCCATCCTTTATTTGTCATATTGTGTATTCATTGCTGGGTGTTTAATTTTCTGCTTCAGTCTTTTGATTCCTTTCCTGTGCAATCATTTTTGTCCTTAAAAACTTCCTCAGGAAGAGAGCTCAAGCCCTCCTGGAAGGCAGGAGGTTTCTTCACTGGGTCAGTCTTCAGTGATTTTTCTCCAGTGATGCTATTTCATTAGCTGTTAACAGCTTCTTGAACTCCCTGGTCCTTTAAGCCTCTTTCTTTTGAGCTCTAGTCATTGAGTTTTTATTAGTTTGTGTTCTTGAATCACATAGTGTTTTCTAGCTTGTCTAATTCCTTTCCTTCTTAGGTACCAGGGTGACTCTCACAGTTTCCTCAGATGCATTTGCATCTTCATTTCTCTCTGCACTTATGCTCAGATCTAGAAGAGTATCTCTGTAGTTGCTTTCCGCGCAAGTTGTCATCAGTTTCTCCATAGATTTTGTTTGAAAGTCAGTGATGCAAAGACAGACTTTCAGACGAGGATCAGGATTTTGAAGGACCATGTGGTGATAGTCTAAGCAGGTGATTCTCTTGGTAGCTAGAAAAGATCATGTCTCATTTTTCTGGTCATTGTATTAACATCTTTCCATCTTCTGTCATTGCCTAAAAACTTTCAAGAGGGCTATCCTTGTTTGTTCCAGAACTTCAGAGCAGATGGTTATGTCCCTATGTTGGAAGGGATGTCTCCAGCACACTTCTGTCTTCCTCTTTCTCCATGTGTCTTAACATTTCATGAACATACTTGGAGCTCCACCTCACAGATCTGAGGGGCTGGACTCCTACCACATGCACTAATGAAATGATTCTTGCAATCCTTAATTGTTAATGATCTGACTGAATTTTGAAAGAATAAAGAAAAAGTCCAAAACAGAAAAAGACACCCAAGAAGTTTCCATATGTGATGTGATTATAAATCCCCTGAGCAATTCAGCCTCCTACCTGGGAAAAGATTAATATTCATATGAATAATGTACATGCATCCTACATTCTGACCATGAGTCAGAGAAATGTAGTATTTTAATTAAGACTTGACAGTTACGAAATGGCACAGGAATTTGTTACTGTGCCTGTTTAAAAAGCTTTGTTGTAGCATGCACGTACGTTTTGTTCTTCACTTCTGCTGTTTTTCTTGTTCTCTTTCTGTGTGAAGAGGAAACTTAATTATGCTAGAATCAACTAGGGTTTTCATCCCTGCAAGGAATGACTCAGTAATCCTCACCTTCACACTCAGAACTTCGACTACAAAGAGGGATTAATTGATAGTTCATCTGCTGCAGTCCCTCAGTGGGAGCTTCTTTTCCAGAAGAAGAACAAACACGTATATATTGCATCTTCAACTTGCAGCCCTCAGTAACTGAAATAGCCTCCAGCTAGGGACACGGCTATGTGACTTCTAAAATTATACAAATTTGAATCTGACTTTTGTATAACAGAAGAATTGGCAGACCAAAGAAGAGCAAAAATTCAGTTAAATCATCAAATTACCTCTCTTACCAACTCTTTTAAGTATATTTAAATATTAGAAGAGGGTATGGGATCTGGGATTTTCTCCACTTACATTGAATTTTTTGAGGGAAGAAAAAGTTTTATGCATAATTTTCCTCTCTTATGTCAGTATATTAAATACATCAGTTGACTTGGTTTTTTTCAAAACCTAAATAGCAGGAGCAGTGTTTCCTCCTTTTTTAAGTAATGCCATTTTATACCAATTATTTTGATTTAACCTTTGTTATTCCCTGTTAAATATCAATAGTGTGTTCTTCTTGACTGATACATAATCAGGTCACAAACTGAAATGGCAGATGTAGTTCATGACAGTAGTTTTCTGGAATATGAAGATCACTTGCAGTAGCAAGGACTAAAGGGGGTTTTCCTTTAGTGTTGCAGGTACCTAGTCATATCCTTAGTCTGATTTTCTCATGCTCTATAGCTTTTCCTCTGATCAAGCACCTGCATATATTTAAGAATCATGAGGTTCTCAGTTTTAAAAGCCCTGGTCCTGGGAGGGTGGTGTGTTGGTGATTTTGTAGTGTGAAGCCCTATTTTGATTTTGAGAAAGGAAGCTGTTGCTGCAAAGCACCAGTATTCCCTTAATAAGCAACAGTGGGATGCCCTAAGGAGTCTTTGCTGGACTTAAAGTCATGGTGAAGAGACCAGCAGGGTCTGGTGCCAGTTTCGGTTGCAACTTTGATTGTAAGTTACCCCTCTGTCCCTGTGTGAAATTAACCTCCACATGTGAACCCAGACACTTTGATGTGTAATACCAGGGACTGTACACCTGTGGAGAACAAACTGTTTTGAGCCGGTCAGCAAAAGACTGGAAGATGTCCCTTTCTACCTCTCATGGATCTTGCAGTCCATGCAATAATTTACTTTTGGCATTTTATTTCCCTTAAGCTTTGTTGCCTAGGTGTCTCTTTATCAGTCCCGTGAAGATGAGTAAGCTCTGCATTTTCAAAGCCTCCCACGCAGTGGCAAAGAAGCAAACTGAAGCGCTGTGACTCTGAGAGTTACTAGAAACTTCTCTTCATGCAGAAAAAGTACATCTCCAGTTAAATATCTTCCTTCTTTTCTATGTAATGATCAGTGGAGGTTATCTTAACCTCCACCAAAATACTAACGTTCCTGATCAAGTGTTCTAGGGATCAGTGTTGGTGGGGATCTGTAGAACATTCTTGTGGTCATGAATTTGCTGTTCCTACCCTCAAGTGGAGATCCTGTTGGTCAGGCATGATCTGAGGGTTGCTGCCAGCAGTACTGCAGACTGTCTGGTGTTAGGTGGCTATAGTAGTCAAATCCTTTCTGAAAACACAGCTTTTAGATCTCTTGGGGTTTGCACAACAGCAGTTATTTAGAAAGCATTCAAATACAGAAGTACTGGGGACCGTCTCCTCATGACATAATCTTGGTTCTCTCTGCTGCATCTGAGTTTCCAGGCTGGCAAGTCTTGTGGGACTCTCCAAAGCCCTTTGTGCCTTTCCCGAGGCAGCTTTTAGTGTGGGATGATTCCCTGGTGTTTGAACAATTTATGTCTGTTGTTGCCTCTCTGTCAGGAGGGCTTCAGCTGACAGGCTGTGCTGAAATGAGGGTAAGCTTATTTTTTCTCCAAATATCTTAAATAAAATACCTGCATATTCACATCTGTTGGGGATAAAAGCCATTTTTATTTATTCTTTCTGAGATTCCCTATGACTTACTATAATTTTTTAATGTGCTTTACAATGAACATTAGAGCAAAGCAATAATTATTTGCATGTACACACCATAAAATAGTGTTGTGCCTTCATTAGCTGCTGTTGTGATTTTTGAGCAGCTGTTTGATAACCTTGCCTCCAGTGGAAAAGAGAAGCCTTTCCCCTTTTAGAGCAGTTAAGAGAAATGGTGTCTTGTGAAGCAATGTGCAATGTTTTCCATGATGGCCACAGCAGCTCAGAGCCTGCTCAGTTGCTCTTTCTGCAATCTTCTCCAACATATCAATATATTGACCCTCATCTCTGCTAAAACCCAGTTTTGGTGTTGATGATCTGTATCCCCTGGCACACTAGGTGTCGGTCCCCTTCAGTTTTCTCAATATCTTCTTGTTGCTGTTTAGGAAAAAATCCAAACGAATTCAGGGGGCTTTGCTTCTCTAGACCTGTGCTGTAAACTGCGCATAATCTGTAAGTAACAATTAATTTGAAGCCCTTAAATGGGAATCCAAGATTAGTTTGCTTTTCTTCTGAAGTTTATTCCATTTATTTCCTTAAAAAGAAAGAGAATATGTTTGTGCAACATCTGGGATATAGTTTACAAAGATGGTGTGTTCCACCATCAGTGCATCTCTTTCTTGGTGACAGTACTGCACAGTAGGTTCAGGTAATCCAGTTTGCTGAACTCTGTGCTTCTCTAAGGTCATAATGACAGCATTATTTACAAATGGACTGTCATGATAAAAATGAATTTTCTTAAGGTAGGTATGTCTAGAATAAGGGAGGAATAGGACTCTTGGTCCTGATCTAAATACTGAGTGACACTGTGATTGTGACCTAGGTTTGCCACGGTTTAGAAAAGTGCATTGACTGCTAAGATGTAACACTCCTTAGGGGAATGACTCTCCTGTGCACTCCCTCAACTGTTTGGACATCTTATGGTCCTGTAAAGCAAGTTTTGATTGTGACAAGTAGGTGTTTTCTGAAGAAAAACACCTTTATCACCAAAATCACTTTATTCATCTCCATGCAAATGTATCTCTGCTGATCAGAGAAAAAGATGTGGGTGGCAGCAATGTGCTGGCGACATGAATAGATGACCACAGTTGAGTTGTCTTGTACAACTCCTAGATTCTTGGTAAGACTGTGTATCCATGATTTCTGCCTTTTTTCTTTGGCAACATTTCTCATAGGTTATCAAGTCACAGCAGTTTCTGTGGTGGTTTTGTACAGAAATGATCTGAGTGTGGCAGGCTGAAGGAACTGTCTGTGTGCACATAGTTCATCCCTCTGAACTGAGGTAAACTACAGTTAGCTTTTTTCTCTTGTCTGATGCTGCCCAGCTTGCATTCGCATTTGTACTGAGACTCTTCCAAAAACCCTCTTGACCAAGTGATTGTCTTTTCTCAGGATCTGCTGCAGAGATGAATCTTTCAGTAAAAATGAAACACAGATCTCTTTGAAGAGGACCAAGTCCTCTAAAGGCCATAGAACAACACTAGAAATGGAGCTGAGACAATAATTGCAAAACTCCCCTTTACACCTTTTTTTGTGGATATAATGGTGGCCAGAATTACAACAGAGTGCTCTGGTGATAGAGGTGGTGTCTGATTTGGAATGGGGCACAAAAACTTGCGGTGTCCTGATCACCTTGACATGACACTCATGCCTATGCTTATCAGAAAGAATTGCGAGAATTTCATCTGACACTGGAGTAAGCCAGTTGCTTCTGCTCAAAATAGGGGTGCAATGGGAGAGGTGGGTGGGGGGACTCCTACCTGCCACATACGCAGCCCTTAAAAATAGCATTGGCTGTTGGGAGAGCCAGACTTCACACTCTTATTTTTAAGGATCTGTGTGGGAGGAGGGGATATTTCCCAGTTCTGTGTATTACTGAAGCAATCTGTACAAGAAATGCTTCACCAGAGAGATAGCAGTGGGCTTCAGCTTACAAAGCACAAGAGTTTAAAGATGATCTAACCAGCACTGGCTGTGAGCATCATAAACGAAGCAATAGCTATTCATGCAGTGTTAGCAAATGCACTGAATAATAACATAACTTCATCAGAAAGGCCAGAAGGCCAGAAAAAATGGGCTAGGACTTTACAATTTTTGCTTTTAGACTTGCTTTTCTCTCAGTTGTTTCTTGTTTTCCAAGCTGTGTGGTTATACAACATGTTTAGATGTAGGGCAGGGTTACCTTGCATGCTTCTGAGACAATTTTTGGAGTCATGTACAGATTGTGTAACTGAAGTCTTCCAGTACTGTGCTGGAAGATTCAAGATTCAATCCAGATTGAAGTGAGATGATTGCTTTGTTCCCCCCCCCCATTGTAAAAGTGGTATTCAATGCATGGTGCTACATAGCATGTAAAATCAAATCATAGAATCATAAGATGGTTTGCATTGGAAGGGACCTTAAAGATGAGATTATCTAATTCCAACACTCCTGGTGTTGCCAGGGTCACCTTCCCCTAAAGCAGGTTGCTCAAAGCCCAGTCCAACCTGACCTTGAATACTGCCAAGGACGGAGCATCCACAGTTTCTCTGGGCAACCTGTGCCACTGCCTCATCATCCTCACAGTAAAGAATTTCTTCCTAATATGTAATCTAAACCTACTCTCTTTCAGCTTGAAACCATTTTATTTTTTTCTGTCACTTCTGAATAGTCCTTCTCCATCTTCTTTTTGGGCTCCCTTCAGGAAGCCCAAAGCCCTGAGAAGGCCACAATTAGGTCACCCTGGAACTTCATATTTTCTGGGCTGCACAATCCCAACTCTCTCAGCCATGATCCATCCCTCTGATCATCTTGGTGGCCTCCTTTGGGCTGACTCCAGCCAAGTCCCTGTCCTTCCCATGCTGGGAGCCCAGCTCTGGATGCAGTGCTCCAGGTGGGTCTCAGCAGAGCAGTGGGGCAGAATCCCCTCCCTGCCCTGCTGCCCACAGGGCTCTGGATGCAGCCCAGGACAAGTTTGGCTCTTTGGGCTGTGAGTGCCATGGCAGGGCATGTGCAGCCTCTCATCCACCAGGACTTCCAAGTCCTTCTGGGCAGGGCTGCTCTGGGGCTGCTCATGCCCAGCCTGTGCTGGTACCAGGGGATGTCCCAGCCCAGGTTCAGCACCAGCACTTGGCCTTGTTAAACTTCATGGTGTTCCCATGGGTCCACTTCTGAGCTTGTCTGGGTCCCTCTGGATGACATCGATTTGTTCTGGTGTGTCAGCTGACAACAGAGTAGCATTTCTATTTTCTGCATAGAATTCAACCAGGTCTTGTGATGCAGGAAACAAACGAATGCTGCCTGTTAGGATGTAGTTCTTATTGAGTTAACCCTTACGAGTTGATAAGAACTTTCTTTGCATCCAGACTAATTTCTTGGTATTCAGATAGGATTTTTAAGCCATCTGATAGACACACATGTACTGTCTGCTGTCTGCTCGTATTTAGTCGGGATAGGTTTGTGACACTGTGGAGGACCGATCAGATGAGCTGGATTTGGGTCAAACTGTGTGTTCCTTTCTATTGCTTTGATGGTTAATGACTGACACTTTCAAAAGGGCTTTTCAGTGGTTCCCCATTGGTTTGATTTGAAGTCTGGAGATGGTAAAGGTGGGACCAGTTCTTCCTTTCCTCAGTTTTTGAATCTGTAGGAAAAGGCCTGCAGCCTTTCCTGGCAGTCTGTGAGCTGGGTTTATAACACACCTCCTCTGCTGAAAGGCACTTGAGAACATCAGTGTATCAATATCTGTTCTGCAGGAGGAATTTCCTGAGGTTGTTGACAGCTCTACCCTTTGTGTGCTGTAAAACTAAAGATGATTTAGGCATGAAGCTGGGGTGAAATCCCAAATGTAGCTTGAGATTCTCATCTGTTGCTCAGATGCTGTAAGGACTGAGGTAAATCTGAGTGCCAGTTTACTGGGGTGCTCTAGGCAGGGAGTCTCTTGCTGTCTGGGTGGCTTTTGCTTTCAGGTTTGCAGGATGATGTCGTACCAGGTGAGCAGTGGTGCTGCCCTCTGGACTGTGGGGGTATGTGCTCAAAACAGGAGTATCCTGTTTAAGCTGTGTTTATGCATTGGATCAGTAAGAGAGGGAAGGGACATTCTGGGTAAGTGTAAACTCTTTCAGTCTGCCCTCACTAGTTAGGGCGGTAGAAATAGTTATGAAAAGAAAACTTTTCCTGGCAAATGGGAAATTACTAAAATTAATTGCTTTATGCTCCATGCTACACTGTGGCAAGCAAGGTAGGCAATAGGTCTCTTCTGCCTGTATTTCTGTAATATTTCTAATATGACGTGCAGGAATCAAATCAAATTATATGGAGAAAATGGGGACTATTGCAAACATCAGAGAGTACAAGTTGGGGAGGGGGACCCAGGGTGGGAAGGTGCTGCTGTTGTGTGAGATGAGACCAAACAAGTATGGCTCAGCTTAGTAGACTGGAAGCTAAGAGCAGATGTTGCTGCCATGAACTAATAGAGCATGGGAGTAAATATTGGCAAGTTTGCAGCTGTTTAAGTGAAAGGTTCATGTTAGCACAAGAACAGAAGGGCATAAGAACAAACTCAGTCTAGAAATCACAAAGTGATTTTATTAATTGTTAGTGCGCAGTTTCCAAATTGGTTTCTTTGCCCTTTCTAATTAAACTGAAAACAGGTCTTTTTATGAATGCTATTAAATGACAGTTGGCTGTGGGAGCAAAGAATAGGGACTTCATCATCCAGACAGCCTCTAAGTAGGCTGTCAGAAATGTCCATGGAACCACAGCCTTCGTCACTGTTCCTCATAGCACGACCTCCCTGTGTTCACTCTACCGCCTGCCTGCCTTTGCTGCCAAGCTGCCACATTGCAGGACCCTGTAGGTTTCCAAACACAACCAGAGGTGTTTAGGAGAGATATTTGCTACTTGGAAGCTCTCACTGAACTGAAATTGTGAAAATAATGTTGCAGCCTTTCTTGAGTGGTGGCTTTTCCATAAAGTTGCACAGCAGATATTAAGAATGCTAGACTGTGTGAGGGGTTTCTTGAAGAGTGGGTGTTCTTAGTGACCCATGTCTGGTAATGAGCCTGTCACAGATACAATTTTGTTTTCTGACGAATATTCACATGGTAATAGTTCAGAAAATATGGTATAGTTTGTAAACAGGTTAGTTCAGAAAATATGGTGTAGTTTGTAAACAGGTTTGTTCTTAAATCAGATTTTAGAAATTCCCCATGGGATTTCAATTTCTTATTTAGAAATTGAAAGAAAAATTTCAATTGAGTTCATAGTCATTAAAAGTTTTTTAAAAGCTAGCTCTTGAAAATTATTTTTAGGAGACCTTAAAAAGCAATAGAGATAAAATGAGGGACATGCACTAAAAAGGATATAATAGAGCTGTCCATCTAGGTGCAAATTTAGATAAATCAGTTCAAGACTCAGTTCATTTAGCCTCACTTTGGTTAATACTTTAGGTTGTTGTGTACAAGAGTATTTGAAATACAAATAGAAATTGCTTTATGTGAAAGATCAGTTTATTTTAACCATGTCTCCATCTGGGTTTTATTTTTGTTAATGAGTCAATATTCACCTTGTATTTTAAGATAGCAAACACATTTTTGAGAAACTGTTATTGAGAAACTGAGAGTGCTAAATTTTAATGCAATTTATTTATATTTTTCTATTTTTATTCAGTGTATTATGTTAGTGCAACAGATTGAAATCATGCAAGTTTTTTTGTGGTATCTCATATAACGGGTAGTTGAGGAATCCAGTTTTGTCTACACAAATACCTATGGATTGGCTGGTGTATTCACTCTGAATTTTGTTATGCCTAATTTAAGGAACTCAATTTAAAGCAAGTACAAGTCTCCTTCATAATTTGTGACATGGATACATGTTACTCCTCCAAATTATATCACTCTATTTTCAGCTTGCAGCAGTAATAGCTTGTTAATATACAACTGTTTTACAGCTGCCAGAATGATCCCTTTTTAATCTGGCCTTTGTGCCCCTTTCTCTGGGAGGTTGGAAAGGTTTCTGTGACCTGGAAGCATTGCGCAGTGGCAGCAGGTACAGGAAAAACCCTGTCATCCCTGCTCAGTATTTGAGTGTGTGCTTTGGTCCCTCCCATCACAGACCTTTGCCAGAGGGGCTAATTGGCCTCTCAGTGACTTGACTCAGGTCAGCTATGTTATCAAAACCTGGTTTGTAGTGCGGTTTTCATCCTCTTGCAGATGCTTTCTTAGTCCAGGCATTTTTAATTTTTTGCATTAAATATCTTCCTCTGCCCCTCCCAGTAAGCTGAGCAGGCTGACTGGATTTCCAGAGCCCCTTAATTCAGGCCCAGTGTGAACCTGTCAAATGCCTTCACTGGCAGTGTGAAAAGTGTGTCTGAGTTTATTAATATGGGGGTGATTGCTGGAGTTGACTTGGTCAGACCCCTGATGTGGCAGTTCTTTTTTTCTTGTTCAGTGTCTGTGTTAGTGGTGTCCTCAGAGACTGACAGAGCCTTGTATGGGGTTTGCAGCAAGTATTTGTGGGACATTTGGGTTCATTAATCAACTGCTGCCTTCTGCAGGGAATATAAATACACAAAGTTATTCCCACCAAGAGAAAAGCATATTACTTAAGCCGGGAGACATAAAGGTGAAGGTAGGATAGTAAACAATGTTTTTTCCCTACTTTTTCAAAGGTGGGGCATATGGAACAATTAGAAGGAAAGTGCTGGTAGAGGACACAACTTGTTAGCAGAGGTATCTGAACATTGCTTTGTAGGATTTTTAGTTGTTATTCCCCTGCCATGTTATTACATGATGCTGGACAAGCCACTGTAGCTTTTGAAATTATTTTTCCATTTCCTCTCTCTCAGATTCATGAATTGATTTCTGGTTATTTGATTCAAGATTCTGGAAATGAGTTGTCAGAGCAGTAAGTGAAGTAGCTTAAAACCTGGACTTAGTGCTTGATATGCTCCCAATTTAATTACTTTGAGAAAATCTGGGGTTTGTTGTCCTAAGACGAGTATTCAGAGAAGAAGCTCTTGACCTGATACTGCCCTTGTACTTCAGTTGTAGTGGGGACTTTTTAACTTCACAGGTATGCTGTTGAAACACCAATTAAGCTTGAATTACTTTAGTAATATGATGAGGAGTGCCCCTTAGCTCACTGCATGTAATGGTGGTGTAACTGTAATGGTAGGGTCTGGCTGTGATATAATGAATAAAGCATGCCGTCCTGCTTTGAGTAACACCAAGGAAACAATGTTAAATAGTTTCTTGTTCAGTGAGCAGAAGGACACCCTCTTCTAGCTGAGAAAAGGGGGTTAACCTTCAACCAGAGAAAGAATTGTGGAAGTTCATGTAGAATGCTATCTTGTAGGATCAGGGCACTTATTTCCTTCAACCAAATCCCTGTGTGTTGGACTGACCTTGCAGAATTCATGGACAGTTTTGTGAGAGGCAATTTCCATGTTCTCACTGTCAAGCTCAGGTAGGAAAAGTGGGCTCTGCAATGTGTGAACTAAGCTGTTGTGTTGTGGGAAGCAAGATTGTCCTGCAGACCACCCATGGGGAATAATGTACCCTCATGCCTCTTAGCCAGCTGTATGTGTTATCATGTAGTTTCCTACCTGAGAGAGGCTCTGAAGGATAAAGAGCAACAAAACTGAGATGTGAAGAGATTAACTAGACCATCTGTCTTCTTCAAAATCATCCCTTAAAAATATGTGCACTTCCACTTGTTAAAACCTTCTGGGAAAGAGATTTTTTAGCTTCCCTTGGTAATCTATACTCTCTGCTGATTAAAAGCTTTTCCAGGTGTCTAACCTAGCTTTCCACTGCTGCAAGTTAAGTTTGTTATTTCTTTTTCTGTATTTACAATAGAAATGCTGAATAGTTTACTTCCCTTGTGCTTGCCTCAAGTTCATGTTGGAAAGCTGTTATGTCTGCTTGAGGTCTACATTTCATATAATCTGCAACCTTTCATTCCCAGGTTTCTTGATCAAAAAAGCAATTACAGCTCCAACTGAGAGTATAATTACAGGTTTTTCTACACACAGCACATGTCTGTGCCCAGATGCCTTTGCATTTTAGGGGTGCTGATTATTTAATTAGATGTGCAATTAACGCATTGATTGTAATTTTCCAATTTCACAGGATATCAAGTCCTTACATTTAGGATGCTGTTAGGAGGGAGACATGTAATTTGAAGGAGGAGGCAGCAGAGGGAGAGTTTTCTCTGCTGTAAATGCTTTCAAGCTGCCTGTTGACTTAAGGTACTTCAGCTGACTCCAGTCTAAAAACCAGCATAATAGTTGGTAATAGCTGTTTTCAGAATGGGGGCATCCAGCTGGTTAAAACTTTCATGTTGTCTGAGTTGCAGAAGGCACATAATTTTTTCAAGAGTCCATCTTCTAATTGTACTTCATAATCAAAAACAGAGAATGATCATTTAGCTAGAGGATGGCTTCTGTATTTTCAGATGGGCAGCCAAAACCCAGGACAAGAGCTCTGGGGTTATCCTCATGTTTTCAGGAGTATGTAAAGAAGGTTTTATGTCTGTCTTTGCTGGGGCACAGGAGACAGCATGCTTCCCACAGCCTGTCACCTGAGACAGCTCTGCTTTTAAAGTCTCATCACCCTGATTTTAAAGGCTGGTGTGGGCTGTGACGAGTGGGGTTGGCATTGTGTCGGCGACAGCTTCTGAAGGGAGCGTGGTGTCTGGGAGCCTAGGCTTGTTTGTGCCCCAGAGTGGTTGTAGCCTACTGAATGAGGAATAAAATAGCCTTTTCTGTGAACTGTGCAGAGCTGATAGTGTTTGGGGATTTTTTTGTATCCCAAATTCAAAAATGCAAACACCCTCATCAAGACATGAAGGGGATGAGCGGGTTTAGCCCTTGCGTTTAAAGGCTGCCTCACATGTCTGAGGAAAGGCATTGCCATTGTGAGTAACAATGATGGCTGTAAACAAATTAAATAGAGGATGATAATATGAGGGTTTCTGACTTTATGACCAATACTCTTAAGGACTTTGCACCTTAAGACTTCTCATGTGAGACTAGATCTGTTCAGCCTCTGGAGGAGTTTTCTGAGTGGTGTAGTAGCAGTAACCTCAAAAGGACAGAGATGGGAGAATGCATTGCAGGCAATTCAGAGGTCTCTGATTACTCCCTGACTGATAAAGATTGGCCTAAAATGTGAAGTTGTAAAGTTTGTGGCTCTTAAAAAATATTAGTGCTGTGTTAATTCCTTTTTTAATTAACCTCACAAAAATCCAACTCTTTGAATCTTGTTACATTCTTGGCCTTGGAAATACTCTTCATTCTCAGGTATGTTAACGTCTTTGGTTCTCCTTGTTCAGATAGGTTAATATCTCAGGGTTCAGCAGATGTCCTTACAGTCAGATGATGTTAACAGATGAAGTGTAAATGTCTTTGCTGTAGAGATGAGTCAGCCAGTGGTTTGGTCTCAGCCATTCACAATAAATGAATTGAAGTTGCCTGTCTATGGAACATAAAAAAGTCCTAATACCTCTAATCTGTAGCATTTTTTTCAATGAGCTAGTACCATTCTCATTGTCTGTCTAAAAATAAAATAATTCAGCTTGTATGAGAGGAAAAAATAAACTTTTCAAAGGGTGAGAACCCTGGAAACTTTGTGGAAGATTATCTCTTTCACTTTCTTTAAGTCTTTCAATGTAATTTCAGGCCATTATCAGTTTCCATGGTGCTCAAGGTGCTGTGTGAGGTACCTGTGCCTTTCTTCCCTTCCAAGTTTGTATGTTGCCCTTGCCTTAGCCTTTCCTAGAGGGGAAAGAAAGCTATTAGTGCTTTGAATGGCACTTTATTAAATTTGTTCTTTCATCTGACAGCAACATCTTAAGTATATGTTTCAGGAATGTATTCTGAAGCTGCGGTAATGACAGCAGCATCATTGACAGGGCAGTTTAAAATGCCTGAGAATATACAGTCTCATCTCTTCCAGGCTGTCTCAGCAGCACTGCTTGGGTTGTGTGATGCACAGTTCCTCAGAGCTGGTATTCATTGAGGACAGCTGCCAAACAGCAGGAGGTCACTGCTTTTTCATTAACACTTCGTCTTTAGACTGCTGATTGATTTAATCTTCTTGTGCCTTTGAACAAGATAATAAATTGCATGTTTTCACTGCAGAATAAATTGATAAACTTTACTCGGTGTATTTGAGCTTACGAGGTCTAGTGCAGCACTGAACTTAGGCTGCCTTACCAAGAACTCTGGCTTTAGGGAGATACAGCAGGCAGTGTCACCTGGGACAGATGGTTCTTATATTTTCCCAGTGAAATAAAAAAGTTTGGTTTAGAGAGCTCTTGGCTCAGGAATGTCCAAGGCCACTTCTGAGATGAATTAAACCTGAGAGTGAGTTGGGCATTTTTCCCTGCAGTTTTAGACAAACCTTTCGCCATTGACTTTTCTATCTTGACTTCCCCTACCTTGTTTCTTTGATTCATCTCTCTGTGTAATATTTTTGTCCTCTAATTTCCATTACCACTTATTTTTCTATTTGCCCCAGACCAAAGAGAAGTGTTCTTGCTTGTCTTGCTGCAGGGAGAAGGGGCCTAAGTGTGAGAGAGGGAGGAGCAGGACCTGTGCTTGAAGAGTGCTCATTTTCCTTTGGTTAATCCACTCGTGCTCATGAAGGAATTGCTTACTTTTTACAATTTTATCAGTAATTCAGTACTTTACAGGAAGCTGGAATGAAATAGTTAATGAGGATTAAAAAAGAAGAAAGGGTAACGTATACCTCGCAGACATCAAAGCATTTGGCCTATATAGCTGAGCCAGGCTTTATCAGTTTTAATAATTCCCTGCTGGCTCAACCTAAAATTAAAATCTGTTGGTGAATTTAAAAAATTGCAGCAAGAAGTATTTAAATTTTTAAGTGGAAGTTTATTTCTCTAGTAGAAAGCAAATAACTCAGTGCTCTGAGCCTTAAGGTAAAGCATACACTTTCTCAGACTTTTTTCTGTGCAAGTCATGCCTGTTGTACTCATGAAATTATCTTAATTTTTTCAGAAAAAAATCTCTGACAAATGGAATCTGTCTCAATATCCTGTGCATTAGATAAGGGGTTCTAAATATTTGAAAGGTGTCATCTTCCTTTTTTCTGAGGGCACCTGGTTTTTTATCTTTTAGCCACATTGTGAGCTGTGGTAAGGGCAGTGACATTTCCCAGCATGTCATTGTTCATGACCTCCTTTACTAATGTCCCCATGTTCTGTCTGTTGAGACTTGCTCACTTTTCCATGTGTTTTTCTCTCCTGTTCCTGTAAGACAGCCATGGGAATATTAGTATTTTATGCAGCAGTGTTTGGAAATTTGCACGGGCTCTTTGTGTATCAGGAACTGTGGCTGGAGCCACAGTTCCTGAGACACAAAGACTCATGTACACAAAATGACTCTGGTACATTTTTGACTTTGGTGTATTACTGCCTGGTACTGATGGCTGGAGGAATGGGCATAGACCAAGGAAGGAAAAGATGGGAGGGACTGAGGCAGTGAGGGCAAGATGACCTGGCTCCACTTGTAGTAGGATCCTTGGAAAGAGGAAGGCATTTAAAAGCCTTTGAGACTGTCTAGTGGATACTTCAGGTGCTGTAGAGTGTTAATGTAAATAAAAAAGTGTCTGATGGATACCTACTGTTTCATTTCTAAATTATTGCTATGTAAGAAACGTCTCTCAAGATCTTTCTCATCTTACTCATAGGGAGAGCTTTGAAGATTCTAAGTGCTGTTCAAATCCTGGATTGCATTTTATTTTCTCAGCTGGGCAGTCTTCATCCTTGTGTGGATGAATTTGATGCAGAGCTTCGACTCTGAGCTCAAGGGGTATAATTGCTGTGTTTAGTAGAATCATTCTTATTGCAGTCGGACTCAGTGCTCTCAGCTGGGCAGGAGCCCTGCTTTCCTGGCAGAATGCAAGCAGGGTTCAGACTCTTAAAATGAGAGAGATGCTCAGGGTCAGACTCTTAACATCCTTTAAAGCTAAATCACTTTTCAAAATCTGACCTATACTCCCTGCCCTGCAGCAAGGGAAAGAGCAAAAATGAGAGAGTGTTCTGGGAGATGGAGGATGTGAGTGACCATGAGGAACATCAGCCTTTCCGAGGATCTGAAAGGAGGTTGGTGGCATGATTTGTGTGCCTGGCTGAAAGGGGCAGTGCTGTGGCTGAACACGGAAAGAACATGGATACAGTTCCCCAGTGGTGCTGCTGAGTCAAAGTGAACTGTGACATTAGTCTGTGAAAGTATGTGAAACTTGTTACCCAAAACAAACAAATGAGCTGGGACACCAGCATGACTTGTTACAAGCTGGTACTACAGCAAGGTACTGGGATGGAGCTGTGGGAGCAGAGGGTTGAAAGTGGCAGGAGAATATCCACTACATTGGATATTCTCCTGCATTGGACATTGCACTGCCCCTGGTGAGGGCAGGATGGGGAGCACAATGATGCTTGTGGAAGAAGTGGTGAATAAAACTTGATATTGGTGTAGGTAGGATATTGAAGGGGAAGTATCGTTCACAGCAAGGCTGGCTCACGAGGAGGTAGGAGGTATTTGAACAGATGGGAGGATAGTGGCATTTCCACAGCTAAGTCATATAGGCCTCTTCAAAATCCCACCCCACACTGTGAAAAGACACTGTTCTGAAAGATTGCAGTGAGTTGTTCTCGAGCAACACCAGCACTCACACAGTGCCTTTGATGCTAGAGGCAGAGAAACAGTATTTGGAAAGGAGGTGGGTGTTTGTGTTGGGAGCACGAAGAGGGGGAGAGGATAAAGCAAGAATTTGTGGAAAGCTGGGTGTGAACTTGTGTCAACTGACCAGCGAGGTTTTCTCAGAGGCAGTTTGTTGGATGCATCTGGAGCAGGTTGTGGGGCAGATAAATGGCGCCTTTGGTTCAGGCACTTCTTGCAGGATGAGTGCCTGCTGCTGCTCACTCCCAGGAGAGAAGTGTCAGTACAACGTGAGTGGATCTGATTCTGTGCACAGCACTTCTGCAGTCATTCTTTTATGTAACAATGTGACTTATATTTTTGGGAAATGAGAGATCAACGGGTGTTCAATCCCCCACACTTGTAGCAGAGCTGGTACTAGTCTTCCTTGGAAACTGGATTCATTTCAGCAAGGGCATAGCTGAATCTTGTGGGTTAGTAAGGGGGTGAACATGAGAGATAAAAATAAACCTCCATCTCAGAGCTAGGCAAAAAATCATCTTGGAGCTGGTTAATTATGTTGAGTCCTGGGCTTTTCCCCCAGCCCCCCTTCTCCACAGTCCCGCTGGATGCCAGAGCGCTTTTCCAGCAGAGATCTGCTCGCTGCGCTGCGCTGCCTGCTCTCGTAATGCCAAAGGAGTGCGTTTTGTCTTTAGTCAGATTGGCTCCATCAGTTCGTATTTCCTTCTGAATGGATAATAAAGTGGAGAATCATTTTGAGGCGAGGAGTGAAGCGGGGAGGCTGCGTGTGTGAGGAGCTAAGCAGTAGGCAGCTGACGAGGAGGAGTAAAGCTGCACAGCTTTCTCTCTGCCTCTGAAGTACAATATTTTCTGTTGAGTCACATCTGAAGAGAAGGATGAAGTTTTAACTGTACTTGGTACAGCCTGAGAAAGGGAAAAGATGCATTGTGATGGGGAACTAAAGAATTTCTGTTGAGGGATGCTCCTGGAAACCAAAAGGATTTCTGCATTTTTAGCTTTTGCAGTCATTAGCTTCTGCTGGTTTTTGCTTTTTGGATTTTTTAGTAGCTGTTTGCATTTTTTATTCCCTTCAACATGCCTTCAACTTCACGTGATTTCTCATCCTAGTGCTGCTGTGGAACGGGAAACTCTCGGTGCCTTTAACGTTGCTTTCCCTGATACCTCAGATGGGACACCAACAATATGTTGATAATCTGCATAGTGAAAGTTCATTCTCCAGTGAACCTTTAACAACATTAGGAATCCTTCAGGACTTGTATTTTCTATGAGAGCAAGCTATTGTATTCTGTAGTTTTCTATTAATTCTTTACATTTCCTTTACATTTTAATCTTTTGTTTTATTTTAAAGCAGCAAGGTAAGTGAAAGATTGGAACAAATGGAGTGCCTGGGTACAAACTGCAAGTAGGCAGCAACCAAGGAGAATTGCTCTTTATTTTTAGAGTGAGCTCTCTGTGTGCATGTGTATGTGTTTACTTTAGCAATACAATAGCTCCATTGGAAGCCGACTGGATTTAAAAATGTGCTTTGTAAAACAATTTACACTTAGTTTGTTCATTTGTATGCTCTATTTCTTAGTTTTTGTTTTCACCCATTAGACACTAATTATAGATTTCTTATGACTGGTAGAATTGAGGTTGTGTCTGTTTACTTCTCATACTTGTCTATAAGGAGGGTTTGTATCTCAGCTGGAATTTGACATCGAAATCACTATGGGAAGAAGAGTTAAAGGGAAAGAAGCTTGAGGATAATTTAAATTTGATCATTTGAGAAGCAAATAACTTGAAGTAATAAATTACTAGTTTGATTCTTACTTAAATGTCACTTAAGGAAGGGGGGTTTTTTAACACAGTATTTGTCATTGGCCTGATTTCTTGTGCTGAGAAGCTTGTGAGTTGATGAGATGGAATGACTGGCATGCAGGAGCAATGAGGATTCTGTGCAAACTCGTGAATCAGAGCAGATGGTCTGACTGTTTTCAGATATCTTTCCAGTTTTCATTCCTTTAAATGGACAGGTTTCTTTTGCTAATGGAGCAAGCCTTTCGGGGATAAACCTAAAGACTTAATACAGAATGCTAAGGTCCTCAGTCCCTGACATGAAAAGGAGAGAGCTTATAGAAGTAAAGCTGCAGTTTTAGCCCAGGAGGATTTTAGTTGCCACGTGCTGATATAATGAGCTGTAAAACCCTAATTATTCCATTTGCTGCATATGGTACCTTCATCCACCCTGGCTAATCACTGCCAAGTGTCTGTCCTAAGGGAGTGCAGAACAGGTCAGAATCATTGAGTAAGATTGTGTAGAACCAGTCTGTACCAGGGCTGTGCTTTCTCTGCCCTGGCAACAGAAGTAAGGTCTCCTAATTCATCACCCAGTACTGGTGAGTGCTGCCTGTCCTTCCTCTGCCTGAATGTCCCTCTGAGCAGAGACACTGTCACCTGAAAAACCAGATCCAGACATCATCAGTGAGTCATCAGAGTTTTGAGAAAATCCTGATGAGTGGTTCACGGTTGCTCTTGTCAGAAATGCAGGACTTGGAGAATTCACACTGTTGGTCTAGCAGTAGTTCAGCATTGGGCTGTAAATTAGATTGCAAGTAGAGGAGAGGCACAGCACGTTCTGTTTCTGTTCATATAGGCATAAGTCTTAGCATCATTCAGCATTTTCATGACAGTGTATCCAAACCTTATTTAAGAGGTACTGTGTTTGTACTGCCAGTGTTGTTTGTTTTCCTTCTGGTTAGAGGTAGCTGAATAATCAGAAACCTTTCCCCAAAGTCTGGCAGACATTTCTAGAGTTTTCATCCCATGGCCAGCCAACTTGTCAGCATGCCCTGATAATTTTGTTTCAGTTCTTGGAGCTTTTTCCTTTAAACAAGAAGTTGCTCCCTGATCCTGCCTGATGTGTTCAATACAAAGCTTTGTTCTTAGGACCCTGATTTGGGATGAATCTGTTTTAAGGAACAATTAATGCTGTAGGTTGTCATGGCCATTCCACCTACTGATTGATTCAACTGCGTACAAAACCCCCATGCTTTGGAACTACTTAGTTCAGGGTACTGCTGAACTTAACTATTTCCCCATTTGTTCTTAAACTACTGATAGCTGCTGCTCAGGTTTTGTATTTGCTGGAAAGAAGTAAAGTAACTTTTACATAAGCTAGACAGAAGCAGCTGTGATGTCTGTTTTCAGTAGTCAGTTTTGCCTTTTCCTCAGCACAGGGTTGTCTCAGAACTAGGTGGGTGCCTCAGAGTTAGCTTGCTGCTCACCAGGCATGAGCCTTTGCACTGCCATGGTCGGCAGCTTGCAGCCTGTGCCTCACTCTGTGCTTGGGGACAACCCCTATTTCTGTCTCCGGATGCCGCCTTTTCCTGGCTGCCAGGGGGTGACAGACCTCATTTGTTACTGCAGGCAATGCTGTGCCAGGCACTGCTGCTTCTAGCCTGCAGGAAAACTGGGATAGAAGGATGTAGAGGGAATGAGCACATTGAGGCACTGAGGAATGGAAGAGCTGCCTGGTGCTGAGGTGCCCTCCAGGGGTTCCCAAGGCAGCTGGACTTAAAGTCTGCATGTCTCAGTCCCACTCCATCTGTGCTCACAGAAGGGATGCCTCTGGATGACAGACATTAGTCCCCATTTTACAGAAAGCTGAGACACACTTAACTTCTGGGGTGTCCCCTAAATTTGTAAGAGGGTATTAAGGAGTTCTGTTTTGCATCAGAAGTTTTTACACTGGTGAATGCCATGAATCCGCAACACTTCCATTAGTGTTTCACCCTCAAAGTTTGTGATTTTTACTGTCCTTTACTTAGTAGCTGCCCTGATAACTTGCTGGTATGGCAAAGTATTAGTCTGATGTGTTTTTTTTTCCTTGGTCAGCAGGCTTTGTGTAAAAGGTGAGAAATAACTGTGCTGTGGTAGGTACAGAACTGTGTTATGTGCAGTGTTTCCTGGATCAGTTTTCCACCCTTAGGATGACTGATTGACCTCACCTGACCTTTCGTCATTTCTATCAAACTGCTCCAGAAAGGTTTTAAGTGTTTTGGTTTTTTTTCTGAAATGTGTCAGGTGTGAAGGCTGGCTGTCATTGCATTGAAATCTTGTGGGTTAGATTCGTCATAGTTTTCACTTAGCTGTATTGAAATAAATGTTGTAGATACCAATACAACCCGTAAAATACATTTGGAAGTGTTTAAAAACTTAAGAAAGTTTCACAGATAGGGCTGGGATGTGGTTTTGCAGCTAGAGCAGTAATTCCTGAACAGAAAGTATTGAGGCTTGGCAGCAGAGGGACTGTGAAAGGGTTACCAAGTAGGTAACCCTGTAGGTGGGTAATATTTCTTCTCCTCACACTGTTTTATGTAAAATTATTGTCATCCTTTTGTAACTACTGTCTTTTCAATGGCATGAATGTATTTCCTCTTCAATCCACTGTGGAGTTCCATGTGTCTCTTCTGCACATTACTTTCAGCCTAAATATCCTGAGGTAAAGATGTTTCTCAACAGAATGTTTTGTTCTCCAGCTCTGCTGCTTTTTGCCCAGCATTGCTCAGCTCAGTGCCTTGTTGTTCTGATCATCCCTGCTAGGACTCAAAAGTTAGAATTTTTGTTAATTCTCAGAAAAAGGTTTGAAGAAAGACACATTCTCAGCAGCAAAGCAATAATGCCATGTTCAGGTATGAACCAACCCAAAATTAAATCTAATGATATTAATTAGAAAATTGCAGGCTCATCTCCAGAAGTCAAACAGCAAAACTGATGATAACTTTTCATATCTCTGTCAAGCCTTGTTAGGATTCTTTCAGCAATTATTGTGTTTAAAAGTGCTGTAATATTCTCAGGAAGAGTCTATGTTTCAGCATGCTGAGTGCTGGGGCGATGTTGCTATGGCAGCCTTAGCCATGATTTCTTTCTCTTTTAAATGCCAAAATCTTTTTCCCCACAATGTCCTGCATTTTAGTTATTGGTGTTCTTCATGTTTAAATTGCACTTTATAATGTAGCAAGACCATTTATCAGGCATTTTATTTATTGTTGCTTTTCCAAGTGTAACTGCTAGTACAGGTAATGCAATACCACTTTGTGTGGATGATACTGCAAATAGAATCTAATAAAAAAGATTTCGGTCAGTAGCATGAGTGAATAGCCAGAAAGGCTGCTCTGAAATGTTCTCCTGATCATATTTAATTGTTTTTGTATCTCTTTGCTGGGTTCCTTGAATACCACATGTACCCTGAGCTACCAGCACCTTCTAACATGACCCTGTGGGCTAAAGGTATCTCAGTATTAACCTTAGTGTGATGAAAACCAGATTGCCATTAACAAGGGGTGTCAGACATTGGGATGAGCTGCCCATGGGAGTGCTGGAGCCACTATCGCTGGAGATATTTCAAAGACATATAGGTGTGCACTCAGATATATGGTTTAGTGGTGGCCCTGGCAATGCTGAGTAAATTGTTGGATTTTATGACCTTAAAAATCTTTTCCAACTTAAACAAATCTGTGATTCTGTAAGATATACCTCACTTTAGCAGAGTTTTGTGCTTTTTACCCCCTTTTCTTCCACCAGACTGCAGCCAGCCCGCAGCAGTCTGGGGCAGTGCTGAAGGCACACAATGCGGCCTTTGTTTTGAACCATGCTGGCCCAATATCTCAGAGAACTGAAGATGCTGCTCAGAAGGGGTTGCAGTCACCTCCCTTCTCCCTGGTGAGAGCCTGACTCGCTGTTTTATGCTGTGAGCATAAAACATGGCAGATCCCCAGTTGATCAGCAGAGATAACGTAATTTCATTTTATTCCTTCATGGAATTTCTCATGTTCTTTTTTTTCTCATTTGTGGATGCTGGCATGACATGCTTTTACTCCTGTTGTCATGGCAAATCTGTATGTCAGGAGGAAAAGTATCTGTTTTTCATGTGTTACGAGGCTATTTCAGAAGTGCGTCCAGTGACAAGGTAATGAGATGTGCAATGTTTGTGGTAGCTCACCTGTTTCCCCTCTCTAAAATCCTAGTATGTCAGCTTTGTCTTCATGGGAATAGCAAAACAACATAAACACCCCCAAGTAAAGCAGCAATGTATTCCTCATGTTGAGCTTGAGGTTGGCTCTCTTTTGGGAAGTTGGGGAACACAGAAGTGGTGGTGCCTGTGCATGCTGCTCTCTAGCACAACCAGAGATAGCCGTACTGAACTGAGCATGGAGTACTCATGGAAGGAAATGCCTGCTAACAAGGCAGTCAGAACAAGCTGTGTGTAGTCAGTGAAGGCCTGCAACATCTGGCAGAACACGAGGACCCAAATATTATTTCCTAAAGGACTTGATTTCTTGTTATGTTTTGATGTGACTCCTGGAGTGATTCTGGAAGAGAAAAAGACTTTAGCAGGGATTTGCATCTAGATTAGGTTTTGGCTTTTTTTCCTGGGTGAACTTGCATTAACTTTTATTGTTGCTTCACATGTCTGTGCTACAAAAAAGCGTGGCTCTAGCACAGACAACACGAGAGAAATAAGGGATCTTTATATGACACAAGTTTCAGAGCACCTAGTCTGGAGCATAGAAGGGGACAGGAGCACACAGCCCTGGGTGGAAAGGAGGAGGAGAGGATGTGACAGGAAGTGCAGAGACAATTTGGGCCCAGCCCATAGAATGAGTGAATGCTCAATGCTTCAGGTCTGAGCGTGGGCTTGGGGTGGGGAATGGAGGGAGGAAGCCTTCGGGAGAGGGACAAAGAGGGAGATTCTTTTACTTGATTCTTGGCATTCCACTCAGTGGGCAGTGATTTGGTCTTTGCTGGTAAACAGTGATTTCCGTTCGTTTCCACCCACTGTAGAGAGAGGTAGAAAGCCTTCCCTCTGAGCCAGAGCTGCTGTCCACGTGTTCTGCTCTGGCCTTGTTCCTGGCTTTGGAGTAAGCAGTTTCTGTCCTTCTTGGGTAACGATGGAAAGGTACTTACTGCTGGTATTTGATGAAATCAAAGATGTGGTTTTGAACATCTCCAACAAAGTAGATACTCCTCTGTGTGTGTGTGTGCGCGTGTGTGTGTACACACACACACATGCACACACACACGCATATATATATATATATATATATACACACACCTATATATATATACATATACATATGCCACAAATACTGTATATAAATAAAAATGACAGCATTGTACCGTTTGAGCTGTCACCTTTGGAATGGCTGCAGTCTTGCATGTAAGTGTTCAGCAGGAAAAGGTGATTTCTGTAAAAAACTGCTGCTCTTGGGTGTTGTAGCAGACAAAGGAAGTGAGAGTGAGTTCTGTCTTAAATTTTTTTTTTTTAAAACTAAAGTTATCATTATGCCTGTCTGGTGCCTTGAAAGCTGCGTGCAGAATGAAACATGATAAAGACTGAGCTTTCAGAGGGAAACCTTGCACAAGCATATGTAGAGTTTTCTCCTAGCACTTGGAGTTCAATATGCTGGATAATATTTGAAATTAGCATTTCTGTATGCTACCCTCAAGCAACATGTGTAGGGAGCCACAACTGTGGAGCTCTTTTTCTTGGCTGCTATTGAATCCAATTACTTGCTTTCCAAGCAATTCTTGGAGATTCTCCAAGCAATTCTTCTCTCTTCACTTCTTTCGACTGGTACAGAAGTGTTTTTTTTATGTTAAAAATCAATTACCCACTCAAACGAAAGTGGCTAAACTGTGTAAGTGGTGGAAGAAGACAGTCTGAGAAAATATTTCCTGTTTTATGAGGAAATTGTTGGATTAAAAAAAAAACTCCAAACAAGCAAAAATACCCCACCAAAAAATCCCAGCTAACTTTTCTGGACCAATGGCCTGAAAATGCTAGAAAATTAAAACATACTTTCTTTAAAGAAGCTGATAATCACTCTCATAGAGAATTTGTTTGGCCTACAGAAGGGCAGGTATTACCTTTGGTATGGTAGTTCAGTTGAGATGCTTGATGAGGAAACTTAAACCTGAAGCACAGATACAACCTCTTTTATAGCATATAATTTAGCTCTTATTATTGAGATTGGTATTTGCAATGCTGCTTCCTTCAAATCAAAAAACACTCTCTCCCTTCCTGCCCACAAAGTGAAACAATAAAAATGAAAGAAAGTTACCGTAAGTCTTAAATAAAACAAGAATATGAGAAAGAATATATGCTTCAGGCAGCAAGTCCAAACTGAATAATCAAATACAGTTGTGTTCTCCAGTCACCTTGCCTCCAGGAGGATCCTGTGTGGGTCTCTACTCTTTTTCCTCCAAAGAGTAGGTGCCCTACTCTTTGGAGGAAAAAACTGGTTGTATGTTGCTTAGTAAGTAAGGCAGTAAAAGCACATGGAAGTTTATAGTTAACATTGTGGTTTTTTTTTGTTTTTATCTTGCTCATTACAGAGGGGATTTAAATTGGGGAAAATAATCAACTGCAAAATCTCCAGAGCCAGAGTAGAAGTGACATGCAGAAGCTTCATGCTGTCAGCTCAGCCTGTTTGTGCATATGCTGAGTGTAGCATATTTAACTGCAGGTTAGTTTGGGAGCTTGCAAGCTTTGAGGTTTTTTTTGTTTGGTTAATTTTCTGGTTTTTTGGTTTTTTTTTTACTGCTTCGTAGCAAAATATTAAGATGAAAATACTAAAATAGCAGAAAGGTTTTACTCCTAAAATCTGTCATCCCGTCTTCTTGCCACTTTACATCACTTTGTGCAATTCCTGTGGGCTAGCTGTTACTGTGCCAAGTTAAATTTGATTTCTGCTTTGGTTTGAAGAAAGGATGAAGATTGTGAACTTGAAAGGAGAGGAAATATGCAAGGACAGAATTTATAATGTCAGAACTCCACATTTGGGGGGTAATTAAATCACACAATGCGCAGTTGCCAGGAGCTCAAGCTTGAGATTAATTTGCCAACCTGGTAGAAAAATGACCACAGAATTGCTTTTTGAATTTGACCTTTTTTTTTTTTCACTCTCTTGAATAGAAGAAAGAGTGAAGAACACTTATTCCAACAAGAACCTGATCTGGGGAGGTGGCCAAAACCGAGACAATGTCTGTATACTTTGAATAGCACATCCTCTTTCTGTCTGATTTTATGTATATGCTGGTTTTAGGTTTTGGGTTTTTTTTTCATTCTTCTGCTTAAGTTACCTCGGCTATTTCTATCTGAACCAAACTGTAATGTTTTTTTCCCCTCTTTCGGTAGCTGCCTCATGACAGAATAAAAACTGGATGCAAGTTGTGCATTGAGAAGTGATTGATGTGTGCTTGTGCAGCTTGTAGCACTATGAGAAACACAGGTGCAGCTGATGATGTTTGCTAGAAGTAGATTGAAAAAGCAAGAAAATGAATTTTCACTTCTGCACAGAAAACCTGTTGTAAAACTGCAGGGCAGGAAGCAATTCCGGAAGCAAAAACTCCATTTGTTTCTGCGGGACAAAATGAAGAGGCTTCTCCAAGGCCAGGTAGATGATAATTCAAACCATACACATCGCTGCCAGCTCTCCCCAGTGGAGATTGAGTCAGACATGTTTGTTTGTGGAATCAACAGGAGCTCTCCAAGCACTGAATTTTCCATGGCTGGAGGGGACTTTGATCAGGATGGAGGCCATGATTCCAAGGGAATGAGTGAAGTGTGCGTTGGTGAGGTGGAACTGAACTGGGGTGGCTACGTGAAAATACCATGTTCAGTTCAGCAGAACAAGAAGGACTTGCAGGGAAGTTCTGATGCTATCACACAGACCTCTTCTGAAATAAAGGGCAGAGTGTCTGAGGGGCAGGACCTTTCTTCCCTGAGCATTACCATGAGCTGGAGGGATGCAGCTGAAAGGCAAGGGTGCTTTCCCAAGGAAAAGACCATTGCATACAAGAGTCGAAGAAGGCAGTCAAGAGACCGCTCAGCTGATGTGGTTGATTACATTGTTAAAGAGCTGCAGGGAATAAGTCGAATCCAGACAGAGATTGCAGAGCTTCGTCAGCACCTCACTTTGATAAAAGGCTCTGTGGATGAAGTCTCCAGCTGTGTGGACACTGTCTTGAGTGAGATAGAAGGCCTGCAAGGTGGTTCCGGTGGCAAAACCCAGGGTACACATACTCAAGAGCCAAGAAGGGATGTACAAAAGGAAGAACCTGTGTTATATTTTTATGGCATCCCAGAGAAAGATGGTGAAAACACAGTAGAGCTTATCTGCAGCTTTCTGGCTGAATATCACTGTTTCAATGGTATTCAGTGCAGTAAGTATATAAAAGATGCTTATAGGTCAGATATTGGTACAGGCAAGCCATTAATGCCAAGACCAGCAGTTGTGAAACTTGTGAGTTGTGAACAGAGAGACTTTATTTTACAGAAGTCTGTTCTTCTGCAGAGCTCAGGGGTCCGGATTGCTACCAGTGAGGAGCAAAAGAGGCAGAATGGCCAGAGGGACCAGAAAACAGGTTCAGTCTCTTCACAGTCTGGCTTCAAGAAAAACAATCAGAATTCAGTGAATCATGATAGAGAGAGAAATGATGCAGTTGGGCACCTTCAGACAGACTCGTGCCAGGTTAAGTGTAAAAGCACAAGTGGGAAAGCAGACTGTGTAGGGGAGAGACTTGATTCTGTGCAGAAGTCAGCCTTGACCAAGACAGACACCTTGATACTTGAAGCTGGAAAGGAAACACAAACAGTAAGCTGCAGTGAGCAGCCTTCAGAAGACAGGGACCTTGCTGAACCTCCACATGTGACCAATTCACCTAAATCAGGTGATGGAAATCACTGCTGCTCATCTGACTCTTCGGGTCATGCAAGCCAGATGTGTGCTTCAAGTAATGGTAGTGAGCAGAGGCTTGACACTAAAAGCATCACTGAGAATTCTTCTTCTCTTCTAGAAAAAGACGAGGGGATAACCACAGAAGAAATTGAAACAGACTATGATAACTCTTGCAAGTTTACCAATGCAGAGAAAGGTGATGTTCAAAGAGAAGATGTTTCTAGTGGGGTGACAACCATTAGCTATGATCATACAACAGATGAAATGGCTGACAGTAGTGACAGCTTGAAAGATATGATCCAAATGGACCTGAATGATCAGGATCCAACTGATCAGGTCTTTAGGGATGTCCTGGAAAATTCCCAGTATTTCCTTGACCACTCCCGGGACAGCATTGATCTTGTAGACATGAAGTTTTACACTAATAAGCTTGGGAAAGCTATTCACCACTTCAGGTCTGCTCTGCAAGTGGTGTTCCATAAACTGGAGACAAGTGATTCTGAAATCCTTTTGGAAAATGATAGTGGCTTACAGATGGATGATGACAACACGCTTATGCTGACCAGTTCAGGTATGGGTGGCAGCTCTGACTACTTTGCAGAAACTCCTCCTAGTCAGTCCTCTGAGAGCCAGGCAAATGCAAATGTCAACAGTGAAGCATCTGCTCAGATGCAATTTGCTCCTTCCAGTCTTTCCTCTGTTTCACATGAGCCTCCTGTTTCCAGTGTGCTGCCATCATCTGTCTGTGAAATCCCTGCTAGGCAGCAGTTACCTCCTGAGGAGTTTGGAGAAGATGGGAACTGTCTACCTGAGCCGGGAAAGGAGTGCAGGCCCATGAGTCTTGACAAGGTGTGCGCAGAGACCATCTACCTGAACAAATGCATCAACAATTTCAAAAATGTGCTGAGGGAAAAGAGACAAATGCGTAGGAGACTCTTAAAAGAATTAGAACAGGAAGGAAACTGGATTTCTGCTGAGGAGACAAATTCAGGTAAAACAAAAAAATGTTTTTAAGGAGATGTCAAAATCTGGTATTTATGCAGCCAGTGGCCAACACTTCATTCTGTGGGTGAACTGTGAACATTTTGTGAGTTTATTAAAAGTTGTAAGCAAATAGTTACAAAGACAAGTACATGTGCTGTACAACAGTACTGACAAAACCCCCTAAAATTTACTGTGTAACATGCTGAAATGCCAGTTAGCAAACTTCAACTTTTTTACTTTTTTTTTTCTTTGAGAGAGTGAGATTTGCACTGCTTCTTCCAAATAGCAGGTGTTGAGGTTTTTCGTCATAATTCGTGACTTGGTTTCTTGTTAAATATAATAGCTAAGACATGTGATAACAAAGTGTGCATTTGAGCTAAAAGTAGCCAGATTTGCAGTTTTGAGAGTTGAGTGGATCTAGACTTCAAGTGACTCTGTCACAAAGTGGGAATTCTCAGTGTTTAATCACTCCTAGATTTTGTCCTAGTAGAGACCCTTAAAATATTAAATACTACTGATAATAATAGTTTAAAAATTGGAATGTTTAAACTTGTATTTTTGTATTGTTTCCATAACTTGTCTATGAAATGGAAAAAAAATTTCTTTCTGGGGAACTATATCTCTTATTTCCAGCACAGATTTTGAAATGTGTGACCAAAGCAGATGTGAGCTGATACAGTGGTGGAGCAGTGTTGCTAAACCATTTCCTGAGTCTGTGGGAGATAGAGCTGACTGGCATCTTTTGATGGGACATGTTTTGACAGCGTTGATTTGGTAAAGCAGAACCTAAAGTTGAAGTGTAGGTCCATCTTCCCCCTTCCTCTTCAGGCAGTGAGAAGGCTTTCTCAGTGTCTTCCCTATGAGTCACTACACAGTTAAGGAAAGAGGCTTTGTTTCAAGAGTGGAAGTTATTTTAACTACGTCTTGAAATCTTCACGTACTTGTTGTGAACTTCCTTGTATCAAATACTGTGTTCACTCTTCTTGTAATCATGGAAGCTGGTCAGAATGATCAGGGGGCTCCTCTCCCTGCTGAATGCCAAGTGCTTTTCCAGTGACTCTGCTTGCACTGTGAAGAAACAATCTGTCAACCCATACTTGATTTCTGTACCAGTCATCTTCTCAGTTAAGCAGATCATAAAGCTGGTAATCAGCTCTCTGCTGTCTTATTTTATACAAGGTCTTTAGTATAGAGTTGGCTCAAACAGTAAGTTTTTAATGAGATGATGGGATTTGTTAGTGGGCTTGGCACAGATACTTTTTTTTTTTTTTGAGTAGTGTTTGTGTGGTGCTCAAGCCCTGGACATATGTCCTAATTTTAGAACCCGAGAGAACAGGCAGTAGTTTGGATTAGCATGTGCTGCAGTATAGCAGAAGTACTGGAATAGCCTGTTTCTGAATGTGAGAGGAGGCTGCTCATCTCAGCGGAGTTTGAGCAGCACAGGCATGTTCACAAGGCAAGAAGTAGCCAAAACAGTTGAGAAGGAGGAACAGACCTGCGCCTTATACCTTAGATCTGGCTCCAGCGTGAATCGGGATTTCTTGTCCTGCCTGGTTCAGTTCTCTTGAACATCATCCAGTGATGTGTCAAAAAATTGGTGGTACTTGTGTGCCACTCCATAAAGATAGATCCGTAGTAGATTTGGCAGTTGAAGCTATAAAAATAAGTGTGTGATGAAGTCACAATGTAGGAAATGTACTTTGAGAGACAGGAGGAATCAAAGGAGTCAAAGATAGTGGAAAAAAGTGAATGAAGAAAAAGAAAAGCAGGACCTTGGGGAGAAAACCCTGGAGATGCCAGGTAGCAAAGCAGCCCAGACCCTGACAGCTAGACAGGGAAAGAATTGGGACTAAATCATCTTTAAGGTCTCTTCCAAACAAACCATTCTATGATTTTATGACTCTTTGAAACAGTGTTGTTTTGGCATGCATTTTTCAAGAAACTGCAGTTCTGTGTCCTGTTTCAATGTTCTCAGTTTTGAACCAAGCTTTTATTTTCTTCCTTTTGAAAAAGCATCATACCTGGAATGCAATGAAATGTTGTTGGTTTGCTTTTTTCCCCAGCTGTAGATGAGTGTTTATGTCTTACTTTAAAAATGTAATTTGTTGTTAATAGCCTTTTTCAGTTCCCAGATAAGGTCCACTGAAAACCCAATTCTGAAAACCCAATTCTGCAGCTGTTTTTTGGTTCTGAACCTAAACCTCACATTTGCTCAAAAGTTCAGTTCAAGGTATCTTCTTAAATGTGGTTGTCAGCAGCCTCCAGCACAGGAATGGAAGATAAGTTTGAAGGTGTTGGTAAATATGCATGTTTTGGTGAATCAGAGATGATGCACTGGCATAAAGGTTTAAATTATTTATAGTTGAACACAGATGCAAATTACTGGAAGAACTTGGAACTTGGCAGATGCATATAAATAATTGTTGTGTTTAACTGGAAGTCAAAAGAAAAGAAATAAAATATCCTCTGAAAATCTGAGGAAGCTTTTAAAGTTTTAATTTGAAAAAAAAAATATAAGTGAAGATGTTGATAGTTTGAATTTGTTTAAAGTAAAGCCCTGAAATGCTAGAGATTTTATGATATTTAAGGTGACTGCTCAAAAGTGAAATTGTGAAAGAATTCTGTGGTCAGGGTTTTGCCAAGTTAGTCACCATTGACGAAACTGTGATTGCACGTGCTGTAGTGAGATACAAGATTTTAAATCTGTGTCTGCAGTTACTCAGAGCTTTGCCAAATTTTACATTTGGCCTGAAACTGTCCCTACCTGCTTGAAATTGATGGGCCTCAGAAATCAAAGATGAATATGGATTTTAAGCCAAAATGACTTTTCGTGTTTGTTTTTTTTTTAATTATCCAAAAATTAGTCTTATGCAAGATTTATTGCTTTGTATTTTTATAAAAATAAGTTTGACCTGTATTTGAGAAGATCTAGTGCCCTGAGGTCTTATAATTTGGCAGTGCTAGCCTATGTCAAGGAATTTTCTGTGGAAAATCAACTCCAAATGAGCGAAGTGAATACGCTTTTGAAAAATATGTAGTTTGCATATGCTCACTGGTAGCTTGCTACTGTTGAGCTGTTGCATTTGCCAGAGACTCCATCTGTCCTCAGTGTTTTCCAGCCGGGAGCTAAAAGCAGGGTTTCCCTGCTCAATGTGACTGAGAGCTGCAGCAGACCTGAGAGGGGACACAAGTCCGGGTCTCCTGAATCTTCTGCGCTTCAAGACTCCCCAGAAGAGGCCAGGAAGGAGTAGAGTTCAAATGCAAAGGAATTAAAAACCCATCAGTGAGGGATGCCTGGATCTGCCTGGTACACACTGAAACCACCCCAGAGACCAAGTCACGAGAGATTTGACATGGTTGGAAGGGCTTGGGGTGACCATTTAAAAAGAAGGACAAAACCATAGGACTTAATGTGGTTTTGTGTCTGTCTAGGTGAGAAGGTTTTGCTTAATTAAACAGGATGGGCAGGCTTACTTCAGAGAACAGTCAGAAGGGTCCATGCCAGACAAAACACATTGCATCTGAGTCTGAAAGGGACCGCGAGTTTCCTCAGTTTCTCCAGGTCAGCTGGTCTGTGCAGAGCAGACTGCCAAAACACAGCGCTTGTGCCACACCAGTGCTTGCAGCATCCTGCTGCTTGTGATTTCTCCTCCATTAGCTCGCAAGGTGAAGCCTGCAGGGAGGTCCAGAGGCTTTCTGTCCTAGTGTGCATCCATGCAGGCGTGTCTTAAGGTGGAAAACAGGATTTTTATTTTAGCTACAATCCTGCACTTTGTTTGCTAATTTGACTTCTCCTTAGCAATTGAGTTAAAATAGCTTCTCTATTTTCCTGTCTTAGTGATTACATGTCTGTAATTACACCCATATAGACAGTAACTTCAAAAACTATTTTTGCTTTTAAACCAATTTGAGTGTCTCCTGTTGCCATGAAGATATTCCTTCCCCTCCATCTTTCATACACAAATGAGTAATAGGATTCTTCTGTGCAGATAGAGAATTATCTGATTGGAAGACTTAAAAAATATCATGTCTGTACCGGAAGTTTTGAGTATGACTCTCATGTAACTTTACTAGCCTTGAAATTGCCTATCCATAAACATGAGATTTCGTGTAGGAGGCTTCAGGATTTTTTTTTTTTTTTTTGATCAGAGGAAAATTGCCTAGATGTATAAACTCAGAAAATATCTCTCTGCATTATGATATTTGCAAAAGCAAAATGTGTTCAGTGGGAGCTGCCAGTTTCCTCATACCGGGCAAAATATACAGGGAGTGAGGAAGGGAGCAGGGGGGATGTTTCAGATACAGGGATGCAGGCAGTGGATGCAGTCTGGGGGAGGGGGGAACAAATTTCTTCCTCCTTATAATAAATCCAGGGTTTTTCCCTGTATGATAAATGGTGGGTCCAATTCTGTGCTAAGATTACTGAAAATTCTTCAGTTAACGAAACAGGAACAGAAATTCTAAAAAGAGCTCCCAAAAGCATATATTTTAATGCATGTGCAGTTATAGATAAAATTTGATGAATTTAACTTGAGGTGGTCTGTTACAGATTAATTGTCTGGTGCAAGTCCCAGGAAACACATGGGAAAACTCTGCTGCATGAACGTGTTGTCAACTTGAGGCAAACCTTTACCCCAATTTCTATAAAAATCATTATATGGAACTCATGGCAGAAATCTGGTCTACTAACTTTTGTTCCTCTCCTTCTTGTCTTTTTTTTTTTTTTTTCTTTCTTTGCAGAAGGAGGTAGAGGAGAGCTCCAGGTTGTACATGTTGTCCCTTGTAACCAGCATCTCTTTCTGAAACTCCTGTGTGTGTGTGTCTCATCTTCCTGTAGCCAATTGCTACTGCTGAGGCGCTCAGATTCAGTTTAGCATGTTGTGAATGTCTGAACCATTGTTAACGCCGTGTATGAGTAAAGAGTCTGTTCAGTGCCTGTGACCTTGTACAAAGAGGAAAACAAGAATGCTTGGAGTGATCTCCTCCCTTTGGTGCTCTGCGGGGTGTGTGTGATGTGCACAGGCACCATGTTAGCAGAGTACAAGTCGTTCATCTTCTCTTTTCCAGTCTTGCGCTTTATGGATCTTGTTTAAACCAAGTATTTCCTCATTTTACTTCAGTTATATTATTCCATTTCATCTCTGTCTGGCTTGTCCACTTTCATCAATTAAAGTCAAAAGTACGTCTGGGCTGTAGTAGTGAGATTAATCAAACCAGGATGCTGAAAGATGTCTGCGCAGGTCCTATGCATTTTTAGGTAGTCACTTTGCTTTGAGCAGGACCCTGTGCCCCATGGGAAGGGCAGAACCTTGTCCTTAATACAAAGAGTTTTTGTCTTTCTAGTCATGGACTGGTTACCTCTCTGCCCATTATCCCATGGGCAACAGATAACTCTTTCCTCCTAGGAGGATCTGCAGAATTGTTTTGTTGACTGCTGTGTGCTTTGTCAACAATTGTGTTAGCAACTGTATCTCACATAGAGAAATTACTGGCTTTTGGAATCTCAGCTCTTTTATTTTCATGACTCTGTGCTGTGTGCATTCAGTGCCTGCTGTGCTTCCCCCTCTCCTGTAGCTGTATAAATAAGGCAGAACTGGCTTCCAGGAGAAGCTGAACCTTGCGCGGTTTTTTGGGCCTCCATGCAGATGCCATCCCTTGAGTCTGATGAATTTGTGTTTCTAGGCTTTATTGGCTCACATATCAGTAGTTTTGTTTCCGTCTTACTGGTAAATATCTGTCAGTTAATGATTTTTCAGGAATGCAGGTATACCTGGTGTCAAATATTGGTGTTAAATACAGTCTCCTTTTGACTTCAGGGCAAAACCAATGGAACCTCCTTTAAACCGTTCATCTGACAGCTGGAAAGGTGGTACTGGATGATGCATCTGTTGGAAGGAGCTTCCTTTGGGGCTCTTCAACCCTTAATAAATGGATACTATTGCAGAATACAGAATTAATTTAAAATAATCCCTTGACTTGGTGAAGCTTTGGATTCTATCTAAAATGCAGCATACTTGAGTGAATTAAGACATTAAACCACAAGACTGACTTAATTGGGAAAATTTAGTTCAGTCTGACTCTGTTAATGCCACTGAAGAAATGCACTAATTAGGCATGACCAGAAGTTTAATTTAGTCAGTTGCTCCTTGTTTTAGCCTGATTCAGATTAACCTATATCTAACTGAGGGTTTTGAGGTTTAATAATAAAACATGGTATTTGGATGATTTTAAAAACAAATAAGATGTCATTACTGATTTTTTTATCTGTTTAAATAAAGCAGCTTTACATGTTTTACATCTGATTTATATTTTAAGAGGATAATGGGCTAGACACAGTACTTAGATGTGATGGAAAATTACATTGTTAGGAAGCCTTTTATGTGGAGAGCTAGATTTATATAAAAGGCTAACAGATCTGTGGATGTTCTTCCTTTCCCTTGTGATGCTCCAGACTTTGTGATTTCTTTTTTTATTTCTTTTTTTCCCCCCTCTGTCTATTTTATGGACTTTTACTTCTACAGAAGTGCATAATTATTTGTTTTGCTCATTAAAGAATCTTCTTGTGTATGAGAGAATTTGCAAAATTTTAAAATTGCAGCTTTGTTAAATAACTTCTCAAGTTACTTGTAAGCCCAGCTGCTGCTTTTCCTTAGTAAGCAAAGCTCCTGTTGTTTCTTTACAGGCTTCACCAAACATTGCCTTCCCTATGACTGAATACTTTGCCTTAAGTAACCATGTCTGTTGCCTTGTTTAATCCAGGACCTTACATTTATGCTGCTCTGTCACTGACATAGTTTTTCTTACTGGTTCTTGGTGGATAAGAGACTTTAATTACTTGGAGAAGACCTTTCAGCAGCTGGTTGTGGCATACTATACAGCTTTACTGTGGGTGAATATACTGCAGTACTAGGGAGTGACAAGCATTTCCCCATTTTAAAGTATTTGTTGGACAGTAGGTATGAAAATGTCATCCACTAGCATCAAATTTTTAACAATCACGTAAGGATGTGATGGCTTGTTTTACTTACATGTTTGTTTCTCCATTGTTTCAGTGCTCTTATATGTGCTTACCACAGGTTAAAAAAAATTAAATTTCAGATTCAGTCTGATATGGCTACTTTCAAGGAAAGGTCAAGTGACAGAGCTGTGCAGAGAAGGCCATAAGCCAGCAAAACACTTACTGTGACTTGCAGTATGTGGATGGATGACAGGGTGTTAAATGTGTCTACTTTCCCTTTGCCTTCCCATTTGTCCTTGGGAAAGACAGTGCTAAAAACTCTCACAGGTGTTGCAGTGCTCTTCTCACCTGCCTGTTGTTTCTACTGCTTGCCCAGGCTCTGACCAGCTCAGGCTGCTGCTGTGGGCTGAACTTGAGGAGAGCCATGGCTGGTGACAGACAAGTCCCAGGGCAGCTACTGGAGCCCTGCTGTGTCCTGGTGTGAGTGCTGCCTTTAGAGAGTTGGAAACTCACCACCTACAGCAAATCCATCTGGATGGACGCTACTGGCGTTTGCTTTCTTTGAATGAGGAGGAATATGTGAAGAGTTCTTACCCCCAAGAGGGGTGCAAACTGTGGGTTGCTTTGTTTAGCTGGCATTGATGGAGATGTCTTAAGCCCTCATGCTGGCACATGTAGCTAAACAGCCTCTGGTTCTTTGACTGCTCTTGCACTTGGTCAGTGCAAGAAGGGATTGCAGAGGACTTCTTGGTGGCTGCCACTCAGTGATATTATGGCATTTCCTTTTCATATAAACCTCCCTATGTCATTCTCTAGAACTGTCTGCTTCTCCTTTTGAAGGCTCTTACAGAGCTGTTGTTGTGACACACCTTTGAATTTTCATCCTCTGTTTAGCTGCAGTTCTTCTCCTATTCACCTGCCTGTTGAACAAGCACAGGAAAAGGTTCTTTTTGCTAGAATAAGCAAGATGTGTTGTTCTTCTCCTATAGGATTGTGTTTACATACTCCAGCTGCTTTTGCCATTTTCCTTTGTGATTATATTGTAATTTGATGCAGAATAAAAAAGATTTTATATACTTTTCTGAAGGAATCTTACCAACATAGTACAAAGGTATTTATGCTTTTACTTCTGTGGAGACATTTCATTGGACTTGTTCTGTCGATTATGTTCTGTTCCTGCCTGGCTGTATAATAGAGGCTTATGGTCAGTGTGATGACTAGAACTCAAATCCATGCTTTTCTCCACTGAGGAACACCTTGTATCAGTCAAATTCATGGCAGCCTTTGGGGCTTTGACCTTGCCATTTTTTCCATGTTTGATCCTCCGTTGTTGCAGTATTTACTGCCATCAGTTCTTTCTACTGGACCTATGAATTCAGTGTCAATAATTCTCCTGGGTTTGTCATTTCCAGATTTTATCAGCAGATCCCACTTACTCCCACTAGCTTCCTTATTGCGTTGTCCATGACTGGCTTAGTTACAGTTACTTGTTTATCCACCTGAAAGCTCCTTCCTCCTCCTCAGTTTTTTCGGTCTTTATTAACGTCACATGGCACTGCATCAAAAGGGATTTTTTGAAATGAAAATACAGTTCATCATTCATTTTATAGTTAGAGAAAAACAGTTGCTTTGTGAAACTAAACCTGGTTTTCAGTAGCCTCCATCTTAATGCTTTCCTTCATGTTTGCTCAGAACCCTTTCAAGCTTTTGAAGCCATTAATGGTCCTACACTAACCTGGATCACATTTCCCTCCTCCACATATACTCACTTTAACTGTGAGTACTGCATTGGCTCTTCTACATTCTCAAGGCATCAGCCCTTGTTTGATGGATGTTAGATGCTGGTTCTCTTGGCATTTTCTCAGGGAGAAGGCTGCCTGGAACAAGTTAGCTCTTTACTTTGCTTTCAGCAGGTGATAACTCCTGCTTTCACACAGCCATCACCTGCTTTGGCCCTGCATCAATATTGCCACTTACTGAAAGCTCTTTCTTTTGTTTTGTGCTATTATGCCCAGATGATTTTCAATCTTGACACTAGAGAAGCTCTACCTTTTGTTTTTATTTGCATGTCTGAAAGGCTAGGTAAAAATAAATTCTATTTTTGCTCATTTTTTAAAATGATCTGGAATTCCTGGCAAGTTTTACTTTGCACATCACAAATCTGGGATATGATGTAGGTTTGTTTCCTGATCATACTTTCTGCCTTCCCCACGTCCATGTTCCTGGCTGTTCTCTGTTGACTTGTGGTTGCCTGTAGGAAATTGCTTAACTAGATAACGGCTTTCCTTATATCTTTCCTTCCCCGTTTTTCCCAGATTCTTGATGCTCTTGTGGTCTCCAGTGAGCACACTGTTTTGTGGTCTCTTAGTGTCTCAAATATCAGTCACATTTCACTCTCACATAAAATGATTGAAAACATTTTTATTACTGACTTCTGCCATTGATGATGCCACGTTTGTGTTTGTCATTCTCTGACATTCAGCACAGCTGAGCCATTGGCGTCAAGCTCAGTCTGGTATGAAACCTTTGTCCATTTTAGTGTCGCTTTCTAACCACAGCTCTTCCAAGTGTTTGGATGCAAAGGTGGAGATGTCCTCCCCTGTGTGCTCAGAAGGATCTGGTTGCATTTGCTTAATGACATCTCTCTTGACCAGCAGTTGGTTCAGATCTCTCTGGAGAAAGTGCAGATTTCAGGCTGAGAGGTTTTGGTAGCAAAGCTTGGTGGAGCCTGGTGTGCTGCTGCAGCTGTGGGGAAACATGCATGGTACTGGGCTGTGGGTCTGGGTCCCTTCCTGCTCTGCAGGCCTGCCTGATCGTGCCCATTCCATTATGGATAACATTGTACTGTTCAATCTGTTTAAATACAAAATAATAAACATTACTAATATGTAGTCTTGGAATCTGTCGATTCCGTAACTTGTAAGACTCGAGGATACAAAGTTTGGATATTTGCTTCTGTTCAAGTTGTTACCTCAAAGAGAACTCCTTTCCTTGGTTATTTCAGCTCTTCTTGGGAGTCTTTGTCACCTGTGAACAGTGTAGGGTTGCACTAGCTCACACAGAGCATAGGTTAGGAAAAAAAAGGAAAAGAAAAAAGAACTTACTTCTGGGGCTGTGTTCCTTTATCTTGCATAAAGTTGGATCTTATTTCCTGACTCAAGCTCTTTTACTTTGTTGACTCTCAGGTTGTGAGTTCCATGGCTGGAAATACTTTCTTTTTCACTGTGTGCAAGTTGCAGCTTCATTTTTCTCTTGGCAGATGTGATAATCTGAGGTTGTAGTTTTAGCAACTAGCGTTGTGACCTGCTTAGTCCTGTGTGAAAGCAGCATTTCTTTCATGGAGAACTTCTTTCAGGAGAACATAGGACCTGTGAGCTAAAACAAAGAGGTTTCCAGTTACAGATAGTTATTTTCCCCTTATCCAGAACCTGCTGTTTCTTCCAGGTACATTGCAAGTGTTCAAATATTTACCACTTCTAGTCCACTCAGGATCCTCAGAGAAACACTCTATGAATGTAGTCTTAATATGAACATAAAAATATGGCTTGAATTCATAAATATGAATCCCCAAATTTGTAGTCTGTGGTGTTTTCTGTCACACTGTGGGAGCCCAGTTGACCTGCAGGTGGTGGCCCTTGTTTTATGTCTGTTAGAAGTGAAATACTTTTAAATAAATGAGTGAAGCTGTAATGGGACCTCTCTGCTTAGGACACTAAAGAGTCTTTACATTTGGGCACGAGCAAAGCTCACATTGTTCATACAGAGGTTCATGTTAATCTGTCATTTGTTCATTTCATACACGGGCTTTTAATTTATAACATCTTCATTGTGACCACATTCATGTTAAGTAGTGACCTGTAGTAACAGGAGCTCTCCAATAACTTGTTGGATTTGGAAAAAAAGAAAAAGTTGGTCTTCAAGACTGCCTTTTGAATGTGGAGTTGCACTGAACAGGCTCTTCAGGTTCTAGTCCTGGCTGTTCAATGAAATTGCATAGTCTGTGTCTGTATGACTTACCCTGGCATCTTGGTCATTGGAGGTGCTTGAGCGAATTTCTGTATGCGTTTGCCTGCATGCAGTGTGGTCTGTTACCCTTTCTGCAGAATACAATACAAATACTTTTTCTGGTGTTTCTGGAAGCTAATTTCATGTTGGTTTTTTTTTTCCCTTCTCCCACTTCAGGGCCAAGATGAGGCTGATCCATCAAAACCACCCTGGCTCAAAGGAGGGTAAGTGGTATTTTGAGACCTTTTATACCTGTATTTATAATCAGAGTGTACTTTAGAAATCTGCAGTTCAGTCTAAGTAAAAATAGCATTTATGAGGTTTTAAGCTGCTGCTGAATTTCAGTCTCTTCTTAAGCAGTGGAGGTGGGATATGCAGCTCTTCTGCAGAGACCTGTGGTTAAGAGCAAGGCTATAGTTGCAATGTATAATCTATAATGTGTTGGTGGCAAGTGCTTATGGCAGCAGTATTAAGTAATTGCTGCTGAGCACCTCAGAGTGGTCCCCATGAAATCCTTTCTCCTGGATCAGTCATTGGTGGCAGCAGAGGGGAAAGACTAGCTCTGAAGGAGTGCAGTATCTTCTGCTCTTAAAAGAAGATGATCGGTTTGAGGGTCTTCTGTATTTGCAGCGATTCCTTGTAATAGTTTAAACTGCACTATCTCTAGAAATTATTGCAGTTTGTATTTTTAAAGCATTGCTCATCGTGCCTGTTTTGCACAGATGAGAGTGAGCAGGTTGTGCGTTCTCTCCACAACACACTGCTTGCAGCAAATGAAGCAGACAAATTCTGTTTGTAATTGCAGCATGATACTCTGTGGTAAAAGGCGCCTGCATGGCAGCTTCCCTGGGATCCTCTGGCAGGAAAAAGACAGTGGCACATTTTACAGGTCATGTGCCTGGTACATGGTCAGTGTGATTTGGTTTGATGTTGAGGCACCCATTAGGAGCTATCAGTCAGCAGCATCAAAATTCTCTCTGAAATCTCAGCCAGACATTGGCTTGCTTAAGTTAATTCTCATACTACTGAAGGAAGCTTCCCTAATAAAGTTAAATTATTAACTGAGGCTTCATTATGTGGCTTTCTCCTTTTGGAGTCATTGTTCTCTGGTGTTGGTATTCCCACAAATCGTCACCTGCGGATGCCTGGAGCTGCCTAGCAACCCTCTGCTTTTCCCAAGGAACCTGGGACTTAGTGAGTGGGCTGCTGAAGAATTGGCAATTTGCAGGAGCAGGAGGCAGTGATTTATTGTTACTATAAACAGCACCTTCTCCTGCTTTAGCAGGGAGACAGTGTACTCAGTTTATTGGTTCATGCACATCAAATTATTTCCTAGCCTGAAAGGTGGATACACCTACAAGTCCTGAATTATTGAAACATGGGTTGTCAGTTTGAGGCATTGTTTGCTCTAGTCTCTAATGTTTTTCTTTTCTATGCAAATACAGCTAAAAAGTCTGGCTAATGTAGTTTTGACAAAAGTTTGTCATACTCACTCATCCCATGCACAGGATTCCCAGAGAAGGTGGTTGTGGGAGGTAAACCTTTAATTCAACCCTTGGCCACATTTTGGCTTATTAGCCTCAAAGTATATTAAATTATTTCTGTTTGGAGTTGTTCTTTCAATCAGAAGATTACAGTTGTGGTGTCCTTTGAAGGAAGTAGTCATCCTCTGTTATTGCAAACCACCTTAGCTTGCTTAGATTGTTAAGATTTAATGGAAGCCTCTGTGCTATACAACTTGTATTAAAAGATGAATACATGCTTCAAGCAATTTTCATTTACAGTATAATGCAACAGGAGCTCCCTGTCTGTAATCACTGGCTTTGGAGATATCACTTTCAAAAGAAAATGTACAATTGGTATTATGGATCAGTCTCTGAGTGTAGTATCTCGTATCTATATCTTTTATTTATTAGTGCAAATTATCTTCTCATACAGAAATGCTATTCACTGCTCAATGCAGCTCCCTATAATGCTATAAATATTACATTCACTGCAGAGGAGAGTTACCCTATTACATATAAAACTGCACTGTGCACATTTGAGGCACTGTCAATTCTTCTGTTACTAAGTAAGGTAGCAGTTGTGCTTGAATAAAGGGACTGAGGTAGCTGAAAGCACAACACTTTTGAAAATTAGGAATTATTGTTGAATTTTTAAAATTAATATTAACAAGCTAAAAGCAGGTCATCTGGATTTGTAACTATGTACATAACTAGTACACCTCTCTTCAGCGACAAACACAAGCACCTTTCAAATACATTTGTCATACTGGCTTACCACTGTTTCTGTCATAAACCTCTATCTATCAAAAGTATTTTGCAACAAACCAAGTTGTAACTAGACATGTTTCTCAAGCACAGTAATTTATATAGGCTCATCTTGAATTTATAAAGCATGCAGTTTTAATGTTCTTCTTCTTTCTTGGGAAATGTCAGAGTATCACAGTTTCCTTTCAATTAAATTAGAAAAAAAATTTGAAATCACTTAGGAAAAAGCTGTTAGTAGGAGCATTAACTCTGGAGTTTTACTTGTGATCATTTTGTTGAATCTCTTCAGGTTATACACTCTCCCTTTCAATTTTATATATGCTTTCATAATTCAAGGGATTTACACAAATCCTTGATGCAAAGCTTATCAATAAGCTGTGTTGTGTTTCAGGTAATCCTGGGATTCTTTGCATCATCTGGGTAGTCTGCCATGACACCTATTTTATCTCAAAACAGTATCACCAGTATCAGAAAGGTCTTGTAGCATAAGGGCAGCAGACAAATGTGGCAATATAAACATATTTCTTCTTTATGTGGGTGAGATTTTTCTGTAATAAATCAGAAGGGATTTTTGCAGTATGACTTGGTCAAAAAGTTTTTGTGGAATTCTCTAATGGAAATTATGATAGCCTCTAGTAAAAAAACACAGCGTGGCCTCGCTGTGAGGATTTCCAGTGTTGGAAAACTGCACTGTTGGAAAACTGCAGAGCTGACACAGCTCTTGCAATTACACGTGACTGCTCACCTTCCCACCAGGCTTGTTCAGCCAGCAGCAGCTGTCAGCTCTGCCATGGCTTGGACACGTCACCCTCCTACGCCCCATCAAAAAAGTCAATTATACTATTACAATTCTGTCACATGTTTCTGTAATAATGGACTGCTTTCCTCTTTGTCACAGCCTCCTGCAAGGCTCTGTTGTGACATCCTTGTCCATTCTCAAGATGTAGCATGGGTTTGGTCATGGTGGATGTTTTGTTGTTTGGGTTTTTTTTACCTTTGGCTGTATTTAAGGGGGCTGGAGTAGGCCTTGCTCTTTAATGGCTGCAGGTTGCCTCTTGTCATTTATCAACCTCACAATTTTCACAGCATGTGTGAATTTGTAGTGGCAGTTTGATTTCCTAGATAGTTTGGAAAGGTAGTTTTTATGGCTGTATGAACAGTTTGTCCCACACTCCTTTTTCCTGTAATCTTCCTGCAGAGCATGTTGTACCAAATCAACAAAATAACCAGGCTGAAATTGCCAGCCAGTTTATCACACAAATACCAAAATATGTAAGCCAGAGTGGCAGGGTGTGGAGACAAATGGCTAAAGATGGAGAAGCAGAGGGTTCCTTTGCAGTCTCTGTAAGGAAGAAGACCTCAGAATCTATATGCTTAATGTTAGCAAGACCTGAGACCAGAGTGGAGATGGGGAGGGGGAGAGAGGCACTGAGAAGTGCTGTGGATTTTGCCTGCTGGGCTGGGTGTTCATTGTGAGGAGGAAGCTACAGCAGAGAGGTGTGTGCTCAGTTTTCCTAATGCTTTAGGAAAAAGCATTATCTAAAGTCCTTAGAGGTGGATGCATGTACTGGAGGCCTTTAAGCTGGAATAATAGACCATCTTCAAGTACAAGGTTACATCCATGTGGTGTTACCAGTAAGTGGTAGGATCCAGGTATAATTATCCAATCTGGTCTCATTGGGAAGGGGAAGTAGGTCAGAGTGTTTTATGTCATCAGGATCTGACTGTTGCTGGGGTAATCACCCTTTTGCTTCACAGTTGCTTCTGCCAGCAAATGCTATCTCTTGTGTGTACAGGTCTGCATGGCTTGAAATGCTGAGCACCACAAATGGTCTGGTTTATAGAAACAAAAATAATATATTTTTCTCCTCCAATGTCAGTTTTTTCTTAACAATTATATGGTCCTCAAGGGCCAGTATTAAGTGTGTTCTGGACCGGAATCAGAGCATGGCAGTATCCTGCCCCAGGGCTGAACTTCTTTGTTGTGCTCCCAACACCAGGCAGGAATGTCTGGATTGTTGCATGTGAAGAAGATAAACACTTAATCCTTTTTAGCATTAACTTTATACTTTCTTAAGTATAATCTTCTGGCTGTTTTTCTTGCACCAGTAAAGCATCCCCCTCCTCACCACTCCCAAACCTAAATTAATTAGGTTTTTTTTTTCTCCTGAATTCCAGGCCTGCAGGTGGTCTCTATGGCATCGATAGCATGCCTGATCTGCGCAAAAAAAAGCCAATTCCACTTGTCAGTGATCTGGTAAGAGATTTGTTTGTTTCTCTTCTGCCACACAGCATTTACACAACAGGCTTTACTTTCTTGATGTATGGGCACATCTATTGTCACTTGAAGAAGCTCAAGCATTCTATTAAATTAATTCTTAAACTAAAGGGTAAGGAGTACTGCTTGAAAAATCTCAGTGAGAATGGCTATGGTTTTGTAGACAATTTCATTCATTTCACAGAATAAGGGTATTTTTCATGTTTTTATCCTTTTTATTTTACACAAAATATTTTATTATTTTTAGGCCTGCAGAATTTTAAAAGGTTTTCCTAAAAAATCACATACCTTAGGGAAAGTTATAACATCCGTGTAAGGTTTGGCAGCTTACCAGAAGGCTGGAATTTTAGACGATAGATAAACGAGCATATGTGGTTGGATTTTAAAAGCCATTTGCAATATTGCCAGTAGACTTCTGCACTGAGGAAGCATGAGAACCAAGTGAGTAATGAGGACAAGTTTCATATGCTTGTATGATAAGGCTTCTACAGGACAAATGGTTTTCTGTTGTTTTTATTCAGTACACGTAGCGATTTCATACTTGAGAGAAATGCTGTAACAGCTGAAAGACCAAAGTTTCTATATCCTGTAATTCATGTGAAAAGATGCCTACAATTTTGTCTGCCCGCTTATACATGGGCAGCTTGGCATGTGTCTAGCTAACTGCTTGTATCTTAAATCGTTGCAATAATGGCATTAACTTGTGTTACTTCCCTTGAATGCATTCATTCTCTCTGTTCACAGGCCATGGTAAGTGGAGGTGAAGACTATCCATCTTTACCAGAAAAAAAACCCTTACTTTATGTTATTTCCCCCTCTACTTCTTTGCTTTTTGTTTGAACCTGCCTTATTGCAGTGAATGCGTATCCAATACTCTGTCCTGCTCCATCACTGTTAGAATGAACTTTTTCAGTTTCTCTTGAAACAGCATAAAGCCAGAACATAAGTGGTACAAAACTAATAAAGTTGGATGATTTCAAAGCAAATGCTGCTATCTTTAAGTATCCTTCTCTGCCTTCATGTTACTGGAGTGGCTGTAGAAATACCTTGTATGCCACTGTGAGGTGCTGCTAAAACAGTGCCCTGTGCTGTTCACAGCTGCAAAAGCAGTGCTGGCTTGATGTGAAAGGCAGTATTCTAAGGGGAAAATGCAGTTCATTGTGTTCAGTGATGGCTGATGAATGTGATACACTGTCACATTCAAACCTTTGCTCCCATCTCACTCCCCTTTCTTTTATCCTTGTTGCAACCTCTTTACTTTCACATTTTGGGGTATTGTATGTTTTGTAAAGCTGGTGAAATAATCTTCCTTTGGATATGAACTAAGTTAGATACACAAAAGTGAGTCTGTTGTAGTGACCTCAGACAGTAGAAGGGTTACTGTTGATGCGAGAAAGTAAAAGTGGAGATGGGAACCCTGGTTTTATTGGCAATTCTTTTAGAGAAACAAGCAGACATGTACTAGGGTGAGACTGATTATGGACAGATGGAAACAAGTTGGAGACCTTTCAGAGTACACATTTGACTCCTCTGCGATGTGAGCAGTCATTTAAGGAACCGACTTAAGTGCAGTAGATTGCTGGTTTGGTGTCTGGCATGACAGAGACCCCTTGCTCACATCTCTGGGCATGTAATGCCATTGCACTTGTAAATGTTGGTGGTGAATAACAAACTTCCTTCTTTCCTAGTCACTGGTTCAGTCCCGCAAAGCCGGAATTACCTCAGCAATGGCTACTAGAACATCTCTCAAAGATGAAGAGCTGGTAAGTGGGAGGGTTACCTTGACTTCTCTTAATTCTGACTAAGCAAATTAAAGGGATTTGGCTCTCTTGAGATTCGGAGCCAGCTTCACAGATGTCTGGAAATACAGGTGCAAAGTTTCCTGTATCATTTGGTCAAAGAAACTAAACACATAAAAGTAATATTTAATGTATCAATATAATCCTGAAAAATGTAGAAACACAGAATCACAGAATATGCTGAGTTGGAAAAGGTACCCGTCAGGATCATTGAGTTCAACTCCTGGTCCTGCATAGCATGCCACAAGAGACGTCATCTGCCTTGATGGTGCTGTCAATCACTTTTTGATCTCAGTAATCTTATCATTTCCTTCTGTGCTATCTGCCATAAGGGACAGTGTGTGAAACCTGCTTTATTCAAGATATTTCCCATCCCCAAACATTAATTGTTGTCTTCCAGTTTTTTAATGCCTGGGGAGACACTTTTGAAAGGTGAGGGTTGTCTTCTGACACTGCATGTAAAAATTTGATGCGTTTGTCCACCTCAAATGTGTAGCTTTATAACACTGGTCATGCCTTTTCCTGTAAAACTCTTGTGTTAACCAGCAAAAACAGGCTCAGTCACCTCCCTGGATATTGGTTTACATGTGCTCTTGCCTTTCAGAAATCTCATGTCTATAAGAAGACCTTGCAAGCCTTAATTTACCCCATCTCTTGTACGACCCCACACAACTTTGAAGTGTGGACAGCCACAACTCCTACCTACTGC